>NC_087449.1:35298510-35611515 GCF_036321535.1 Camelus dromedarius
GAACCCTCCTACACTGCTGGTGGGAATGCAGTTTGGTGCAGCCACTGTGGAAAACAGTATGGAGATTCCTCAAAAGACTAGGAATAGGCTTACCATATGACCCAGGAATTCTGCTCCTTGGCATATATCCAGAAAGAACCCTACTTCAAAAAGACACCTGCACCCCAATGTTCATAGCAGCACTATTTATAATAGCCAAGACATGGAAACAGCCTAAATGTCCATCAACAGATGACTGGCTAAAGAAGATGTGGTATATTTATACAATGGAATACTATTCGTCCATAAAAATGACAACATAATGCCATTTGCAGCAACGTGGATGTTCCTGGAGAATGTCATTCTAAGTGAAGTAAGCCAGAAAGAAAAAGAAAAATACCATATGAGATCACTTATATGTGGAATCTAAAAAAAAAAGAAAGTGAACATAAATACAAAACAGAAACAGACTCATAGACATAGAATACAAACTAGTGGTTGCCAAAGCGGTTGGGGGTGGGAAGGGACAGACTGGAATTTCAAAATTTGTAGATACTGACGGGTATATGCAGAATAGATAAACAAGATTATACTGTATAACACAGGGAACTATATACAAGATTTTGTGGTAGCATACAGTGAAAAAAATGTGACAATGAATATATGTATGTTCATGTATAACTGAAAAATTGTGCTCTACACTGGAATTTGACACAACATTGTAAAATGACTAAACTCGATTAAAGAAAGTAAAAAAAAAGAACAATCATAAAAACTGTAAAAATTTCTAATATTTATGTAGTATTTTATGGTTAACAAAATGTTTTCATATCTATTATGGCCTCTCATAAATCCTGGACAAACAGTAGGGCAAGCACTTTATTCCTATTTTGGGAAAAGGAAATTGAGGTTCAGAGAAGTTATGTGACTTGCTTAAATACACACAATAAGTGGCAGAATTGGAGCTCAACCCAGGCCAATCTGACCTCAAAACCTGTGTTCTCACACTATAGTTCACACCTGGTTATTTAGTGTTGATCTGTTTACTTGCTGGTTTATTCATGACAGCCTGAACTTTGCAAAGTTGGAGGACAAGCAAATAATCAGTCTGATACCCTATATTAGCTTATAGGATGACAAGTCAAGACCCTTTGAGGTGAATAGATAGGAATGTACCTGTTACCACTTTGGGGAGCTTTAACTCACTTCCCATATTGGGTTTGAATATCTGACCTGGGAAGGCTAGTTGCATGTATTCATAGCATATCTTGTTCCTCACTGATGGAGGCAGGTAATTGGATCATCTTTCAGTTGATGGAGAAAGGGTGACATTTGTGGATTTGGAGAACTCAGTCCTTTAGGAATTGTTAGGAAAATGTCATGGCTTGGAATTGAGAGTTATGTATTTATTTTCAGAAGGGTTTTGGCCTGTTTGTATGTTGTGGGTATGGACCCTAGTTCATACACTCAGGAAGAAATGTCAAATTAAGTTTATTTAAATCAAATTAATCTGACTTGGTCTCCATCTCATTGGAATTTTTGGTAATTCAATTTCCCATCTTCATTGAGGTTCTCTTTCCATAGAGTTACATAAGACACCAAGAGGCTCATGTGATACTCAGGCAATGAGATAAGGCCTTCTGATTTTGAAATGTCTGGGCATCATGGTATCCTCA
Organism: Camelus dromedarius; assembly: GCF_036321535.1. Taxonomy (NCBI): domain Eukaryota; kingdom Metazoa; phylum Chordata; class Mammalia; order Artiodactyla; family Camelidae; genus Camelus; species Camelus dromedarius. The sequence goes on from NC_087449.1 coordinate 35,300,166, forward strand.
GCATCAAAGTTCATGCACTTCTTTGAAGGTGGAATACCTCACTGTAAGCAGGGAATGGAGGTCTTTATGGAGGCTTTTGTCTAGATCCACAGCCCTAATGCCTAGAGTTCTTCCTCCCTAGGTACCCTGCATAGCTGTTTCCTGCTGAGGACTGTAGGGAGCACCTCTTCCATTACTTATAGGATCCTTGACTTCTATCACTTTCCCAGTGTGTGGGACTTTTTCTTTCATTTTTCTTCTGCCAGTGGAAGTCTTCTCTTTCTAGTAACATTATCCTGGGTAAGGTAGGAAGAGAAATGTTGGAGGCTACCTTGGAGTAATGAAGTCTGTCCTGCCAGTTGACAATACTGCTACTACATGCAAATGATAGAAAATATGGAAAATGTTCTGTAAGTTGTTAATTAATATACTATAAAATATAAGGACTTTTGGTTTTGTGAATTTGTGGCAAGAGAGCAATTTCTCAGTATGTTTTGAGTCAAGAAAGCCAAGTTATTTTGAAGTAATAATAATTAAAAAAAACCCTTGGAAGTGTCACAGATAATGTCTACTCACATTGTATTAGCCAAAACGTGTTATATGGCCATGTCTGTTTTCAAGAGAGCAAAAAGTGGAATTCTTCCATGTGTCCTGAAAGTAAATGGAGTAAGGATGGTTATTGAGCATCTACTATATGCCAGATGTTACACAAGAAATATTATATACCTTATCTCTAATGTTCCTAAGAATCCCATGAAATAGGTTCTTTCCCCCTGTATTACAGGTGAGGAAGCTTGAGGGTCAAAATTTAAGTAACTGTATTCTAACTCAGGTAAGATGGTTCTTTGGGACACTGGTCCACTCTTGGTCTGCTGGTTTTCTGAATAAAGTTTCTTTTCCTTGCCTCCCCCTGCTCCCCGCCACCCCCCACCCCAGCCCAAGTAACTGTTAGTGAATGACAGAGCCAGAATTTGACCTTCATCTGACTCAAAGGCCTGGGTTCTTCCAACTGGATCACACACTTCCTTTTCTCTTGTTAGCCACAGATGATTTGTAATGGAAGATTTAAGTTTAGGTTAGTAATTGGTAACTGGTCAAAAATAACTAATATTTACTGTGAATTAGGTGCTCTGAGCTTATATGTCTGGGTCTTGTTTTTCTCATTCTGTATCAGGAAGGAATTGGGGGCTATGCTGTGAAGGTTGGTAGATGATCTCTAAGGTACTATGGTAATTAATTTCAAGTGGCAACTTGACTGGGCCATGGAGTGCCCAGATATTTGGTCAAACATTATTTTGGGTGTGTCTGTGAAGCTGTTTCTGGATGAGAGTAACATTTGAATTGGTCAATTGAGTAGAGCAGATTTCTCTCCCTAATGTGGGTGGGCCTCATCTAATCAGTTGAAAGGCTGAATAGAATAAAAGGACTGATCCTCCTGACAGTAAGGGGTAACTATTCCTGCCTTGGTTCCTTTAGCTGGGAAATCAATTTTATTTTCTTGCCTTCAGCTAAATCGAAACATCAGCTCTTCCTGAGTTTTGAGCCTACTGGCATTTGCATTAGAACTACACCATCAACTCTCCTGGGTCTTCAGTTTGCCAACTGCAGATCTTGGGACTTATGAGCCTCCATGATAGCTTGAACCAATTTCTTATAATAAATCTCTTTCTCTCTTTACACACATACACACACACACAGACACAGTCCCACCTAATGGTTCTGTTTCTCTGCAGGAAACTGACTAATACCAGCCTAACAACTCTGCTGCTGTGTGATTATGAAATTCAGCAGTAACAGTGCAGAAATGCTATTTAAAGGAGAGGTTCAGACTCACTTGTCCTTTCAGTCAGCATTTCACTGAAGTTCCTTAATGGAATATTTACATTGGCATTAACACATTGTTTTATCATATAGTTATGAAGTAGTTACTATTATTGAGAAGATAAGTGACCAACTGTTTAATTCTTTTTTTCTGAAAATGCGTGCTGCCAGTATGGATCAATGTCATTGCATTTCTGGCAACATTTGGCTTATCTTACCTAAAACAAGCCACAAAAAATTAAGAACAGAAAGACTGATTCTTTTCCAAGTTTTATATTTTCTCCTGACAACTACTCTGCAACCCCAGGCATAGATTAATGAATGGAGTATGCACAAAGGGATATCAGCTCACATATATGACATTATTCAGATGTCTCAAACTCTGGAAAAAGCATGTGAATGATTTATGGAATTGATATTAATCTCTTTCCAGTAAATGCATTACTTCAGATACATGGGAAATTGATGTTACCACTATAATGTCAAATTAATTTCTTTCTTGCTAGATCAGCATTGTAAATGGAATTAGATGTTAACCTTTTACACATCTAAACAGGGTAAAATATGGAAGCAATTTTATAAGTAAAATTTGGATCCCCAGTGCTGAAGGGAAGGATATATATATTTTTTCTTTGTTTTTGTGTTTTTTTCTTCCTGAGATTTTGGATCGTGGGATATTAGATATATTTAAAGTATAGTATAATGTCTTTTAGAGATAGAATAATTATAATTGCATCTGAATATTTAACACAGGACTATAAATAATAGTTTAGCAAATGAGAATTATGTGTTATTAAAGAGCCCCAAAATTCTAGAGAACAAGTCTATTTTTCAAGGGACAATTTACCCAAGAATTCTCATTCATTAATAAACACTTTAAACCTATGTGTAGGTCATAAAGGACACTGGAAACTTGTTGGACCACTTCTTCTTTTTCCATACATGCCTGGGTCTGCATGCTTTAGAATCTGTTTTTCCTGTGTTCCCAGATTGTTATGCCTTTTGTTTGCCATACTGTTGATTTTGGACTGCTCAACTTAATCTAATAACTCAGTCTTATCTTTAAATCCCAAGTTACCAGAAGGAAAATATGATCAGCTTAGCTTGGGTCTGTTAAATTGAAGCCAAGGTTGGTGTCACTTGGTATATAAGGCTGTCTTTTCATGGCTGTGGGTAGGACAGATTCTCTAAGAAGAGGGTGTGTGTGGAGGGGAAGTGATGGACATTTCTAATATAGTTGGTTTTGAAGTTCTGCAGTGGTTCTTCCAGCTTAACAAAAATCTAGTTTTGTAAAACAGCTGCCATCCCATACCTTTGCCAGTTATAACCTGACATAATGGCTGGAAATTACTTTGTCAGTAATAACTTTTTTATCTTAATAGAAATTAATTGTAGTTCCCTTGGAGCTGGAACATTCTAGAATTCTGTGATTCTTCCCTCACCTGACACTTCTACAGCTATTGTTTAAGATTCTTACAGATGATACACTTAAAAATTTGTTTTTCCTTTTTCAATTTTATTAGGTAGAGTTATTAGTTTGCACATGTACATTATATTGCATGTTAATACATATATGCAATATACTGCACATTTTTTTAGTTTACATGTAAGTACTGATCATTGTTTCTAAGAATAGCTTAGAAACTTACCTAGTTTTTAAACTTAGGTAGTTATCAAAGGAATAAAGCCAACCACAAAATAAGAATCAACACAATGTGATAATCCAATCATAAAAGACAGTCAAATGTGCTTACACATATTCAGGAAATCAATCATCTAAGTTATAAATAATAAGTAGTTCATTTGTGTCCTTATTATCAGTATTTATTTAGTTATTTATTTATAGATTCTAAATATAAGTGATATCACATGGCATTTTTCTTTCTCTTTCTGGCCCACTTCACTTAGAATGATGATCTTCAGTTCCATCTGTATAGCTGCAAATGGCATTATTTTATTCTTTTTTATGGTTGAGTAGTGTTCCATTGTATACATGTACCCCATCTTCTTTATCCAGTCATCTGTTGATGGACATTTGGGTTGTTTCCATATCTTGGCTATTGTAAATACTGCTGCTATGAACATTGGAGTGCATGTGTCTTTTTGAGTTTTATTTTTCTCCAGATTTTTGCCCAGGAGTGGGATTGCTGGATCATATCATAAGTCTATTTTCAGTTTTTTAAGGACCCTCCATACTATCCTCCATGTTGGCTGCACCAATCTAAACTCCCACCAACAGTGTAGGACGGTTTTCCTTTTCTCCATGCCCTCTCCATTATCTATTGCTTGTAGACTTTTCAGTGATGGCCATTCTGGCTGGTATAAGGTAATATCTCATTGCAGTTTTGATCTGCATTTCTCTGACAGCAATGCTGAGCGTTTTTTCATGTACCTGTTGGCCATTTGTATGTCTTCATTGGAGAATTGCTTGTTTAGGTCTTCTGCCGATTTTTTGGATTGGGTTGCTTGTTTCTTTGATATTAAGGTGTATGAGCTATTTTGGAAATTAGTCCCTTGTCAGTCACATCATTTGCAATATTTTCTCCCATTCTGTAGGTTGTCTTTTTGTTTTGTTGATGGTCTCCTTAGCTGTGCAAAAGCTTTTAAGTTTAATTAGATCCCATTTGTTTAGTTTTGCTTTTATTTCCATTACTCCAGGAGCTGTTTAAAAAAATATATTGCTGTGATGTATGTCTGTGAGTGTTCTGCCTATGTTTTCCTCTAGGAGTTTTATAGTATTTTACAGTATCTGGTCTTACATTTAGGTTTTGATAAACCTTTAGTCAGACTCATTAAGAAAAAAAGAGAGAGGGCCAAAATTAATAAAATCAGAACTGAAAAAGAAGAAGTTACAACTGACACCACAGAAATACAAGGGATCATAAGAGGATACTATGAGCAACTATATACCAACAAAAATGACAATGCAGAAGAAATGGACAGTTTCTTATGAAAGTACTATTGGTCAAGACTAAGCCAGGATGAAGTAGACAATATGAATAGACCAATTACCAGTACTGAAATTGAATCAGTAATTAAAAACCTCCCAACAAACAAAAGTCCCAGACCAGATGGCTTCACAGGTGAATTCTACCAAACATTTAGAGAAAAGTTAACGCCTATCCTTCTGAAACTATTCCAAAAAATTGCAGAGGAAGGAAAACTTCCAAACTCATTCTATGAGGCTGTAATCACTCCGATACCAAAACCAGACAAGGATATCACAAAAAATGAAAATTACAGGCCTGTATCACTTATGAATATATATGCAAAAATCCTCAACAAAATACTAGTAAATCGTCTCTAACAAAGCATTAAAAGGATTATATACCATGATTAAGTAGGATTTATCCCAGAGATGCAGGGATTTTTCAATATACGCAAATCAATCAATGTGATACACCACATTAACAAATTGAAGAATAAAAACATATGATCATCTCAGTAGATGCAGAAAAAGCTTTTGATAAAATTCAACAGACAGTTATCATCAAAACTCTCCAGAAAGTAGGCATAGATGGAACATACCTCAACATAATAAAGGCCATATATGACAAACCCACAGCCAACATCATTCTTAATGGGGAAAAGCTGAAAGCATTTCCTCTAAGATCAGTAACAAGACAGGGATGCCCACTCTCACCACTTTTATTCAACATAGTTTTGGAAGTCTCAGCCATAGCAATCAGAGAAGAAAAAGAAGTAAAAGGAATCCAAATTGGAAACAAAAAAGTAAAACTGTCACTGTTTGCAGATGATATGATACTATATACAGGAAACCCTAAAAAAGTGACCAGAAAACTACTAGAACTCATCAATGAATATGGTAAAGTTGCAGGTTACAAAATTAATATACAGAAATCAGTTGCATTTCTGTAGACTAACAATGAAATAGCCAAAAGGGAAATTAAAGAAGTGATACCATTTGCATTGCATCAAAAAGAATAAAATACCTAGGAATAAACCTACCCAAGGAGGCAAAAGAACTGTATACTGAAAAGTATAAGACACTGATGAAGGAAATTGAAGATGACATAAACAAATGGAAAGATATACTGTGTTCTTGGATTGGAAGAATCGATATTGTTAAAATGGCCATACTGCCCAAGGCAATTTACAGATTCAATGCAGTCCCTATCAAATTACCAATGACATTCTTCACAGAGCTGGAACAAAAATGTTGAAATTTGTATGGAAACACAAAAGACACTGAATAGCCAAAACAATCTTGAAAAAGAAGAATGGAGCTTGGGAAATCATGCTCCTTGACTTCAGACTATACTACAAAGCTACAGTAATCGAAGCAGTATGATACTGGCACAAAAACAGACACATAGATCAATGGACAGGATAGAAAGTCCAGAAATAAACCCACGCATGTATGGTCGATTAATCTGCAACAAAGGAGGCAAGAATACACAATGGAGAAAAGACAGTCTCTTCAATAAATGGTGCTGGGAAAACTGGACAGCTACCTGTAAAAGACTGAAATTAGAACATTCTCTAAGACCATGTACAGATGATACACTTTTTAGTCCATTAAATCTCATAGCTCTTGCTTCTTTCCCATATCTTTCATCTGGAAGATTCATGTATCTACTTCTTTCATTGCAGTTTAATGAGTTATTTATATGTAGGTCCCTTCCACTAGACTTTGAGCTGTTGGAAGACAAAGACTTCTCCTAGACTCTTTTTCCTATAATATAGCTTAGCACAGTATTTGGCACATAGTAATTCTGCAGTAAATGTGAAATGGATGTATAGAAAATTAATGAGACTAAGGGTAGAAAATTGACATTTATCAAGGAAACCCAGAACAAAAAGGATGATTTTTGTAACAAAAAGGATGATTTTGTAAGTGACAGGTTTTAAACGCCTTAGTGACTATCCCATGCTTAGACTCTTCAATAGTTTCCCTAATGTCAGCATTCCTAAAATGTCCAGCTAGCTGGTGCCCCTCTCCTTAATGTCAGTGCTCATAGATCATGTGGAGATACCTATGAATGAACTTACATCCTTTTCTCCTAGCCTTGCACGTTCATGTCAGTGTTCCTTAGGTGGGAAAATTGTTGATGAGTACATCTATTTCAATGCACGTAGATAACTTTTGTGTATCATCATGAAGACATCTTAGTTATCTGTATCCAAATTTACAAGTCAATGCATATAATCTTGTGGCTCCTACTTTAAGAGCCCCAGAGTGTTGGTGCTGCAAGCAGTTATGCTCAGAGGGATTCATTTGGATATTTCTCCCTTCAACTCCACCTTAGATATAATACTATGCCTAAACAATCAGAGTTTAGCAAATATAATTATGACTGTTGTAGTATGATTATTTTAGCACTTGGCTTGGAGGAGAATTATTGTATTTATAAGCAGCAGAATGAATGTACTCCTTCAATGTCTATGTTTATAGATTCTAATTTTTCTTAAGAGTTTCAGTTTCCTCACTGAGCCTTCATTCATTCACTCAATAAGTATTTATTGACCATTAATTATGTGCAATGATTGCTTATGTACAAGATTTAAATACTTAGCAATGACTATAGCAAAGGCCAATGAATATTTTTTGAATATGTACTTTTGTGCCCACCACTACGGCCTGTAACACTGTGGAGGCAGCATGGTATAAGGGAAAGGACATGTATTTTGGAATCAGGCAGCCCTCGATTTTGATTTTCCTTTGCTTCTTGCTAACTCTGTGTTTTGACAAAGTATTTGGATTTCGTATTATTCTACCCTCTCCGTTCCTACTATGATTGTCTTAGTTCAGGCTGCCAGGACTATTGCAATAGTTTGCAAATTTACCTTCCTTCCTCAGGTTTCTTCCCTTCAATATATTGTATATACTTTTGTGCAAGTCATTTTCCTGAAGCACAGTCACATCACTCCCTACATGAAAACTTTCAGTAACTTTCCAATGCCTTATAAATGAAATAGAATTTCCTCAGAATGCCATTTAAGACCTTTTGATATGGACTCAACATCTCTTGCTAGTCTTCTTTTGCTTTACTCCTGGTGCTCTAGTTAACCTGAAGCATTCACTGTATGTTAAACATGATTTTCTTCATTATTCTCATCTCTTAGAAAGGCTTCTGACTCCACATCCTTCTTCAATCCCCCTTCCCATCACCAAATTTTTATCTTTCGATAAAGCAATTCACCTTTTAAGACCTATTTTAAATGTTACCTCATTCATATAATGTTTTCTGAAATTTATAATCAGATGCTTGATGTCTGTCTCTACTAAACCAATAATTTGAATTGCTCTCATAGCATATAATATTCTGTTTTACAGTTTAGCTACATTTTCCTAGAATGTAATAAGCTCTTTAATGGAATAAGTTGTTTCTTACTCCTCTTTTTAATTCTTTGATGGACTTGAGATAGAATCTTGTACATACTAGTGAGTTATAGATAGAGTGGAAGGAGCTTTAGAATCAGGTTGACTTATGTTCATAGTCAGTCTCTGCTACTTACTGGTTGTGTGACTTTGTGCAAGTTACTTAGCTAAGTCTCAGTTTCCTCATCTGGAAAGGAAACTTACATCTACCTGTTAAGGAGAGAAATAGTAAAGACTAAATGATGTAACATGTGTAAAGCATTTGGATCAAATAGGTTCTATATTGAAAGATAATTATTATTGGTTTTGAAATAAACAAATATTTTCATGAAATTGAAATTAGCCACTGGGAAGCCAAATAGTTAATAGAGGGTGGGAGGGAATAGTTGGAAACAGCCAATCTACATGATAGACATGAATTTGAGAAATCACTGGGTTTTTATAGCAAGTTTTCTACTATTGTTAAATTTAGGCAGAATTATATTATAACTTCTCAGCATCAGCCACTTGACAAGGACAAGGCTGAAGCCTTGATGGTTCACTGCATTCTGTTGGTTGTAACCATTTTTTTCTCATAAATTTTTCTGTGCCACATATGGGTAATTTGAAGCTGGTATTAATTTTGCGTTTATCATTTGTACATGACAATAAACTATTTGATTAGAGCAGTTAGGTGTTTGAGGATAGTTGGGGAGAAGGGAGAATTTCCTTTTGTACTTTGGCTCATGGGCCTGTAAGTTCAAGTTCTGTTATAATAGTTCTACCAAATCTTGATAGAAAATGCATTTCTGTAGCAGTTAGTGTTATCCTCAACATTATTTTTGGTTTACTAAGAAAATCATTGGATACAATTAGGAAAGGATTTTTGCATCCTTCTTGTGTAGTTGAAACATATTGCAATAAAAATGTAATGTTTAATAGTATTATTCCATTGGTAGCACATACCTCTTTGTATTTACATTGATTGATTCTGTTCAAGTGCCTAACTGTCTACTAGGTTTAGATTTTTCCATGTTAATTTTGATTTAGTATTTTTATTTCTGAAAGCAAACAGGGAGCAAACCGTATATTATCACTGCATGTTTTTTTTCAGAAGCTAGTGAGAACTTCAGAATCTATAACAATGAAATAATGTGGAGGTAAATTACCATAATATACAAGGGAATTTCATATCCTAGCAATCTTCTATAGAGTGCTAACTTGAGTCATACCCATGTGCAAATTATCTGTATACTATAATGTCAGAAACATAAATTAGCTTCTACATGCTATGAACAGGACATTTTTCTGATATAGTCAGCTTGCTTTTTCTCCTAATATTTAGAAGTATTTAGGAATAGTAAATTGTCTTACGGAAGATGAGTTACATTCTTAAACCTGTAATTCATTGTGTGAATTCTGAGTCCCAATGAGCAGAACAGAAATATAGAAAGAATGACACACATATGTGTATACACTTTTTAATTATTTTGATAGTAAAAGAGGACTTGTGAGGTTGTAATGATATATGTATTAACCGACCTTATGCAATTATAATAAAATTCAACTCTGTGAAAAATTATGAAGGAGATTGTCTGAAAGGCACCACAAATTCAGTGTGCCCCAAACTTAGTGATCTCCTCACCCCTGATCCTCCTGTCTTTCCTATCTGAGTCTATGGGCACTCTCATCTACTCTGTCAGTGAAACAAGAAATCTCCTCAAGGCTGGGACCATGCTTAATTGTTTTTGTGTCCCTCTGGCCTAGCACAGTGACAGGTAATATACAATCAATACATAGAGGAAATAGAAGCTATTGGAAGAGCACTTCCAGAAACTTCCATCCCTATAGACACATACTCACTTGAGTCTGTGCCCTATACTCTTTTTTCCCCCTCTCTTTTTTTTTCCTTTGAAGGAACTGTTTGTGTTCTTATCTGAGGCTGATCCTTCTACTTGCACATTAGATACCGTCTCCTCTCTTCTCCTCAAAGATATCACTTCAGCAATTCTTCCTTCTATCTTCATTATTGTTATTTTTTCCTGTACTGTATCATTTCCATAAGCATATAAATATGTTGTTATTTTTCCTGTCTTTAAAAAATTTTAGTTTGCCCCACAACCCCATCAGCTGCTACTTCCTTTCTCTTCTTCCTTTTTACAGAAAAAAATATTGAAAGAGTTATCTGCCTCTATTTCCTTTTTCCCTGGAGTCCATTCAACCAGGCTTCCATGAAGTATATTGTCTTCCTAAATTGCTCTTCTCACGGTCATTGATGACCTCCAGGTTGCTAAATCTCAGTTCTTGTCTTGTTCTATTAGAAGGATTTGACCCAGTTGATGATTTCCATTTCCTCCTCTTTGATATACTTCTTTTCTTGGCTTCAAAGATGCATACCAACTCCATTAGTGTTCTTTCTCTCTTAGTGGACATTCCTTACGTTATTAGTTTTACCTCATTTCTTTACCTTTTCTCTTCTCTATCTATAGTTACTCCGTTTGGTTTTCTCATCTGATCACTTGACTTTAAATATCATCTACACACTGATCTATGTCTCCAGTACTGACCTCTCATTGGTACTGTAGACTCATACTCATCAAGGGTGGAGCCCAGGTAAACCACTGATCAACTCACACAATTGGAGGAAATAATAAGTAAGCTGTTGTTTTAAGCCACAAAGTTTTGTTTTGTTATAATATTCCGCTATGGATACACTAATGTAAGGATTGTCTTCATCATCCTTAAAACAAATTTAAATGCGTGAAAACCCTGATTTTCAAATTGTTTAATTTATTTGCAGAATATATTGATAGATTCCAATTTTACCAGCAGATGCAAATGCTTGTTAATTCATGGAAATGCAAATTATGTATCCTTTTTCCTCTAGAAGAATTCATTATCCATGATGCATAATGTAATAAAAGATCAAAATAACAATTACGTTGTCTCCATATAGATAGACAAAAGTGTTACTCTAGTTAGTCCAACACTACAATTCATGAATAAGGTAGAATCCAATCAGTAAACTTAGTCTTTGATGATTTAACAGAATAGTCAACATTTTATAATATAATAAATGTAAATAATTGAGTACATTTGTTTGTTTTTTCCTGTCATGAATCTGGACCATAAATCTGGGTGTGAAGTACTTGCATATAGGTAGAATTATATTTCATAATAAACATTGACTATATTTAAGTAAACAATTTTAATTTACTCATTGCCTTTCCTTGTCATGTACTATATTTGGGGAAGAGCTTGCATTAACACACTGACAGTTTTTCATGAGAGAACAAAGAATGCTTTTAAAATCATACTTTAATATAAAAGACTATATGGTTTCTGATATGGAGTCTGTTGTGAGAAATTCTAAGTAAACTGCCAAATTTTAAGTGTTAATTAAAAAAAAACTCAACTATCAAAGGCTTATCAGCACAGTATTTTTAGAGATTAGCAAAACACCTTAGTTAAAGAGTAGTCCAAGGTGCAGTTTTCTAGTATAAATTTAAAACACACATTTTGGAATAGGCAGTCAATACTTTGCTTTAGTTTCTTTTTAATAGCAGTACCTATTGTTCCTTAAAAGCTTATTAAAGCAAATAAAATATTGGAAATATTAATCATTGAATCTTTTGGTTAAAACTAGGCTAATTAAGTTAGTACAATTATTGAACCTGCTTGATAATAATTATTATAATTATACCAATTGTTCATATTTGTAAAATACCATTCTCTCATTTTTAAAGGTTTGTCATTTTCGTTATCTCATTTTATTATGTCAGTGACACTTGAGGCAAATATTAGATTATCATCATTATCATTATTTTCACCCCTCTTTTAAACATGAGGAAACCGCAGCTCAGTGTAATAGAGTGAATATTCCAAGGTCATGTCGCTGGTGAGGAGCAGAGCTGGACGTAGGATTCTTAACTCTTAGAAAGCCCTTTTAAATTAATATAAATAAATGCCTAATACATTTACTCAGTGTCACAGACATTAAAATACCAAAAATACATTTGAAGAGGAATGAAGAATGTTATTTAGATTTTCATGTTTCAAGTGATGGGTTAGAAGTCCTTCCTGAAACAGTAGATGCAAAAGTGAGAGGGCATAGAGTTCATAGTCTAAGGTCCTGGGTTCAACTTTCAATTCTGTAACTTAACTAGAGTTGTCATCTTGGGCAAGTCGTTTACTCTCTGCTAGTCTCCTCATTAAAAAAATGAGAACCAAATGTTTTTAGGGTTCAGAGGAAAAGAAGAAATGAACATTTGTTGAGCAAAAATTACAGGTATCCATTGTCCCAGGAACTTTATGTCTAATGTTTCATTAAATAAATTATTTTATGAAAGTTCTTTAGAAATTGTAAAGTACCCTAAAAATTTATCTTATTCATTCACTCAGTTATGAATCAAAAATGTCTTGTTCTGTTCTCATTTCCTCAAGGCTTTACTAGAGCAATGGCTACATAATTAAATTAGTAAACATATCAGTAGAGGATAATAATCTAATGTGTTATTCTTCAATGGTTTATTTCTACTCTCATGGAATACCTCTAAAGATACATAGCTTTATCTTTAGAAGAATGACTGTAATGGAAGTATTTGAAACACTATGGTAAGCCATTTGAAGAGACATTTTTGGATAGTGGTTGCTCTGGGATTCCTTTCAATCTTGCTTTTCAAGAAACTCCCTGCTACACACAAATATATATGGGTCCTGCTTTGCTTAATACAGGGAGATATACAGTAATATCTCAGCTGGGCTAATTCTCTAGTCACTTGTTAGGGACACAACTGAAAACAGAAAAGGAAATAGTAAAGAATATGAATGTATAGAATAGATAGCATAAAGCCCATACACTTTTCTCATATGTGAGATCCTCAGGTGAATTATTGTCTTATTTTAAACATAACTCTTACAACTCTGTCTAGTTTCTCACTCCTTATATTAGTTATTTATTACCTCAAAACAATATTATCACTAACTTAGTAGCTTAAAACAACACACGTATTTTATCACACAGTTTCTGTGGATCAAGAGTCTAGGCATGGCTTAGCTGAGTTTTCTGTTTAAAATCTCGTAAGGCTGCATTCAAGGTGTTGTCTGCAGTCTCATCTAAGGCTTGACTAGGGAGGAAGGATCAACTTCTAAGTTCATACAAGTTATTGTCAGAATTCAGTCCCTTGTGGTTATAGGAATGAGGGCTTAAGTTTCTTTCTGACTGTTGACTGGAGTCTACCCTCAGGTCCCATAGAATGTCCACAGTTCCTTGTCATCCGGAGTCCCCCAACATAGTTGATTGCTTTCTCAAAGCAGCAAGGGAGACAGAGAGGCATACGGGTTTTGCAGTCTTATATAACATAATTATGTGGTCAGGTATCTGTAATTACATACATCTTGACACTTTTGCCATATTCTGTTTCCTAGAAACAAATACACCTCCCATCCATACTCAAGAAGAGGGGACACACGACAGTGTGCCAGAGGTTGGGAATTATGAAAGCCTCCTTAAGAGTCTGTCTCCTACACACCCAAACAAATAATAGCAAAATAAAATAAGTTAATGCTGTTTAATGGGAAATGTTGTAAACTGACAGCTGTTATGCTGCTTATAGTTAGGGCATCTCTCTCCTCTCTTTCTCTCTCTCTTCTCCATTCCCACCCTCCATCTTCTTTTCCCTGGCAACTTCCCAACTTGTACATTTATAAAGAGATATCTAAGCCAGCAAGGAAGGTGTCATTTTATTTTCTGTGTCCATCTGGGCCACTATCTGGACTCTAGCAAGTATGCGGACATCATTATATGTACTAGAATGTCAAGGAGATAATGTATCCTGATCACTACTTGCTTGAGATAGATTTAGAATTCCTTTGCAGTTCAGAGTTCTTTACATTGTCATATGTTGTATGACCATTTGTCTGTCCTATTCATTGTATATTGATAATGCTATCTCTTTCACTGTGTAGTACCTTTACACTTGTCTTTTGATTCTAGAATTTATCTTCCTTCCATTCTCCCTTTTATTATCCTTCTTTCACTCCTTTTCTTCCTATAAACGGCCATTAAAAATCCTACAAGTCCTTTACTTCCCTAACATCAGTCATTTCTCGCATAAAACTTTTTCAAATCCCCTAGATCTATGGACCAATTCTGACAGGAAAACTGATCAGACTTACTGCAGGATCCCTGCTCAACAACAGTAACAGTAGCGTGTATAGGTTTAGTATGTGCTAGTTGCTCTACATATTTATCTTAGATAATTCTTACAAGTTAAATACTATTTCCATTTTATAGATGGGAGAAACTCATGCTCATAGAGGCTATATAACTTGCCCAATGTCACACATCTTTTCTGTGGGAGAACTAGGATTAAAATTTGTCAGTCTTATTTCAATGCCCATGCTTTTTGTACTACAAAAGAAAAATGCCTCTCAGCATTTTGCATATATCTTACTGCATGCTTCCTTCTTTTATTTATTGTTTATATGCATGACTCCCATGTTACAGTTTTTTAAATATACAGAAACCATGTCTCTTATTATACCCTTTTCTTCCTTTGCCCCCGATCTCTAGCAGTGTCTTACATACTGTTGACCTTCAGTAATGCTTGCTGCAAAGAAAAGAAACCTATTATCTTATTCTTTAAGGAGACTAAGGCTGTGTTCTATGTAAAGATAATGTGTCCCCACACATTTATTAGAAAATATTTTTGTGTATATAGTTTGTGCCCACTATTATTCTAGCGAAAGTTTGTGTTTAGATGTAGGGAATCAGATAGACTTCAGTTTAAATACTAGCTCTGACACTTGCATAATCTTGGGTATGTTACTTACCCTCTTAGAACCACAGTGTATTTTTTCATCTGAGAGTAATATAAAATATACTTCTATGGAATGAAATTAGGTAGTGTGTATAAAGGACTTTGCATACTCTTACCACGTGTTGTATTCTTGCTAAGTGTTAGTTTCTTTGATAATCTCCTTCTTACCCATCATCCCCAAATTCCCTAGTGAAAAGATAATAGAGATGACTTTAAAGTCTGAATGACTTTGCTTCCCACTATATTTATTATGGCTTTTACCATTATCTTCAGATGTGACTTTCTAGAGTATAAAATATAAAAGCTGTTCAGTCAAGAGTGGTCCCCAGAACAGATTTTTGTGTAGATCTAGTTTTGGTGCTAAAATTGCTTGTCTTTCAAAAAAGGGTATTCATGGAGCAATGGACTATAGGGATGAATTAAGTGCATCAGACAGATATTGTTGATTTCAGGCACAGAATTTCTTTGAGAGGATCTCAGCTACTGAGATTCAATTACTTCAGTTCTGAGATTTATGTATTTTGGAAAGTTTCCCAAAGCTGAGTCTGTGGATTTTTCTATTTGATTTACAACCTTGGCTTCTAAAGCTTCTGATCACATTTTATTTTCCCATAGTAAAGAAGGGCTAATTATTAGAATGACAAAGGAAGTCACATATTTTAAAGCTCTCTGTGTGGTGAAAGGGTGCTTAATGAAAATTAACTTTAGTGACACATTTGCAATGCACATGCTGTACCACTGATATATTTTATACCCTTTCTGAGAATCTGAATTCATTGTTTCGGAGCACCATTATTATTATTATTTTTCACCTTAGGCTAATGGAGAGTGGATGATAGATAATTCTCCATTTTCAGAACTATTTTTTGACATTCTTATTTTCTTGGTTATCAAAGATAAGTACCTATGATTTTGAAGGATTAATATGAATTATCACTTTATATGCAACCAAACATTTGAATATCTGTTGACATTTTCTATGGGAGATTAACATTTAATTTATTAAAAAGCTGGAAATCTTTGAAATAAAATAAAATGCTTCCTGAGTTTGTAAAGTGAAATAAATATTTCGTGCAAAGACCTTTGAATATAATATTGTAATTGTCATTTTAAGTTCTTTGGTTGCATTCAAAATGTCAGTATTGAATTATCAGTCTAAATCACATAAATGAAGTAATCAAAACTTAAATGAAATGAACTTAACCATTAATATATCAGTTGGCAGATAAATAGATGCCTCACAGAGAAGCATTTGACATACAGTGGCATTCAACTGTCAAACTAGACAATGAAATGATTAAAATGACATATTATGTTTGATCTGTAAAAATAAACTGCTGAACCTAAGGTTTTAAATTATGTTACGATGTACAATTAGAGAAACTTAAATGTGTGCATTAGAAGGGTTAATTAAATATTTTGGCAATTAATAATTTTATATTAACTTGAAAAGTATCAAGCTAACTATTTACTACTGCTATCATTGTTTATTTTTGTTGAGCACTTGCCATGTGCTAAGCACTGATTTTGTGTTTTACATTGCTTAACAGCCCTCTGAGGCAGTTTTTGTTTTCATTTTTTACCGATAAAGAGTAAAATAACATTTTTTTTCTTCATAGCATAATGTAAGTACAATTAAACCTTTATTGTCCATTTCCTAATTGCTTAATTTGGTCATACATCAGATTCTATTTTTATTTCTTTGGCCACATGCATTTTTTCCATTTTATTTATCCAGAGCATCTCCAAGAGTGGGAAGAGAAAGGAATTTTTTAAAAAGATAATTAAATGTATACTTACGATATTTACCTCTTGACAGTGACTCACAAGATAACAAATGAAATCTTTCAAATATACTAAGTACAATTACAATCTTGTTTCCTAAAAGTATCAATCCTTTGAGGTTCAGAAAAACTTTAAGTAATATCAGACAGTGAGAACTAAATGAACTGTAAGGTATCAAGACTCTGTCATTGTTTTGTGCAACTTTAATGGTAAGCTAATTTAGGACCTTTCTTTACCAAAGCTCAGAATATACTAAAAGCATAATACAAGACCAAGCCAAATACTTAAAATTTTAAAATTTACTTTAAAATATTAAAATAATAATATATATTCATTTTTGGAAATGTGTAGAAAATATATGATGCAAATAAAATAATCTGTAATTTAAATACCATAATTATACAGCCTAGAAATAAATTGTATTAACCTATGCATTTCCTTTTAATTTATAGAAGAACTCAGAAACATGTGTTTTAGGAAAGTGGTCAAGAATATGGATAGAGAGTAAAAAATATTTTGGTGCTTTATGTTTTTTACTTTCCATTATACCATGAACATTTTCTTAAGTCATTCAGTGTTTAAAAAGATAATTTAAATAACTCATATGACAGAATACTATGCAGTGAATGTAATTATTTAATGGTTTCCCTATTGTTGAACATTTTGTACCTTATGTTGCTATTATGAATAATGCTGTACTTAACATCATTGTACGTAAATTTTTGTCTTCATTTCTCTTTGTTTCCCAAGGATACTGTAAAAGAAGTAAAATGAAACTTCAAAGGATCTGGACACTTTTTGGGAGCCCTTAAAATCTACTGTTACTTGCTTTTCAGAAAGATTGTACCAGATTAAACTTACATGAACAGTGCAGGAAAGTCACTGTATACTCACTAGTATTGAGAATAATCACTATCGGAATCTTTCCTTATTCTCATTGGCAAAAAATGGCCTCTTATTGTTTTAACTTGATTTCTTTGATTGTTTGTAAGGTTGAGCTTATTTCATACATTTGTGAACATTTGCTTTTCTGCTTCTTTGAATTGTCTGTTCATGTCATTTTTCTTTTGGAGTTTTAGCATTTTTTGAGTGATATACCTAAACTCTTTATGGTTTAAGAATATTAAGCCTTAGTTATCTTTGTGACCAGTATTTTTTTTAACTTGATATATTTTAATTTTATGGTCATGTTTTTGATGTAAGAGAGTTTACATATTTTTATGTAGTCAAATACATTGATTATTCTTTTTATATATTCTACACTGTTTTTATGTTTAATCCTTCTAAATCCTTTCAAATCAGAAAAATATCTACTTAAGTTTTCTGCTAGTCTTTTTATGGTTTTGTTCCATATGTTTAATTCTTTAATCCTTTTCAAGATTATGTATGTGTATGTTGTAAACTGAGGTTTTAACTTGAAATAGCTATTTTAATCAATTATTTACTGAATAATCCATCTCTGTAGTGCTGATTTTTGTGATGCTTCCTTTATTATATCTTACTACTCCCCCACCCCCACACATGCACATATATATGGCCTGTGGTTTACAAAATTTTGGTCATAGACCCTCCCAATCAGAATAACCTGAGGTTCTTACTAAAATGGATATTCCTGGGCCCTAAATCTGGAATATTAGAAACTCTGCTAATATACTTAAGGAATAAATAGGACATCATCCCTTTTCCAGACATTGTATACCTCTTTTACTTATTTAGCTTTCTACATAAATTTTTGAGTTATTTTATTTTAAAAATCCTGTTGAGGTTCTGGTGGGAATTCCATTAAACTGTATGTTAATTTATGAAGCAATAGCAACTTTGTAATAGTCTTCTTATCTAGGTACGTCTTGCTATTTGTTAATGTCTTCATTTTTATCTTTCAGGAAAACATAAAGCAAATAAACTTATAAATGACTTAGGATGATGCATCTATCTTAAAAAAAAATCTCAGCTTAATGCTTATATTTAGGGCAGTTTATATGAGTATACCTAATATTTACTATTCAACTCAAGTCTATTTCAATTGTTTTTTAATCCCAGTTGTTTTTCTTCTCAATGTATTTATCATATTTTAACCGCTTTCTATTTGCAATTTATATTGTACTATTCTGATACGAGGATCTCAAGGGCAGAAGGTTTTGTCTTATTATTTTCTGAATTCATTTCATCTCTTAACATTTAGTGCAATATGTAATACAAGTCCAGCAAGTATTTGGTGAATTATTTGACTTCCCAGTACTCATCTGAACCTTAAAGTGAAATAGCCATGAGTGAATTAATACTTATATTCCTAGGGCAATAGAAGATATCCTCCACTGAAGTTCTCATATATATTCTTTCATTCAGCATTCAGTTCACCAAACATTAATTGAATTTCTATTCTGAGTCATGCATTATGCTAGGAGCCTGAGGTACAAAACATAAAGAAGATAATTTCTGTCATCAAGATTTTTACTAGGCATTGCAGATAGACAAATCTGTAAGTGAGTAATTGAAATCCAAAATGTTAAAATAGAGGTGGTTAAAAATGCTATGACTGTATTCTTCAATATTGGTAGCAGTTAATTTATACTATTGTATCTTGGAAACTTTAGCATTTTCTTGGTCAAGATTAGATTCTTAGCTCTCTTAAAACCAACTACTTGTGTGAGCTTGAGCTAGTTACTATGTCTTTGAAAATAATTTCCTCACCTAAAATGGAGAAAATCATATTTACCTTACAAATGTGATGTGAATTTTAAATGAATTGCATATGTAAATTTAAGTGCCTTGTACAAAATTAATTTCCTCCTATTTCCTATCTTTTGTGAGAAGACCTTGAAATGTAGGTAATTCAACTTAATTCAGTTTCAATTTTGTGCTATAGCAGAAACTTATAAATAAGGATATTCATAACAATTTTTTTAAGAATTGGGAAAATATTGACAACATTTAAATTTTACTTGCAGAGTGCCCGTGTTCTGAAGGAGCAAACTTTTTCAAACATCATCACACTATTTTCACTCTCTTGCTTTCTGGTTATTCTTCAACTCATTCCAATCTGTTTTTCACTCTCATTGCTCCAACTGAAACTGTTCTTGTGAACTCATCAGTGATCACTATGTGGCTAAATTTACGCTTCTGCCTTCACAGTAGTTAATCTCAGTAGCTTTCAACATCATTGACTCCTCTCTTCTTGAATCAATTTCCTTCCTTGGATTCTGCCATAATTCATTCTTCTGGTTTCTCTTGAATCACGCAGGCTGCTGCTCCTTCTGTCTCTTTTATTGGATCCTTTCCCCACTTTTCAAGTTTTAAGAGTTACAGTTCCTCAGATCATGGTTCTGGCCCCCCCCCCCTTTTTTTTCTCTACTTTTTCTTCCCTTCTATTTATAAGTCCTAAATTTAAATTTCCTGGAGCTCCTCTCTTAACTAACTACATGTTCAATTGTCTGATTGACATCTTCACTTGGATTCTCATAGACATCTCAAAAATAATGAATTCTAGATTTCTCCTTTGACTCCATTTCCCCAACTTCATCTTTCCTCTGTTCACACAGTTTCATAAGCCAGAAATATGGGAGTTAACTAGTTTTCCCTTTCACTCTCTGATGATATATTCTGTCCATCTATAGTTTCCATTCATTTAACTTCAAAGCATTTTAGCATTCTGAATGCTTTTCTCTAGTCCTATTACCATCATCCTAGCTCAGGAAGTATTATCTCTCTTGGATTACTCCAGCATATTTAGTGTTTAAGGAAGTGAGTGAATACCTTGGTGTGTTCAAAGACTGAGAAGCATGGAGGAGCATAGTCAGAGAAGCTGGAAAGCCACTTAATGTTAAATGATAGGGTGCCTTCTATGCCATGTTAATCCATTTAGTCTTAATCCTGTAATTGATGAGTGTTACTTGAAGAAATTAAAGTCAGGAATTTTGTGTCAAATAGTGTTCTAGAGTCTGAGAATATAAATGTCACCCAAACTGACAAAGTTCTTGTGTTTATAGACCTGATATTCTTGTGGGAGGAGATAAGTCTATAACACACACACACACATATGTGTATATGCATACACATACATACATGTATATATAATATGATATATATTTGAGTCCATAAATACACAGTATTATATATTTGAATATGCTATAAATTTATATTTTATGTATGCTTATATATAATATATAAATATATAATTTATATATGTATTTACATTTCAGATGATTATGAGTGCTCTAAATAAAAATAAGGGGATGGAGAATAATGAATTTACATTATTTGGTTGGATGGTGTTCATTTATGCAACAAATAATGATTTAGTGCTTTACCTTGTTGAAGGCTTTTACATATGTACTGATAATTTTTCCTTAATATAACCATATGAAAGAATATTATTACTGTCATTAAACAAATAAGAAATTCAGTCCAATAAGATTAAGTTATTTATCCAATTTAAAGTGGCTAGTAAGTACCTGACTTACGGCTTAAGTCTGTTTTTTGCTTATACCTATTTAATTTGTTCTGTATTCCTCTCCTCTTTCTACTAGGAAGATTGGTATTCAGGCAGTTTGGAGGTTTCACGTGTGTGGTTGAGTAAGGCTTGCATTTTGGAGAACAATAATGATAGAATTTTAAGAGTTCAGATAAAATATGATAAAAGCCTGGGGTAAGAAAAGAGGGAATTGATATATTTACCAAACAAATACATAAAGGCCAAATATATTACTTGCCAATAAAGCCATATGAAACATCTAACTTTCTTTTCCCTTTCAGTGATTTATTATTATACTTATTTTTATAAGTGATCTATAATAATTAGGAGACTATAATTATTAAGTTTCTTTTCATCTGCACAAATTGCTATTTGTCCACTCTTCAAAGTTTAAGTGTTTCTTCTCTTGTATACATATGATCTGTATTTTGCTCCTGGCTTAAGCATATACATTTTTATTCCTCTAGTTACCACCAGTTATGGACATGTCATTCTTGTGTAGTTGCTGATTTTTACTACATTTTATTCTCTATCAGGAAACTGTATTAAATTGATTTTTTTCAATTATGAATATAAATGAGCAGATTTTTTTCTAGTATAAATCTATGAGTGCTATTGCTGATATGTAATAACATGGCTCCACTGAAGCCATTCCTTCCACTGAAAGAATCCTCTCAAACTATGCTCTTGCTGTTTTAAGATGTGATAGCAGCGTATTATAAAAAAGAAGAAAAATGATTAAAATTACTTATGAGGATATATCCATTATGCTACTTAGAATGCAAATTTTATCAGATTCACTTACAGAAATTTTATAAGGAGAAGATTTACTGAGAGTCTTTGGTGTTGCAGGTATTTACATATGTCATGTATTAAAGTATTTATTGAGTATATTCTATGTTTCATGCACAATGTTATGCAAGGGGTATACATCAGTGAACAAAAATGATGTGGTTCCTACTCTTAAATAGCTAAAATCTTTTGGGAGAAAGTCAGTAAGAAGTTAATAAACACATATATAATGGCATATTGTGAGAAGTGTTACGAAGAAAACAGAGAATTCAGTGTTAGAATTTTCATGGAAACTTTTAGGGTAGTTAGGAAAGACTTCTGTGATGAGGTAAACTTTAAATTGAGATCTGTAAGATAAGGAGGTATCTATGAAAAGACAGAGATGGAGACAGCATGGAAAAAAGTTTTGATGCAGGAAACTTGTTTTCATAACTAAAAAGAGGGGGTTGCATTAGGTGAGGGATTGGCTAAAGGTGAAACTAGAAAGGTAGACGGACTAGATCTTGTACTGTCTCATTGGCTACAGTAAAGGCTTGGTGTTTAATTGTTATGAATTGGGAAACTATTGAAGAGGTTTAGGGAGGAGACTGACATAATCTGACTTCTGGGAAGATGGTAGCATGTTGAAGGGGGAGATTTTAGTTGAAATTTTAGTGGACCTTCAAAATTGAAATAAACCAGTACATAAATTTTCTTTAATTTCACAGTAAACATTTAACGTGTATATGTATATGCATATATTTATTGTTCCATTTTGTTTTCTCTATTGGTTTCTTAGCTTTACTTCTGTTTATTGATTTACTGGTTTATTGGTTTATTTATCTATATATGGTTGTTACTCTAGGGCTAACAATGTTCATCTTATCAGAGTCAATTTAGGGTCTATATTGTACCAATTTTCACTTCACACTTTGTATTTCATACCTGTTGCTTTTCACTTCACACTCAACACTTCATACTTCATGCTTTCCATATCACACTTGAAACTTTGCAAACTTATAATAGTCTAATTTCATTTACTGGCACTGTCCCCATCTTTTGGGTATTGTCATATATTTTATTTTTTGTACACTATAAACCCTACTTTATAACATTAGTGTTTTGGCTTCAGTTAGTTGGCCTTTAAGTAAATTAAATTATAAATTAAGAAAAAATAGTTTTAAAAATCCTCCATTTCAGCTTTTCCTCATTCTCTTCTACAGAACCAAGTTTGTATCTAGCTTTTCTTCATATACATGACAGTTTCTATCAACCTGAAGAACATCCATTAGAGTTTCTTAAAATGAAAGTCTGATTCTTCTTGCACTGAATTTTCTCTGGTTTTGTTTATACGAAATTATTTTAATTTCAGCCTTGTTTTTGAAGAATTATTTTTATTTGACATGGAGTTCTGAATTGATGTGATTGTTTTTGTTTGTTTTTTAAAATTTATTTTAACACTAATGATATTATTCAATTGTCTTACAATCGCCATTGTTTCTCATGAGAACTCAGCTGTTATTCAGATCATTGGTCTCCTGTATGCAGTGTCTCTGTGTGCTTTTAAGATTTTTTCTTTTTTCTTTTAGTTTTATGCAATTTGACAATGATATATCTGGGTTAGACTTTTTTTTTCTGTGTATCTGTTTATCCTGCTTGTGGTTTAATGAGCTTCTTAGATATGTAAATTGTTTTTCATCAAACTTGAAAAAATTTAAAGCTTGTTTCTTCAAAAAAATTTTTTTGCCGTATCTTATTTGCTTTTTTTCTGGAACTCCTATTACATGTTTGCTATTTTCCCATGGGTCCTTGAAACTTTGTTAATTTTTTTTAACTTTGTTTTTCTGTGTTTTCCAGATGAGATATTTTCTAATAATGTCTCTTTAGTCTGACATTTTTAATCTGCTGTTTAGCCCATTCAGAATTTTTTAATTTCCAGCATTATAAATTTTTATTCTACAATTTCCATTTGGTTCTTTTTATAATCCTAATTTTCTGTATAAGATTCTGTCTCTGTTTTTCTAAAGACCATATCTTTATTTAATTCATTAAAATGTTTTCCTTTAGATATTTGAATGAATTTATAATATGTTCTTTGTTTTCTAAAGCCAAAATCTGGGCCATCTCAGTGTTGGTCTCTATTGACTGCATTTTTTCCTTTTCATTTTTCTTTGTATGTCTAGGAATGTTGTATTGTAAACTGGATATTCTGAATATATTGTGAATGCAATTGTGATATATTGTAGAAACTCTTGGTTTTGTTTTCAGTCTCTGAGAAGATGATCTTTGACCTAATATCAGTTCAAATACTGGTGGATTGCTTTGAACATATTTAAATTTAGTTGTATGCTTTGTAAGGGCAGATCTATGGAAAGCTTAAGGTGTTTCACAAGCTGCTCTAACTTGGGACTTGTGCAAGAAACGGTTAACTTAGCAAGTATGAGTTTCTTAAACCTCACACATTACCAGGAGGAGCTTGTTTTTGTCACTGATGCTTGGCTGAGTCCTAGAATGCTTTTGGAATGTTCTGATAAGATGTTTTGCATCCTTGATGCTAGTACAGAACATTGTACTAGCTTGTCTATATAGTTTATGAAAAAATGTAATTTATGGGAGCTTCATATGTGATCACTGGAACTTCGGTGATTGCTACTCCAAAAAACTCTGGGTTCCTATGCTCAGCAGAGCTTTCCTAGTAGACAACACGTCTCATGTGTTGTCATCATTTGTTAGTGGAGGAATTGAATGTGTTCTCTATGATATCACTGGGAGAATAATGTAGAAGCTTGTATTTGGTTTCCTCAAGGCTTCACCTCATGTGCCTTTTCCCTTTGCTAATTTTCTTTGAGTCTTTTTTGTGTAATAAACTGTACCTTTGAGCATAACTTCTTCTGAGTCTTCTCAGTCTAGTGAACTACCAAAACTGGTAGTAATCTTGGGAACTGTTGACAGAGTACTCACCTTCGCACTACGTCCTTAGGATTTAGTCCCGGATTGGTTTTAGTCTTTTTTAAGGTGAGTGTAGGTTAGATTATACTTTATGACATGATGCTTACTCCTTTCTTTTTTGCATCTGGATTCCATAGGTGTTAATGAAGTGTTCAAAGCGTATCTATACTCAGGCTGGGCTGGACCTGTTCATGTCCTCTCTTCCACTATCATAGGACTTCAGTGTCAGTGAAGTCTTGTATGGCACTAAAAGAAAAAAACTTTAGAAACAAGATTACTTTTGAGAAGGCTTCAGGTGAAAGCATAAAGGAAAGGGCAAAAAATTTTATAGAAAACTGGAGGAAGGAGAATTCATGTTATATAGTAATGGAACATTTAGCAACACTGTCACTACAGTTATGTGGGAAGTAGAAAGTGCAAGATTTTAGTAATTTCAGTCTCTGTTTTGTTTTTCTTGGACAGTCTACCTAAATGTTTCTTTTGTTGATCTTTTGATTTTGTTGATTTTCTCTAATGTTTTTCTATTGTCTGTTTCATACATTTGCACTCTAATTTTTATTTTCTTCCTTTGCTTGGTTTGGATTAGCTTGATCTTTTTACCTAGTTTCTTAAGATGATGGTTAAGTTATTGATTTGACATTTTTAAAAAATGAGTTTATAGCTGTAAATGTTCCTCTAAGCACTGCTTTAGCTGGATCCTATAAGTTTTGGTAACTTTTTTGGTAGTTTTTCTTTTCATTCTCAAAATACTCAAAGTATTTTATAATTTCCCTTGTGATTCCTTATTTGATCCATTTGTTAGTTAATCTTCACATATTTGTAAATTTTCCAATTTTCGTCTATATTAATTTCTAATTCAATTCCATTGTGTCCAGGAAACATATATTTCAGACTTTAAAAGTTTATTGAAATTTTGTCTTGCTGGTTAGCACTTGTTCTATACTGGGTCACACTTTCCACTTTCTTTGCATATCTCATAGACTTTGTTGAATGTTTTACATTTTAGATAATATGTTGTAATTCTGAATACTGTTTCCCCCTCCCTCTAGGGTTTATTGTTGTTCTTTTCTTTTTTGCTTATTTGTTTAGTGACTTGGATGGAATAATTTAGTGAATTTATTTCTTCTACAATGTGAAGATCCTCTCTGATATCATCCTTCATTGAGTACAGCTTTCATAGAGTGCAGCTTGGTGTGCACACAGCTCCTTGACCACCAGGGATAAAGGATCTCTGTGATTTTAGCCAAACTTTTTTTTGACTGTCCCTTTCTCTGATCTCCCTATTAAGTTTCTTGTTGTTCCGATTCTATTGATATCACATTGAGCTCTTAGCCACCATTTGGTTGCTATCTCATTGCTGTATTTTTGTCAATACCCAGGATGTAAATTTTCTGTTCCAATAAGAATGTAGTTCCTTTCCAGGGACGGAGTAGTGCCAGGCTTTGAGGCTTTCTCTGATGCAAGAGAGCTCTTTCATTACTCTCTTTCCTAGATATCTCTCTGTTAAACTACTGCCTGATCTACCATTTTGCTTTGCTTCAGGTATTCTGGAGCTCTCAAACCCCTCTTAATTGCTCACCACTAAGATTGCTGTTGTTTTTGACAGTGCTGTTAGGTACAAATTTTTCCATGCTTTGTTTTAAATAAAGTTAGTCTATTTAGGCAGAGTTTCAGAGCTCTTGTTCTTATGATCTACTTTTCCCCCTGTGTAGAATCTCTGTTTTACTGCCCCAGGACTGTGGACAAGGAGAGTGGCCTGCTTCTCCTGGTGTGATACTCCTCATTCTATGAGGGAGGTGTAATGGGTGGTGATGGTAGTACCTGGTCTCCTGATATTGCTTCTGCTATGACATAGAACCTCCACCCTGTGTGGCTGATGGGGCAGTAGCAATCCAGGCCCACCCATTATTTTCCATCTTGGGTAGAACTTCTACCCTACAAGTTTTGGCTGGATGTAAGAATGAAGTCCAATTCTGTAGGATGCACTTTTCTGAAATAGAGCTCCTGTAACGTGAAGCTTTGGAGGAAATGAGAGATATCAATGATCTGCTTCTCCCAGGTGAAAATGTAGTCTTAGGTGAGAATTGAGGGGAGAGATACTGATGATGAGGGCTGATGAGAGCGGGTTGTGGGCCAAATGCTCTAT
The DNA here is from genome assembly GCF_036321535.1 of Camelus dromedarius. Lineage (NCBI taxonomy): Eukaryota > Metazoa > Chordata > Mammalia > Artiodactyla > Camelidae > Camelus > Camelus dromedarius. The sequence continues at coordinate 35,327,231 of NC_087449.1, forward strand.
GCTCTGGCTGTTCATGTCAAAATTTAGTAGATTTTTTTGACCAAATGATTTTCCATTAGCTGTATGTCTTAGGACAAATTCCAGAGACTTTAAATTGTTACTTTTTAAAAAAAATTGTAATTTTCATCTATTAAATTACTTTCATAGGAGAGCATCTACCAGTACCTTCACACCACTATTCCAGAAGTTCTGCCTTTTCCCTGGAAAGGGTTTTATCAGAGCTTTGCAGGCTAATGGAAGCAGGGAATTATAAATGACCCAAAAGCCAGTGGAAAGGCATTTCCTATTGTTTTGTTTTGCTTTGTTTTTGCCTAGGTGCATAAACTTCAAGGTGGTATGCAATAAACTTTGGAGCGCTAGGCTAGGCTTTGCAGTTGTTTCTACCTAAAAATTACTCTTGTCATTTAATCTTATTTTTTAGCCATATGCCATTTGATGTGATCTAGCCTTGGTAAAAAGGAATGCTATGAAAGTTTGTGCTTTAAATTCTAAACATGTTTTAATGATTTCTGATATGCCAAATTTAAATTATTCCTTAAATTATACATGATTGCAAAGTAAATGAATCAATTTTGATTCTGTCTGGAATTAGAAAAATGAGTGCTATATTCCTGCAAAAGTACTTGCATGCAAATAATTTAAACAGTCTTACAAAGCTAAATTCTAATGCCCCTGTGGGATTAAATTGTCATTATTTTTAAATCATAGGAATAGAATTATTCCAACAATTTTTATGAAGTAATTGTTATGTACCTGACATTGTGATATTAGGGGAAAGGAAACTTACCTTTTAAGCCTGTATCTCAACATTTAACCCATGGTCCCTAAGCCCCAGCTTTTTAATCTCATGCTATTTCTAAACACTTTATCTTCTAGCCTTTGGCTATTCAACAAGTAATTCTATCAATAAATATATATTGAATGCCTCTTTTGTATCAAGCACTGTTCCCTGTGCTAGAATGCCATTCTCCCTAATCATTTATTCACTAAATACCTGTTAACACCAGTTCTGGGCTAAGTACTGTGGTAAGTGCTGCAAATGCAGGGGGAACAAGACACATGGCATGAATACTCACAGAGTTTACAGTCTAATTGGGAATGTAGATATTGAACACATACATAAATAAATAAAGATATGGTTACAAAATAGTGAGAAAACTGCTATGTTTGGAAAGTATAGTGTTAGAATCAATACTCATAGGAAAGATTAGGAGGGTCAGAGAAGATATCTTTGATGAAGTGATATTTAAACTTAATCTTGAACTGTGTGGGAATTAGTCATGTGGAGCGTAGTAAGGAGGAGCAGTTCAGGCAGAGGAAAAGCACATTAAAAAAGAAAACCCTGAGTTAGAGAAAACTTGGTTATTTTGTGGTTAATGTTTAGTGTACTTGGAGAATAGTAGCCCCAGATGGGCCAGAGAAATAGACAGGCCTTCATCATAAAAGACCTACTTGATAGATTTAGGATTATTTTGGACTTTATCCTAAGAGGAAGTTACTGAAGGGTTCTACACAGGATGGGGATTTAGATTTTATGAAGGCAATTGTGGTTACTGCTGGAAAAGAGATTAGAGGAGTTACTAGAACTAGAGTTGGGAAACTAATTAAGATGCTGTTACAGGAGATAAGATGAGAGATGGGCTGAGGACACTAAGTATAGATTATTTTTCTGGACTCTTTCATTCTTCAATATATAAGGCAAGTGTTGCTGACTCCCTAGGCAAAACTGACCACTTATTTCTACAAGCTTCCAATAGCTTGCTGGTCATAGCACTCTAAGCTATTATAATTACACTGTGTCACTCTGTTGTCAATGTATTGTCATTGGTTATTTTTGTATCTGTTCCTCTCACTTTACTCTGAGCTCCCTTAGGGAATGGGCATTGTCTTACTCTTCTTTGTAATATGCAACACAAGTTCAATATATGTATATTCCTCAAAGCCAATTGGCTACTAAGGATCAGAATGATGATTTTAACCTAGATCTTACTAACTCCAAAGCTCATACATTTTCCATTGTAATATAGTGTCCTTAAAACTTTTTTGTTTTTAGCCTTATAATATTCCTATGGTAAGATTATTTATTATGGTATTGATGATTATAGAATTGAGGTCTTTATTCATTTGTTCATTTATTCAAACAGCAAACTTTTATTAAATTCCTGTGATATGTAATACATAATAGAAGTCTATAATAGTGTGGTGAATTAGACAGAGCACATACTTTGCTGTGAAATGTAGACATGTAGTAATTATAATTTAAGGCAAAATAAAACTTGATATTAGCTATGATATAACTTGACCTATTATAAAATAATTTTGTTTTGGGAAAAAATATATAATGTTTTTAGAAATTTCAAAATAAAAAGAAGGGTATAGGACTGGCCCCACTCACCAGTGGGCTGGCACTAGCCCCAGAATCATTGGGGACCTGCAACAGGCCATTGGACCTGGTCCCGTCCACCAGTGAGCCAACAGCAGCTCTGGGACACTGTCACTGGCTCTGCAGTTGGAGAACTTAGGACCTGGCTCTGCCCTCCAGTGGGCCAGCACTAGACCCAGGACCTCCAGGGCCTCCCACCCTCCCCCTGCAACTGGTGGGCTGACATCACCTCCAGGACATTTAGGAACCTACAACTAGAGACCCCAGGGCATGACTCTGAGCAACAGTGGGCCAGCAGTAGCCCCAGCATCTAGCCTCACCCACCAAGGGATGGACACCAGCCCAAGGACACCCTGGGCCCCAGCTTTGCCCACCAGAATGCTGACTTCAGCCCTGGGACCTCTACAGGGCCTTATAATCATAGACCCTGGAATCCAGCATCACCCAATCATTGGGCTGACACTAGACCTAGGAACCGCCTGGGCCCCAGCCTTGACCCATGAGTGGATTGATACCAGCTCTCAGACCCCCAGGCCTTGCAGCCAGAGACCCAAGGACCTGGCCCCACCAACCAATGGGCCAGCAAAGGTCCTGTACCAGGCCTTAACAACCAGTGGGAAGGCACCAATCCTGGAACCCCTGAGCTGTAGCCCCACCCATAAGGGGACTGATAACAGTTTCAAGATCCTTGCCCACAACCAGAGACCCAAGGACCCAGCTTTCAGCAAATAAAAGTTCAGGAGCAGACAGCCTCTCTGGTGAATTCTACCAAATATTTAAGGAAGATAAATACTAGATCTTTTCAAACTCTTTTTAAAACTTGAAGAGCAAGGAATACCCCTAAACTCATTTCACAAGGCCTGTATTACCCTGATACCAAAACTGGACAAGGGTACCACAAAAAAGAAAGTTATAGGCCAATATCCTTGATAAATATAGATGCAAAAGTTCTCAAGAAAATATGAGCAAACTGAATTCAGCAATACATTAAAAGGATTATATACTATGATAAAGTGGGATTTATTTCAGAGATGCAAGGATGGTTCAGTATTTGCAAATTAACCAACGTAATATACTACGTTAACAAAGCAAGAGATAAAAACCGTATGATCACCTCAATAGATGGAGAAAAATCATTTGACAGAATTCAACATATATTTTTGATTAGAACTCAATAAAGTGGGTATAGAAGTAACCCTTCCTTGACATAATAAAGACCATATATGACAAAATCAGAGCTAACATCATGCTCAACAGTAAAAGGCTGAAAACTTCTCCTTTAAGATCACAACAGAACAAGGATACCACTCTTACCAGTGTTGTTCAACACAGTATTGGAAATCCTAGTTACAGCATTAGGCAAGAAAAAGAAATAAAAGGCATCCAAATAGGAAAGGAAGAAGTGAAACTGCCACTATTTGCAGATAACATGATAGTATATAGAAAACCCTAAATACTCCACCAGAAAACTGTTTTGAATTAATAAATTAATTCACTTAAGTTGCGGGATACAAAAATCAATATACTGAAATTTGTGGCATTTCTATACACTAGTAAGGAATTATCAGAGAAATGAAGAAAATAATTCTGTTTACAATTGAATCAAAATGGGTACAATAACTGGTAGTAATTTTAACCAAATAGATGAAAGACTTGTACACTGAAATCTACAAGACACTGATGAAAGAAATTGAATAAGACACTGCTCGTGGAGTGAAAGAATTAGCATTGCTGAAAGGTTCATAGTGCCCAAACTAATCTAGAGATTCAGTGCAGTCCCTATCAAAATACCACTGGCATTTTTCATAGAACTTGACCACATATTTCTAAAATTTGTATGGAATCACAACAGATCCTGAATAGCTAAAGCAATCTTGAGAAAGAAGAAAGCTAAAGGTAATCTGCAATCCAATTGCAACTATACTACAAAACTGTAGTAATCAAAACAGTATAGTATTGGATTAAAAACAGATACACAGATGAATGGAACAGAACAGAGAACCCAGAAATAAACCCATGCATATATCACCATTTTTTTTTAACTACAAAGGACCTGATAAGGTACAATGGAAGAACAGTCTTTTTAATGAATGGTGTTGGTGAAACTGGACAGCCACATGCAGAAGAATGAATCTATACCACCATCTTATACCACACACAAAATTTAACTCGAAATGGATTAGAGATTTGAATGTAACACCCAAAGCAATGAAAATCTTAGAAGAAAATATAGGCAATAAACTCCTTGATATTGGTCTTAGTGGTGTTTATGTGGACTTGACTCCAAAGGCAAGGGGAAAATGCAAAAATAAACAAATGTGACTGTATCAAACTAAAAAGCTTCTGCATGGTGAAGGAAATCATCATCAAAATGAAATGGCAACCTGCTGAATGGGAGAAGATATATTTGATAAGGACTTAATATCCAAAATATATAAAACGCATACAATTCAACAACAAATAACCAAGTTAAAACTTGCGCAGAGTATCTGAGTAGACATTTTTCCCTGAAATATAAAGAAGAAGACATGTAGATGGCCAATAGGCACATGAAAAGATGTTCAATACCACAAATTAGGAAAATGCACATCAAACTACAATGAGGTATCACCTTATACCTGTTAGAATGGCTATTATCAGAAAAATAATACCAAGTGTTGGAGAAAATATGGAGGAAAGGGACCCTTGTGCACTATTGGTGGGAATGTAAATTAGTGCAACCACTATGGAAAACAGTGTAGAGGTTCCTAAAAAAATTGATACTGGAACTTCTGTATGACCCAGCTGTTCTATTTCTGGGTTTTCATCTGAATAATACAAAAAATATCAATTTGAACAGTTACATCCTGTCCTGTGTTTATTGCAGCATTACTTACAATAGCCAAGATATGGAAACAGCCTAAGTGTTCATTGATGGATCAATGGGTAGAGAAGATGTTACATGTATATATATAATGGAATACTACTGAGTCAAAAAAAGGAAGGAATCTTGGCATGTGCTTGATTCTACTTGTGGGAGTCTGCTGTTCATGATTATGTCATAGAAAATGTTTGTTTTACATGTATTTTGGTTTGTCATCATTTTTTTTATTAGAAACACAAATTTTATGGTCTCAGCTAAAGGCAGTTAATTGTTGAGGCTAGAAGTCTCCTCTGAAATACATCATTTTCAAAAAACTGGCTTGATCTAGAATCAAGCCAAAAGTATCTGGTAAGAATTGATTTTCCTTTATCTATAATATATATAGGGACTGTATGAGCCATTGGTTCACTTAGACAGCTACAGTTCACTCACTTTGTTTTCAAAATATTTAAAGTTAATATTAGCATATCACTCAAATTTCTGACTTCTCTACCTACCTTCCGAAGCATTATCAAGGTGGTGGTTTGGGTAGGAGGGTTGAAATAAAAATAAAAGACCCCAAACATTGGCATATGAAAAGCCATTGATGAAAGCCTTCTTGGTAAAACAAGGATCGGGGTACTTTGTTGGTGGGGCCTGCAATTAGTATAGTTCTTGGCATGAGACATTAAGAAACTAGAACATTTATCCAGAGGTGATGATCAAGGTATTTAGTCAGTAGCAGACCATGACATTTGAAGAGTAGTTGAAGGAGATGGAGGTATTGACTCTGGAAAAGAGAAGATTTCACTTGAATATGATTATCATTGAAAAGAATTCCATCATGTGAAACAGTAGTCAAACTTCTCTTCATGAATTCAGAAAGCCCAACTCAAATCAATGAATAGTGGCAAAGTTCAGTTCAATGTAAGTATATAATATAAATAAAACTTGACTAATGAGCACAGCTGTACAGGAGTGCATATATCTAAAACTGTTGATGGCATGCAAACAGAGATACTAAGTATGCATTGCTGAGTAAACTCTGTGTTTGATAAAATTAAAAGTAATTAATAGAATGAACAAGTCAAGAGATTACTGTGTAATATTAGATGACTACATCTATAACAAATGTTATAACAAATGTTAGTGTACTCATTGGGAAGGTGGTGTTAAACAAGACTGAATGCTTTCTTACTGACATTTTGTCAGTATGATTACTTCTTTTGGCTTGCTCTTCATCCTTTCTTGAGACTTACATTTCTTTCTTTCTTTTTTTTAATACTTTGTGATGTCTCCTGTCTCTTTGTAGTCATTTGTAATCCATAATATTCTTGAAAATTCTATCATTCTGTCACTTTTTCTGAAGCAAGTCAATTTGATAAAGATTTAGTAGAAATGTGATGTAGCAGAAAAAACAATGGCTTTGTAGGTAGACAAATCTGGATTCAACTGTCAGCTCCACCAAGTAGTAGTTGTGTGATCTTGGCAAATTGCTTCATGTCTTTGTGTTTCAGTTTCCTTGTTTGAAAAATTCATTTATTCAAAAAGTATTTGTTTAAAGTATACTGCACATCAGCTATTGTCCTCGATTTTTGAGATATACTCATGAACCAAACAATGGTTTGCCTTCATAAAACATATTCTCTGAGAGGAGAGAGATAATAAATAATAAATAAATTATATAACATGTTAGAAGCTTATGGAAGCTATGGAAAAAAGAAAAAGTAGAGCAGGATAATAAGAATTAAGGATAATAGGGATGTGGCAAGAGGCAGATTGAATGTTTTATTGGATGGTTGGGGAGGCCTTATTAGAAGGTGAGATGTGAGCAATGGCTTGAAGTAGATAAAGGAATTAGCTCTAAGGACTTTGTGGGAAGCAAAGGGAAGAGTTAGATAAAAATCCCAGAAGTGGGAGTGTCCCTAGACAGTTCAAGGATTGGGAAGGAGCCAGTGTGGCTGGAGCAGAGAGAGTAAGGAAGATTATATAATAGGAAATTAGTTGAGACATGTGGAGAAGAAGGTAGGGTTGCACATCATACAGTCTTTGGGTAAATCATATGTAAGGACATTAGCTCTTACTATGAAGGAAATGGAGAACTAGCGGAGTTTTTGAGGGAAGGAATAACATGCATGATCTTATATTTTAGAGGATTTACTTGAGAAGGGCCTTAAGAGAGGCAAATGTGGAAGAAGGGATACTTCTTAGGAGGCCACTGCAGTAATCCATATTAAAGATAATAATGGCTTGCATTAGGTTGGTGGTAATGAAATTAGTGAGCAGTAGTGTAGGTATATTGAAATGTATACAAAATCTACTTTCAAGATTTGTTGTGAGAATTAAAGATAATGTTTGTGTGCCTGACACACTGCATAACACATCATTTTTAGCATATTGTCTACTGTTATTAAAAAGATATAGAATACCATGCTGAATCTGATCTTGGTCCTTCCGCATGACTGACTTTATCTTTTTTTAAAAAACGTTTTCAATTAATTTTCTTTATCTATTTAATATATGTATATATTTATTGAAGTAGAGTCAGTTTACAATGTTGTGTCAATTTCTGGTGTACGTGTAATTGACATACCATTCACCTATTTAAAGTGTGCGATTCAGTAGTTTTTAGTGTATTTACAAGGTTGTGCAACCATCACCATATCTAATTCCCAAACATTTTCATACCCCAAAAAGAAACTCCATATCCATTACCAATCATTCTGCTCTCCTCCCTGCCCCTGGCAACTACTAATATACTTTTTCTCTCTATAGATTTACCTATTCTGAATATTTTATGTAAATGGAATCATATAATATATGGCCTTTTGTGTCTAGGTCCTTCCACTTAGAAGAGAAATTTTAGATTCTCCTATGTTGAAGTATGGATCAGTACTTCTTTCCTTTTTATGTCTGAATAATATTCTGTTCTATGGATTTTTACACACTTTAAAAATCCATATATCTGTTGATAGAAATTTGTATTAATACCACTTTTTGGCTCTTATGAATAATGCTATATTCATGCACAAAGTTTTGAGTGAATATATGTTTTTAATTTTCTTCCTAATATACTTAGGAGTGGAGTTGTTGAGTAATATGGTGACTGTATTCTTTAACTTTGTGAGGAATTGGCAGACTTTTTACCAAAGCAGATGCAAAATTTTACATTTCCAGCATCAATGTAAGAGTGAGGGTTCCAATTTCTCCAAATCATCACCACTTGTTATTGACTATCATTTTTATTATAGCCATTGTAGTGTGTCATAGCTTATTCTGATTTTGATTTGCATTTGTCCATTGATTAATGATGTTGACCATCTTTTCGTGTGCTTATTGGCCACTTGTGTATTTGCTTTGGAGACATATCTATTAAAATTGTTTTCCTATTTAAAAAAATTGGATTGTTTGTCTTTTTATTGTTGAGTTGTAAGAGTTCTTTTTCTATTCTGAATACTTGAACTTTACCATATGTGATTTGCAAATATTTCCTCCCATTCTGTGCATAGTCTTTTCACTTTTTTGATGATATCTTTGAAGCACAAAATATTTTAATTTAGATGAAGTTCAATTTGTTTTTTATTTGATTGCTCATCAGTAATAACATTAGGTATTATATCTAAGAAATCATTGCCTAATCCAAGATTATGAAGATTTATACCTATTTTCTTTTAAGAGTCTTAGATTTTTAACTCATACATTTATGTCTTCGATCTATTTTGAGTTAGTTTTTCTGTACAGGGTGAGTCAGTGGTCCAACTTCATTCTCTTACATGTGGATATTCAGTTCTCCTATCACTATTTGTTGAAGATAATATCTTCTTCCCCCCTGAATTGTTTGCCACCCTCATAAAAAATTTAGTGATCATAAATGTATGGGTTTATTTCTGAGCTCTCAGTTCCATCATTCTAGTTATCTATGTATCTATCCTTGTGGCAGTACCACACAGCCTTGATTAAGTATGTTTATAGTAAGTTCTGAAATGGAAAATGAGACTTTCAGTTTTATTCCTGTTTTTCATTTGTTTTAACTATCCTGATTCCTTTGCAGTATCAACTTACCAATTTCTGCAAAAGAAATGAAGAACCTCCCCCGACAAACAAACAAACAAACAAACACCCTCGAAGCCTGCTAAGAGCCAGCTAAGGTCTTGATATAGATTGCAATGAATCTGTAGATCAATTTGAGATTACAGTTGTCCCTCTGTATATATGGGGGATTGGTTTTAGGAGCCCTCCCATATACCAAAATCCATGGATGCTCTATTTCCTTATATAAAATGACAACGTACAATAGACACATTTGGCCCTCTGTATCTGTGTATGAGAAACCTTCAAATACGGAGGACCAACTGTATATTCATTGAAAAAATTCTGCATATAAGTGGACTGCCACAGTTCAAAGGTCAACTGTATTTCCAATTTAACAACATTTGGACTTCTAATCCAGGAACACAAGTTTTTTCCATTTATGTAGGTCTTCTTTCATTTCTTTCAATGGTGTTCTGTAGTTTTCAGTGATTAAGTCTTTCACTTCTTTTGTTAAATTTATTCCTAAGCATTTTGTTCTTTTTGATGCTATTGTATTTTCTTAGTTACATTTTTGAACTTTTTATTACAGATGTGTAAAAATACAATTGATTTTTCAACATTGATCTTGTATACTTTGATATTGTTGAACTCATTATTAACTCTAATATATTGTTTGTACATTCCTTAGGGCTTTCTATATTAAGATCATGCCATGCAAATAGAGAAAATTTTACTTCTGTCTTTGAATCTGGATGCCTTGTGTTTTCCTTGCCTAATTTCCATGGCTAGAGCCTCCAGTACAATGTTGAATATAGAATAGATATCTTGTTTTGTTCCTCATCTTAGCGGTAAAGTTTTCATTTTTTTCCACCATTAAGTTCAGTGATAGTTATGGATTTTTCTTATGCTCATTATCAGGTTGAGGATGGCATTTTTAAAGTATATTTATGATTAAAAAGTGTTGGGTTTTATTAAATTCTTTTTCTGCATCTAGTGAGATGATCCTGTGGTTTATGTCCTCTATTCTATTAGTGTTGTGTATTACATTGAATAAATTTTTTATGTTGAACTAACCTTGCATTCCCAGCATACATCTGTTTGGTCTGGTTTATAATCATTTTCACATGATAGCTGTATTCAGTTTGCTAATGTTTTGTTAAAGGTCTTTGTGTGCATGAGGAATATCAGTCCGTAGTTTTGTGTTTTTCTGATGTCTTTGTCTGGCTTTGGTATCAAGGTATTATTGGCTTCACAGAATGAGTTTGAAAGTGCTCCCTCCTCTTCTGTTTTTGGAAGAGTTTGTGAAGGATTGGTGTTATTCTTCCCAAATGTTTTTGGTAGAATTCACCAGGCAGTCTGGTCCTGGGTGCTTCTTTGTGGAATTTTTTTGTTTACTAATTCAATGTATTTACCACTTATAGGTCTATTCTATTTTCTGTTTCTTCTTGAGTCACTTGAGATTGTTTGTGTCTTGCTGGGAATTTGTCCATCATCTAGATTATCTAATTCACTGGCATACACTTTTTCATAGTATTTCTCTATGATCCTTTTAATTTTGTAAAGTTAGTAGTAATGTTCGCTCTTTCGTTTCTGATGTTAGTCATTTAGTTCTCTTTTTTCTTGGTCAGTCTAGCTAATAGACTGTGACTTTGGTTGAGTTTTCAAAAAAGGTTTTTATTGATTTTTCAGTATTGTTTTTCTTTGGTCTATTTATTTCAGCTTTAATTTTATTATATATTTACTTCTGATTTATTTGGGTTTCGTTTGCTCTTCTTTTTCTAGTTAAAGTGGAGGATTACATTACTTATTTAAGATCTTTATTCTGTTTAAATATAGCTATTTACACCTAAAAATTTCCCTCTCAGGACTGTTTTCACTGCATTCTGTAAGTTTTGATTAAGTGTGTTTTCATTTTCACTCAACTCAGAACACATTCTAATTTCCCTTGTGATTCCTTCTTTAGGCCTCTGATTATTTAGAAATAGGTTGTTTAATTTTTATATATTGTGAACTTCCCAAATTTTTCTCGTTTAAGAATGTCTAATTACATTTCATTGTGTTCAGATAACATATTTTGTATTATTTTAAATCTTTTAAATTTACTGAGACTTCTTTTGTGTGCTTGTGTGCCTAATTTGTGGTTTATCCTGGAGGGTGTTCCAGGTGTACTTTAAATGATTGTGTATTCAACTGCTTTGGAGGTAGTACTTTATAAGTTTCTGTTAGGCATAATTGGGTTTTAGTGTTGTTCAAGTCTTATATTTTCTTTTTTGATCTTCAGTTTACTTCTGTCAATTATTTTAAACAGGATACTGAAGTCTCTAACTATTAATATTGAATTGTTTATTTCTCCCTTAAATTCTGACAGTTTTTGTTTCATATATTTTGGGGCTCTCTTGATAGGTGTGTGTATGTTTATAACTGTTAGGTTTTTCTGATGGTGTGACCATTTTTCCTATTATAAAATGTCCTTTATTCTCTCTAGTAACAATTTTTGTCTTAAAGTCTGTTTTAAATGGTACTAGCATAAACATAGCCTCTTTCGTTACTGTTAGTATGGTCTATCTCTTTCAATTCTTTTTACTTTCAGCATATTTGTATCCTTGAATCTAAAGTGTGCCTCCTGTTGACAGCATATAGTTAATGTTTTCACTCCATGTTGCCATATCTCCCTTTTAATTGAAGTGTTTTAATTCATTTACATTTAAAAAAGTTCAATTTATTTAAGCAAAAAAACCCCCAAACAACAGTTCACCCATTTTTGTGATTCCCCCAACCCTTGCCTCTGGGAACCACCAATCTGTTCTCTGTGTTTATGAGCTTGATGTCTGTTTGTCTGTCTGTCTATCTATCTATCTATCTATCTAATCTATATTCCACAAAGAGAGATCATATGCTATTTGTCTTTGTCTGATTTATTTAACTTAGTGTAGGTGAAATTTACATTTAATTTAATGACTGATCATGTAGGATTGATATCTGTCATTTTGTTATTTGTTTTCTGTATGTCTTATGTCTCATTTTGTTCCTCTATTTTTCCATTACTATTACATTACTAGATGGTTTCTAGTGTACCATTTAAATTCCTTTTTCATTTCTCTTACTATATTTTTTGAGTTATTTTCTTAACGGTTGTCCTGGAGATTAAACATGAGTAACAGACTAATACCAATTTAAATTTCAGTATTATATAAAAACTTTGTTTTTATATTGTTTTGTTCCATCTGCCTTATTTGTACTGTTATTGTCATACAGATTACATCTTTATATGTTATATGCCCGTCAACACATATTTAAAATGATAGGTTTATGCAGTTATTTTTAAACTCAGAAGAAAAGAGTTACAAGCAAATACATTTATTCTTTTTTATATTTATCTATATCATTACCGTTCTTGTGCACTTTTTTTTTTCTTATACATCTATGTTACATTTCAGCCTGAAGAATTCCTTTTGTATTTCTTGTCAGGCAGCATTGCTAGCGGGAAATACTCTAAGTGGGTTTTTTTTTTTCTCCTTTATTTTGAAGGGAAGTTTTGCTGGATATAGAATTATTGGTTGAAAGTCTTTATTTCAGCACTCTGAATATGTTATCCTACTGCTTTCTGGTATCCATGATTTCTCAAAGAAATCAGTTATTAATCTCTTTTGAGGATTCCTTATATGTGATGAGTCACTTTTCTCTTGCTTCTTTCCAGATTGCTCTTTGTCTTTCAGTAGTTTGATTATAGTATATCTATGTGTGTGGATCTCTGAGTTTATCCTTTAGACTTCTTTGAATTTCTTTGATGTGTAGATAAACGTTATCACAAAACTTTTGAAGTTTTTAGATATTATGAGATATTTCTGCTCTTTTCTCTATCTCCTCTCCTTCTGAGACTCCCATTATGTGTATGTTGATATGATTGATGGTGTTCTAAAGGTCTTTGAATCTGTTTATTTTTTGTCATTCTTTGTCATTCCTCAAACTGGACATCTGAATTGACCTTTCCTTGTCTGCCTACCTTGCTGTTGATACTATCATCTGCCTACCTTGCTGTTGATACTATCTAGTGATATTTTCCATTTCAGTTATTGTATTTTTTAACTACAGAGTTTTTCTATTTGGTTATTTTAAAAATAATTTTTATCTCTTTATAATTCTTTCCATCTTTTCCTAATAGTGTCTTTTGAAGAGCAGACTTTTTAATTCTGATGAAATTTAATTATTACTTTTTTAATGGGTTACTTTTGGTGCCATAGATAAGAACATTTAGCCCAACCTAAGATCACAAATATTTTCTCCCATGTCTTCTTCTTAAAAATTTATAATTCTTACATTAGGTATGTGATCCATTTTAGTTAATTTTTGTGTGTCTTGTGAGATAAATATATTAGTTTCCTATTGCTAATATAAAAATATCACAAATTGAGTGTCTTAAAACAACATAAATTTATTATCTTACATTTCTTGACAGAAGTGTCTGAAATGGGTCTTACTAGTATAAAATAAGATGTGGTATGGCTGCATTCCTCCTGGAGGCTCTAAGAGAGAATACATTTTCTTATCTTTTCCATCATGTATAGGTCACTACATTCTTTGACTCATGGGCCCTTCATCTATCTTCAATACCATCAATATGTATCTTAAAATTTCTCTCTCTCTCTCTCCTTGTCTCGTAGGAATCCTTGTGGTTACTTTGGGCCCAGTTGGATTATCCAGGATTATCTTTCCATATCAAGATCTTACTTTAATTACACCTGCGAAGTCTCTTTTGCCTTATGCCTGCCACATTCACAAGTTTCAGAAATTAGGACGTGGACATGTTTGGGGGGCCACTATTCTGCCTACCACGATAGGGTAGTAATTTATTTTTTTGCATATTGATATGCAATTGTCTAGCACTGTTTCTTGAAAAGACTATTCCCAGTGAATTGACTTGGTTTATTTGTGGAGACTCCACTGATCTTAAATATAAGTGCATATTTCTCAGTTCTCAAATGTGTTCTATTAATTTATTTGTCTATCCTTGTGCCAACACTAAAATAATTTTATTAGTGTAGCTTTAAATTTTGAAATTAAATAGTGTAAGTTCTCTATTTCTTTGTTCTTTTTCAAAACTGTCTTTGCCATTCTAGGTCATTTTCATGTCTATGTAAATTTTAGTATCAATGTGTCAATTTCTATAAGAATCAATGGAATTTTGATAGAGATTGAATTAAATTTACAGGTTAATTTGGAGGAGAGTTGGCATTTTCACACTAATGGTTCCAGTACCATTTATTTATATTTTCTTTTATTTGTCTAAGCAACTTTATATTTTTCAATGTACAAGTCTTGCACCTTTTTAAAAAACTTACTTCTGAGTATTTTATTCTTTTTGATACTGTTATGAATTATATTTTTAAATTTATTTCAGTGTTCAGTGGTTTGTTGTTAATATATAGGAATACAATTGAATTTTACAATTGATCTTAGACCCCATGACCTTGCTAAACTCACTTATTAGTATTTTCACTTTTTGGTGGATTCTTTGGGGTCTTCTAAATATGGAATAATATCTGTGAGTAAGAACATTTTTACTTCTCCCTTTCCAATCTATGTGACTTTCTTTTTTTTCTTTCCTTCATCCCTCCCTCTTTCCTCCTCTTCATCCTCCTTTTTGTTATTTTTCTTTGTCTCTCTCTCTCTCTCATCTCTATCTCACTGCACTTTCTAGAATCTCCTTTAAAATACTGACTATTAATAACAAGAGTTAACATCCTTGTCTTGTTCCTGATCTTAGGGGAAAAGCTTTTAGTCTTTCTTCAATATGTTTAATAATTACTGTGGTTCTATATAGATGTCCTTGCCAGGTTGAAGGAGTTACTTTCAGGTGATAGCATGTTGAGAGTTTTTGTAAGTGAGTGCTGAATTTGTCAAGTGCTTTTTCTATATCTCTTCAAAGAGTCATATGGTTTTTATATTTTTTAAAAGTAGTAGTATGGTATATTACATTAATTGTTGTTTGGATATGAAACCAACTTTCATTCCCAGAATGAGTCTTTCTTAGGCATGGTATATAATTCTTTGTATATTTTGCTGGGTTCAGCTTGCTAATTTTTTGTGAAATATTTTTGAGTCTATGAACATGAGGGCTATTAATCAGTAGTTTTCTTTTCTTATGGTGTCATTATCTGGCTTTGGTATCAGAATAATACGGTCCCCATAGGATGAGTTGGGACGTGTTCCCTCCTCATCTATTACTGGGAAGTTTTGTGAATTCCTGGTATTATTTCTTCTTTATTTATTTGATAACATTTACTAGTGAAGACACGTTATCCTGAGATTTTCTGTGTGGGAAGATTTGAAATTACTAATTCAGTTTCTTTACTTGTTATATTTATATTCAGATTATCTCTCTTCTTGAGACAGTTTTGGTGACTTTTGTCTTTGTAGGAATATGCTCATTTTACCTAAATAGTTGAATTTTTGGCATATAGTTGTTCATAATGTTGCTTTATAATCATTTTAACTTCTGTAAGTTCAGTGGCAATGTCTTACCTTCCATTCCTGAATCTGGCAATTTATTTCTCTCTCTCTCTTTTTCTATGAAGAGTCAGATACTAAATATATTTAGCTTTGTGGGCCAGATTATCTCTTTCATAACTATTCAGTTCTGCCAGTATGACAGCTATAGACAATATATGTAAATGAGTATGCTCTGTTTCTTTGTTGCTTTATTTATAAAAACAGACAGTGGTCCATAAACTGTAATTTATTGACCATGTTCTAGATAGTGATTTTTCTATTTATTCACCTTTTTAAAGGACCACATTTTGACTTTTATTGATTTTACCTTTTGTTTTTCTGTTTCTAATATTTCATTTTTTTCTGCTCTGATCTTTCTTATTTCTTTACTTCTGCACATTTTGTGCTTAGTTTGTTTTTGTTTTTCTGATTTCTTAAGATGGACTCTTTATTGATCTGAAGCCTTGGCTCTTGCCTGATATTGGCGTTTATAGCTATAAATAGTTCCATAAATGTTAATATTTTTCCATTTTCATTAATTCAAAATGTTTTCTACTTTACTTTGTGATTTCTTCTTTGATCCATCAATTATTTTAAAATATTGTTAATTTATGAATGTTTGGGTATTTCTCAGATTTTATTTTGTTGATTTTAATTCTATTGTTAGCATAGAACTACCTTTTTATGTTTTTAAACTGTTCAAATTTGTATCAAAAATTTTTATGGCCTAGAATATGATCTACCTCAGAGAATGTAGCATTTATCTTTGAAAATAATGTGTATATAGGTACAGTTACTAGTTGAACTGCTCTATATATGTATGTTAGGTCAATTCAGTTGACAGTGTTGTTCAAATATATATCCTTGCTAATTTTCTACAGAATATTTCTATAAATTATTAACAGTAAAAATGCAGAATCTTGTTATAATTTTGAAATTGTTTTCTTTAAAATTCTGTCAGTTTTTACTATATATATATTTTGAGATTATATGCCTATACATCTCTAATCCTTATATTTTACTTAGATATTGACCCTTT
Source organism: Camelus dromedarius (assembly GCF_036321535.1). Lineage (NCBI taxonomy): Eukaryota > Metazoa > Chordata > Mammalia > Artiodactyla > Camelidae > Camelus > Camelus dromedarius. The sequence goes on from NC_087449.1 coordinate 35,344,016, forward strand.
TATCATTTGGAAATGTCCTTCTTTGACTTTAATGACATTTCTTGTATTAAAGTCTATTTTGTCTGATGCTAATGTAGTTATTTTATTGTCTTAAGTTTATGATTTGCTGGTGTATCTTTTTACTTTCAACCTAGTTGTGTCTTAGAATCTAATACGTGCTTTGTGTGGACAGGACAGAGCTAGATTTTTTTTTTAATCTAGCCTGGCAATTTCTGCCTTTTGATATAGGTCCTTCTACTATCCACATTTAATGCAATTATTTTTATAGTTGATTTACATTCGTCATATTGCTATATGTCTTGTTTTTTGGTCCCCTGCCCCTTTTTCACTGTCTTTTTTAATGTTAAGTATATATATTTATACTATTTAAATTACTCTCTTGCCATTTTTATTGTATATTTTGAGTTATTTTTCTTAGTGGTTTCTCTAGGGATTACAATATGCATTTTACATTATCACAATCTAGTTCAGGAAACTACAAACTTATTTCTTATAAATTGTAATAGAAACTTTTCTCTATGAATGTAGCCCGTTCTCTTCCTCCTCTTTTGTGCTATTATTGTCTTATATATTCCATCTACATATGTTAGAAACCCAAAAATACAATGTTATAATTATTTCTCTACACAATCTTATATATCTTTTAGAGAAGAGAAGAAATGAGGAAAAAATAGTCTTTTACCCACATGCTTACCTTTTCTGGTGTCCCTCATTTTTTACTGTGGATTAGATTTACCATCTGGTATCATATTCTTTCAGCTTGAAGGATTTCCTTTAACATTTCTTGCAAGGCATGTCTGCTAGCAATTAATTCTCTCAGTCTCTGTCTATCTTGAGGCATTTTTATTTTTCCTTCACTTTCGAAGGATAGTTTTGCTGGATATATAATTGTTTGTTGAGAATTGTTTTCAGCACTCTGAATAAGTCATAACATTGCCTTCTAGTCTCCTTTGGCTCTAATGGAAAGACAGCTTATCTTTTGGGGTACCTTGTTGTATTCATGTTTTCTTTTCAGGGAAGGATTTGCCTATCTCCTCACTTGACCATAGTCAGAATTCCCACATTCGCTTCTATATTTTTCAAGCTATGAGTTTTGAAGGTTGATATATATCTCCTTTTACCTTTATGAAAGGGGGTTTATACTTAGAATACTTCTTTACATAATGTGTATTTTTTATAATAAAGAGTTTCTTGAAATGATTTTTTGTTGCTTATACATTCTTTTATAAGTCTTTCATGTCTAAGTGATATCTTTCACAACTCATCTTTTATTTTCCTCAAGATTTCAAGTATTTAACCAGGACGTGACCCTCAATCTTAACTGTGTGTAGTTTGTATTAATTTATTCAGCAAATATGTATGTCACTTGCTATTTGCTAAACATATCTGATATAGTTTGTTCAACCAACAAAGTAACTAAATAAATGAGCTTTTTGCACAGTATCTTATGGTTTTCAAAACAGTTTCACTGTATGGATCAGGATTACGGCAGGAAATAAATGTCTTGCTTAAATTGGGTTATTTTGGATTTCATGTAGTTTCATAAAGGGACTATTTACAAAGGTATGGGTAAGGTTTAAGGGACATTAAGATGGGATTTTATGCTATTAGGCTGCTAGCAAGAGAGATCTATGATCATTTTTGGGCTTAAGGGAAAAGGAAAGGAAGTGGTTACTAGGAGTCTTAGACAAGTCTAAATGTAGAGGGATACCTGGCAGGCTAGAACAATAGCCAACAACTTGTGATCGTGCAGGGAGAGAGCCAAGGGAGTAAGTACTCTGACCTCACTATTTTCCTGTCCTTAGTTTTGGACTGGTGCATTCCATTAACTAAACTGAACCAGAAGTTAGAGAAAAGGTAGCTCACTGATGCAATCCATAGAGGTCAACCTCCTAAGTACAAAGCAATGAGGAGAGAGTGGAGAGTGGATCTGGAGGAGCAGATGGAAGATACTCAGCTTACTTACTTTCATTCATCAATAAATCCCATTAATTCTGTCTTTAACAATGTATACCACATATGTCCTTTTTTCTGTTCTCACTATCACTGTCTCAGTCTAGGTTTTTATCTTATCTTGATTATGTGATAGAAATAATCTCTCTTCTTTCAGATTGCCCTTAAATATATATTGATTCTTCTTAAGCTAGAGTTTGTACACTGAGTCTTCTGACATCAAATTCTTTCCCCTTTTCCCACCACCACACACACTTACACTTTTTAGAAATAGAAGAATGGAAGATTTTTGTTTTTTGGTTAACTTCAAGTATGAAATTTGAAAAAAAGTTGTTTCCTGATTTTTAGCTCCTGAAATTTACATGTAGTTCTTTATTCCATCTTTCATTTTTGTTATTTGAATATTTGTCAAAAATTTTTAATGGAAATATAAAATCCTGCTTCTTAATTATCTTGGGACTTAAGACCCAAATGGTAAAATAATTTTGCTAGGCCATGCTATTCTTTGGTTGTTTTGTTTAAAGAATTTGTATAGATTGAAATGCAGCTGAGAGTGTATTAGTGATTTTCTGTTGCTTACTTGTCAAGATTTTTATTGTTTGGATGAAAAATAGTATTTCAAGACCTGGCAACATATTGATGAAAACACAGGAGCACTTTGTGTAATTCTCCTTTTGAAAAACTACTTCTTTAAAAGGCAAAGATTGCCTTTGCTACTTCTATTCATGTGTATTTCCAACAATAGATTTTTTGACAGCTCTTAGATAAGGTTTAGTTCTCTATCCTCCACCATTTATCATGGTGCACACTTTTCTCCATGAAGAGGCAGATTAGGTTCCTATAAGTGAACACACAATATGGAGGTGTCCTAGGTGTATAGTGAAGCATTTGCCCTTTTGTTACTAATCTGTGACAGATGCAGAGCTTCAAAGTTTTTTGTTTTTTTTTTTTTATGGGCTTGACTTGAGAGTGCAGGTGTTAGGCTACCCCTTGAAAACTAGCATTTTATGGAACTGCTTTGGGGGAAGCCTCTGGGCTGGGGATGGACAGATAAAACTGGGTAATCACTGAATCTTCCAAATTGTGCTTGCAGCTGTTTTCCTCAGGGTCCTTATTGGTTGCATATTAGGAACACAAGCAAACATGCCTGTTTTTGGTTAGGCATTTCTCCTCTTTCCAGCTTTCCTCTTTCTCCTTTGTGTTCCTCCTACCCCTTCTTCCTCACCAAAAGAAAAAGTGCCTGCTAAAGTTTCTGAGCTGGGAATGGCACACTGTAACAAATTTGTTTCCTGTATCAGTACTGGCAAACTCATTACAAAGTAATCCTGGCCCACACTCAAGTGTACTTCCTTTGGGACCAATAGCTGTAAATAAGGAGGTGCTGCAAGCTGGCTGATAAGTTGTTGTTCTGAAGATAGCAGTGCTTTTTAGCAGAATGTTTGACTTTTTTTTTTTTTTTTTTTAAACAGTGCCTCAGGCCTGTCTAAGACCCTCAAGGTCTATTTCTCATCTTAAAAATCCTCTGTAGGAAAACACAGTGTGTGGCTTAAGAAGATTTTTAAATTGCTTAAAGTCTCTCTTTCTGTGCCTTTTTAAAAAATGATAATTATAGTTATGCTGGGTAATCTCCCTATCATTTTGCAAAATGGATTTTCCTTCTTCCAGTAACAGATACTTTATAATTGACATTGGAAGCAACATGTTGAATATTTTATGAACACTAAAAGTATTGGGCAGGAGGGGTAAAAGAACTTCCATATATATATAGAAGAAATATTTTATGCAACTTGAAAATTACTTTGGGGCTAATAAAACTCTCAAGTTATATTATTTATTGCATCAAGGTAATTGTCAACTTTGATTTGAGTGGCTGTGCAAAACCCCTTCTTCCATACAGTTTTTTTTTCTCTTTCCTATTGCTGTAAATGTCTAATTGAACCACAAAATGGAGAGTTTCGGGAAGCATCATTTCACCTTAGGGAATATGACTGTAGATATTAAGAAATCAAAATGTTTTAAGTTGGCTTAGTAGAACCTGTGGTGTCAAATGCTTGGGTTTTTATAAGGTACCTGCAATTTTTTTCAGAAGATTTGGATGATTCGTTTCTAAGATGGACTCGAACAAATTATCTGTTAGCAAGCAGTGCTTCTGATACTTACTCTGAGAAAGTAGAAGGCTTCACAGGTTTATAAATCTCTGTGACTGAACTGCAATCAAAACAGCAGCTCTTGTGTTTGGCAGGTACATGTCTTATCTACCTATGACACAGCACTGTTTTCATCTTTCATAAAAATAATACTGGCATAAGTATTTTTAGAGAGATTTTTGAAATCTTCAGTCAGCTCAAATTTCTGCCAAAATACATTTAAAGACCCCTAGAACAATATTTTTAAATAGTCTTTACTACATGCAAAGAAATATTCCCTGGATTTAATGCTTTTATTTCAGATACAGAAATTGATGCAGGAAAAACGGAGATGGGGTGTGAGGAGGGCCATGTTCCAGGTCTCAGTTGAGTCCCTGGGACGTGCCCCACCAGGTATGGGTCCTTGGCTTCGTGCAGAAAGAATTCAAGGGCCAGCCACAGTTGAGTAAAGGTAGATTTATTTAGAGAGATACATACTGTATAGAGTGTAGGCTGTTTCAGAAGGCAAGAGAAAGGCCACGAGGTGTGGGGGTTGGGTGCTCAGGTTAGAGTAAAAGTAGGTACACACTCCATAGACAGAGTGCAGGCCATCTCCGAAGAGGAGGGAGCAAGAGAGGCGGCCACAAGGCTTGGTGTTGCCAGTTTTTATGGGCTTGGTAACTGCACGCCTACAAGTGGGAGAACCATTCCAAGTGCCCTGGGGAAGGGTCTGGGATTCCCAGAAATTTGGCCACTGCCCACTCTTTGACCTTCTATAGCTAGCCTTGGGACTCTCATGGCGCCTGTGGGCATGTTATTTATCATGCTAATATGTTACAGTGAGCATCTAATGAAGCTCAAGTTCTACTAAAAGTCAAATCTCCCCCATGTTAATCCTCAAGGCCTACTGGGAGTTGAATCTTCCTTAATTTTGGTGTTAATTGCTGTCATTCCTTGAATGGCTATGCCCTGCCCCCTTCCCTCCTGTCTCAAAATGAAATTTCAGTATTCTTCTAAATCCTGAATTGTGATTGTCACATACATTCTGTATCTGTCCTAATCTTTTGCAAAGAGACAATTAGTTGTTATTGAGTATTACCTTTAGAATGATTCATAGATACATCAAACTTGATGTTTCTAAAAAAAAAATTCCTTCATAACTTCTTTTCCTGCACTACCTATTATAGTTAATAACCATCACTAATTTTATAGTTACCAAGCTGGAACTCTCATCTGGTCATGAACAACTAGTTCCTTACTCTCTTTGTGGTTGATACAAATTGGTAGGGCTGGCTGAATTATACATCTTTACCTCTTCCCCTACTGATAGCAGATTACATTTCTTTGAGCAATGGGCTCAGCAGATAACTAGGGTAATTTATAGTAACCTGGCCACTAGATTGGTTTGTGGAGTGGCATGTGCTCCACACGTGTTCCATGTTTGGGCCAATCAGAACCATTCTCAAGAGTTTTTTGTTTTCTTTTGTTTTTTTTAAATCAGGAGAAAGGCATTTTCTTGCCTTTAGGGTCATGAAGTTGGAAGAATTTGATTTTGCACTTCTTTTTTTAGGTTGTAGAAAATCCACTAAAGGCACCTTTGTGGCAGTTGGACTAAGAGAGTTGGGGGCTTGATGTGATTAGAGACTTGAGCTTGTTGGTACAGATGGAGTGAGAGAAGGCTAATAAAGTAACTAGAGAAGGTGATATGAGAATCTTTTCAGAGTTACAATAGACAGTAATCTTGTCAGAAGCCCAAGGTCAAAAAGGTAAGCAATGATAGATCCAGAGCTATACCAGGTCTTCTGACTGCCATTCTAATCAATAGTCCATCCTCTTAAAAATATGTGCCAGAAAGTATTTTTAATCTTTGAAGAAAGTGACTTTGAAAATGTCATCTAACCTTCAAATCTCTATTTTTATTCATTATTAGGTGAGATATAAAGCATTAATTATTCATCATGTATTCAGTGTTTAATTGCTGGTTAATAGTTCCTAATATATTTCAAGGAAATCATCTTTTGTTTACTTGGAGAATCAATTCTTATAGGTTAATGTGAAAATATTCTCTTAACTCCAGAAGTCAGACTTCAGTTCTCTCTGTTTCTTAATGCCACAGAAGCCAAAGGCTGGAAGCAAGGGCTATTCTAAGTTTTATATGGCCTGAAGTTTATTTAATATCAGAAGGTCTTCTTTAATAAAAATTATACAAAATTGTATTTTCAGAATAAGAAAGGGGATCACAATGAATTACTGGCACCTTGGGGATTAAGGTCCCTTTCTGCTAAAATCTCTTTAGGCTACTTACCAGAAATGCTTCAAAGAAATAGAGCCTTGTTATCTATTCCTACCATAACTTTCTGCCACTCTCAGCCTTTATAAGTACCTTTATCAAGTGACAAACCTTGAAGCTTAAGCATCATTTCTTGTCAGTAAACCCACCTCATGTTGGATGGAACCTTTGGTTATCTAGTCCAAACCTGCCAAATCATCACCCACCCCATTGTTTAAGTTCTATGTTGATGATGAACTCGTATCTAAGATGGGCTCATTGTTCTTTGATGAAAGGAAATTTTAGTATTATTATTTTTCATAAATGTTGAAGATTTAACCCTTCTTTCCCATGAAGGTTAATCAAACATTTAAATAAAATTATCAAGGGGGGAAGAAGAGTTTATCCCTTAACAAACACCTGTGGATTCTGTATACTCTTTCCTCTCACCAAATGAGTTGTCATCATTTCTTGCTTGACTCATTGCAGTATGTTCCTGTGTGTTATTACTGATTCTATATCAAGCTTTATCAAGTCTCTCATTTTATCTTTATGCTACCCCTAGATAAATTTTTTAAAAAATCAAATTTGATGTGCTACTCTTTGTCTTAAAATTCTCCAGTGGCTCCCCATTTCCTTACCTTAATCTACCTCTTCAGCCTCATGTCCTGCTACTCCTTACCTTATTGGACCCCAGTCATATGGCAATTCCCTGGCCTAGTCTTCCTTTCTAATTACTCTGTTCTCTTTCACAGAATGCTCTTTCTACCATCTCCTGTTTGATATCTGGAAGACTCCTACTTATCCTTCAATATATAACTCACATGTCACTTCAGACCTGCACTCACAAGTGGGTTAGGCTTTTCACTTCTATGTCCCTGTAACACTTTTGTATACCTTGAATATGATTCTTACACTGTTTTATTAGAACTACTTATTTGTTACTTTCTCTCAATTGATTGATAGCCTTTTTCATGCCTATTTACTACTTCTGTGTACCAGGAAGTGTTCTCTCCCCTCTGCATGTATCACTCATTTAATCCTTACAACTTTGTAAATTTACAATTGAAACATTTGAGGCACAATATGTAGTCCATATAGCTAGTAAGGAGTAGTGCTGTATTGTGAATCCAGGCAGTCTTATTCGAGAGTCTGTAGTTTTAATCACTATTCTGTATGAACACATTGGAATCTCTAGTGAATAACATAATGCCTATTTCATAGCAGGTGCTCAGTAAACATCTGGTAATTGAACCAAAGAGATACAAGAATACTTTAGCTTCCTTAGGTAGCCAGAATGTATTGCTGTATTGCTGTGCTTGAAGATACTTACTGCTGGGACCAGTATTCCTTTTGGTTTTATTTTTAGACAGTATAAAGTTTTGAGGATATTCATGCAATAATATGTATCTTTCAAGTGTTTTTTTTTTAATTTCTGCCTCTTCTGGTGGAAGGGCTAATTATGATTCTGCATTGTTAGTGATTATTTAATCACACAGACTGCAATACAACGATGCTATAAGGTGACTACACTGATTTCTGTCACTTTGCCTTCCTAGTCTTTTGATTAGGCAAATGCACAGCTATAAAAGTTTCTTTTTTAATGGTGAGCCAAGATGACAAACACATTCCCAGGAAGAAGTGGATTTACTGAGGAGGGAGAGATTAACTCCTTCAGGGAAGGAGGCCCCATTTGGTAAACTGCCCTATCCAGAGCTCTAAATGATACCTGGAAAGAGGTCATTTCTCTCACGTGGGTGAACACTTTGTTTTCAGAGAGGATCTTTCTCACCTGACTGGTTGAATAAGTGTGATTACTTTTCTGTAGAAGGTAAGATTTTGGAAATTAATAGGCTGGACAGGATGAGAAACTCATATGACTTTTGCTGATTTTTCAGCATTATAGTGTTCTTTTCTTCTTCTTCTTTATTTCCAGGGGTTTCTCATTTTTATTTTATATTCCGAAGATAGTCACTTGTATGATTTGGGTTTCCTTCTTTCAGAGAATCATAGGCTGCAGAGGGTCAGTTGCTAGGATACCCTGAATCCCAATTCACTAGTTCCAATGGGCATTTTAAAGTTCAGAATATAAGTTACATGTTGTTCATTGTCTACTTCCCAGATAATTTAATATAGTTTTCAGCTTAAAATAGCTTGTGTACGATAAGAGATCTGAAAAAAATAGATGAGTAAAACAACCTTTTAGAAAGCAGAAAGAAATATTTTTTTTGCATACCATTTTTTTTTTCTTTTTAGGAAGTAGAAACTTTATATATTTCTCTGTAGAGAGAGATTTTTTGGAGGGGAACTCCTATATATTTCTGGAGTAAAAGAGACAACACAGCCAAAATACAGAGGAAAAATAAGTACCCCGTTATTCTGGAAAAATCAACAGAACTGTTTAACATGTTTTATATAAAAAAAATTGGGAGGTTCCAAGATGGCAGAGTAGAATGATGCATAGCTCTCCCTCTCCCCAAAATTTACATATAAAATGGATTAATTCACACAGAATACATACTGAACTTTGGCAGAATATCTCTCACTTCGTAAATAAAAGAAAATCCTCAAAAAACCAGGTAGGAGGGGAAAAGAAAGAAAGAAAGAAAAAGGAAATCAGTGTGCAATCTGTTGCCCAGGGACGGAGCAGAAGAGGAGGAAAAGCACCCTCTCCCTAAAAAGTCCCTTCTCCAGCAGGGAGGTCAGTGGGGTCAAAAATAGAGCTTATGAGGCTTGGAGGAGAAAGCAGCAGTAACTTGGTGGACAGAACTGAGAGAAACAAGCACAGAGGGTCCCTCAGATCCCTAGCCCAAGAGCAGACCTGTTGGGGAGGGCTGGGATGGGCTTCTGGAGCTTGGGCTTCTGTGATCAAGCCCAGGGAGAACACTGGGGCTGACTGCACAGAGGAAGCCTCAGGTTGCTGGAGTGTGGTGCAGGCTGAGGCTAGGAATATGTGCAGAACAGAACAGCCTGGGCCCATCATTAAAAGCACAACTGCTGGTGCATACTGTGGGGAGGGGTGTGACACAGCCTGGCCATAGCAGCCATCTCCAGTAGTCCAGAGGGCATTGCTTGGCACCATTGTTGGTGTGCATTCTCACAAGAAGAGAGGTAGGATTCAGACACAGGTATCTTCTGAGTATGCTCCAGAGGAGCACAGTCCCTGATGTACAGCTCCCTGGTGGAGGTGGGGCTAAAACCTGAATACAGACCTAGGGGGCCTGCAACTTCACAGGTAGAACTGAGATCTGATTCTAGCCCCAGGCAATGAGGGCAGATCTGCTCCACTGGTGCCTTTTTGGGCCTGCATCTCTGAGACGAATGAGTGGAGTTCTGGCACACATATGGATGGGCCTGGTATTAACATCAGACTTGCATACCATATGCAGAAGTGGGGCTGTTGTCTGGGCTTACCCTACGTTGCACTATGATGGGTCCTAGTGCCTGACATTGGGCAATCTGCACTGGTGGCTCTGCAGGGGCAGAACCTGGGGGACACCAGAGCAGGTTGCTGACAGTCTGTGGCAAGGACAAGGGCAGCGTCAACAAAGTGTACTTTGTAAACCTATGTAAGAAGTGACAGAAGATACCACACAGAGTGCATCTTGGTGAACATCTGTGGAGGAGTACTCAGTGGCTCCTCTTTCAGTGGAAGTAATCCAGCCCCACCTAACACACATTGCAGTTCAGAAACAGGTCTGAAGCCCTCTATCCCAACAACAGGTGAGCAGACAAAGCCCCTGTCACCTGCTGTGAAAACCACAGAGCAAAGAGGAGGACCCGCTCAACAAACAAGGCAGGCTCTGGTCACCACAACACCAACCACACCCCAAATCAAGGGGATAATAGCCAGCATGCACAGAGGAAAGACAGTGAGATCACCCATACTGAAAACAGCCTTGCAACAAAATTATTGTATCTGCATGGTCTACAAAGGAGTGCTTCCACTTAAAAAGAGAAAAGCCCTTCAGGATCACAGTAAATACCTGTTACTCCTAAATTCATACAGTCAGAGAAATATAACTAAAATGAAGAAGCAGCAGAACCACTCCCAATTAAAAGAACAAAAGAAGTCCTCTTAGAGACAAACAATGAAATAGACCTTGACCATCTACTAGATCATGATTTCAAGGGGTATTGAAAAGATTGAAGGAAATAAGAGAGAATATCAATAGAAATGAAAAATACTATATAACAGAAATAGAAAGTATAAAGAGGAATCAATTAAAATCAGAAGACTTAATGGCTGATATAAAAGCCGAGCTAAAGGCAGTCAATAGCAGACTAAATACTTCAGAAGAATGAATAAGTGATTTAGAAGACAGAATAATGGAAATCACCCAATGAGAACAACAGACAGAAATGCAAATGAAAGCCATTGAAAATATAAGGGACCAATGGGAAAACATAAAGTGTGCCAACCTATGCATAATAGGGGTCCCAGAAGGAGAAGAAAGATAAAAGAGGATTAAAAAGGTTTTTGAAGAAATTATGACTGAGAACTTACCAAACCTGAAGAAGAAAACAGATATCCAAGTACAGGAAGCACAGAGGGTCCCACAGAAGATGAACCCAAACAGACCTACACCGAGACATATTATACTTAAGATGCCCAAAGTTAAAGATAAAGAAAAGATTCTAAAGGCAGCAAGAGAAAAACAAAGAGTTTGCTATAAGGGAATACCTATAAGGCTTTCAGCTGATTTCTCTACATAAACACTACTGGCCAGAAGGGAGTGGCAAGATATATTCAAAGTCTTAAATGAGAAAAAATCTGGAACAGAGGATATTCTACCCAGCAAGACTATCCTTTAGAATAGAAGGAGAGAGAAAGAATTTCTCAGAGAAGCAAAAGCTAAAAGAATTCAGCAATACTAAACCTATCCTAAGAGAAAAACCAGAAGTTCTTTTCTAAATAGAAAAGAATCAAGAAGCTGTATAAAAAAGTAAACCATAATTGGAAATGCAGGATCTACACTGAGCTGCAAGAGAATAAATATGACAATGTAAAAGAGGAAATCAAAATCATAGAAGGTGGGAGAGGGGAACAAGAAAATGTAAATTTTCTTTTTGTTCTTCTTAGGATGTGTTTGAGCCTGTAAGACTACCATTCTAAAGCAAACAGATATGCTAATGGGTTAACATACTTGAAAAATAGGGTAACCACAAATAAAGAGCATATAATATAGTCACAAAAAACCCAAAAAGAAACTGTGCTAACACAAAAGAAAATTATCAAGCCACAAAAGGAACAACAAAAAAGAAGAAAGGAACAAAGAAATACCAAGTCAACTGGAAAACAAAGTTTAAACTGGCAATAAACACATATCTATCAATAATTACCATAAATGTAAAGGGGCAAAATGCTCCAATCAAAAGACATAGAATGGCAGCTTGGATAATAGAACAAGAGCATACATTATGCTGCATACAAGAGACTCACTTTAGGGTAAAAGACACAAATAGATTGAAAGTGAGAGGTTAGAAAAATATTTCATGCAAAAAGAAATGACAAAAAATAGGGATAGCAATACTCATATCAGACAAAATAGACTTTAAAACAAAGGCCATAAAGAAAGATAAAGACACTATATAATGATAAAAGGAACAATACAAGAAGAGGATATTACACTCATGAACATATATGCACCCAATATAGGAGCACCTAAATATATAAAACAAATACTAACAGACATAAAGGGAGAAATTGATGAGGATACAATAATAGTAGATTTTTACACTCCAATAACATCATTGGACAGATCTTCCAGACTGAAAAATCTATAAGGAAAGGGAGATACTAAATGATGCAATAGAATTGTTGGACTTTATTGTTATTTTTAGACCATTACATCCCCCCAAAACAGAATTTACATTCTTTTCAAGTGTATGTGGAATATTGTCTAGGGTGGACTACATTCTCAGACACAAAAGAAGCCTCCACAAATTTAAGAAACAGAAATTATTTAAAGCACCGTTTTTGACCACAATGCCATGAAACTAGAAATCAACCACAGAGGGAAAAAATGAGGAAAAAAATAAAAAAGACTGCGTGGAACAGCATGCTACTAAACGAATGGGTCAATGATGGAATCAAAAAAGAAATTTAAAAAATACCTTGAGACAAATGGCAATGAAAACACAACCACACAAAACCTATGGGATGCAGCTAAAGCAGTCCTAAGAGCAAAATTCATAGCGATACAGGCCTTCCTCAAAGACAGGAACAATCTCAAGTAAACAACCTAATCTACCACCTAAAAGAATTAGAAAAAGAAGAACAAACAAAAGTTAGTCAGCAGAGAGAAAGAAAGAATAAAGATGAGGTAGGAAATAAATAAAATAGAGATTAACTAATAGGAAAAATCAATCAAACCAAGAGCTGTTATTTTTAAAGAGTAAACAAAATTGACAAACCTCAGACCAGGCCCACCAAAAAGAAAAGAGAGAGGACACCCATAAACAAAATAAAGAGTGAAAATGGAGTAATTACAACCATATATATATGGTATATTCTTGCCTCCTTTGTCAAAGATTAATTGACCATAAATCTGTGGGTTTATTTCTGGCCTTTCTATTCTGTTCCATAGATCCATATGTCTGTTTTTGTGCCAGTACCACACTGTTTTGATTGCTAAGCTCTGTAGTATTGTCTGAAGTCTGGGAGGGTTATTCCTCAAGGTTTGTTCTTTTTCTTTAATATTGCCTTGGCAATTCTGGGTCCTTTGTGATTTCATGTAAATTTTAGGATTATTTGTTCTAGTTCTGTAAAAAAAATGTCCTGAGTAATTTGATAGGGATCACATTAAATCTGTAGATTGCTTTGGGTAGTATGGCCATTTTAACATTATTAATTCTCCCAATCCAAGAATATGGAATATATTTCCATTTCTTTAAGTCATCTTTAATTTCCTCATTCAGTGTTTTGTAGTTCTCTGTGTAGAAGTCTTTCACCTCTTTGGTCAGATTTATTCCTAAGTATATATATATTTTTTGGTTGTGATTTTAAGAGATTGTTTCTTTACTTTCCTTTTCTGACATTTTGTTGTTAGTGTAAAGAAATGCAACTGTTTTTTATATGTTAATCTTGTATCCTGCTACCTTGCTGAATTCTTTTATCAGTTCTAGTAGTTTTTTTGTGGAACTTTTAAGGTTTTCTATGTATAGTATCATGTCATCTGCATATAGTGACAATTTTACCTCTTCTTTTCCAATATGGATCCCTTTTATTTCCTTTTCTTGCCTGATTGCTGTGGCTAGGACTTCCAAGACTATGTTGAATAGAAGTGATGAGAGTGGGCATCCTTGTCTTGTTCCTGATTTTAGTGGGAAGGTTTTCAGTTTTTCACTGTTGAGTAGTATGCTGGCTGTAAGTTTGTCATAAATAGCTTTTATTATGTTGAGCTATGTTCCCTCTATACCTACTTTGGTAAGGGTTCTTACCGTAAATCGGTGTTGAATTTTATCAAATGCTTTTTCTGCATCTATTGAGATGATCGTGTGATTTTTGTCCTTTCTTTTGTGGATGTGGTGTAGCAAATTGATTAAAGTTTAATTCTGAGTGTTCTTTTGGAGAAAGAAATACTACAGCATATTTTAAAGAAAGATATTGCCATGCTCTTCAAGTGCAATACAATGCTGACTTCTCAATTAATTGCTTTACATAGTCATATTTATTCTTCTTTTGTTTTTGATTATCTGTTTGGGAATTCATCAAACTCTTTGCTTTGATTTTTTTTATCCCACCTCACTGATAACATTTTGTGCAATTCACAACCCACTAGAATATCAGGCAGAGAGAGGAGAGACAAAGAATGGGAGTCACACCTAAGTTTATACATTTTTCATATAGCTTCTGTTGGTGGAGGAAATGGACATAATTTTATGGTTGGTTGTCAATTTACCATTATTATTCTTATGCAGCAACTACTTCTAATTTTTGTTTAAACCTTGTTCTACTTTATATTTTCTTTAATGTCTTCTGATAGAATTTTGGAAATATACCAAACATAGTACAAACTGCATAGCCCTGTTGTGAGAATTAAACAAGATCAAATATGTTAGAGGTAATTTCTGTAGCATAAAGCTTAATACAAAATTCACAAGGTATTATTATCATGTTTGTTTTCCTAACTAGGAACTTAAGTTTGGTTATGATTCTTACTTGGTTTATGGGGGCTTGTCACATGCTCTATACAGCATTCCCATTCTGTCAAAGACACTTGTAGCACAAACAGATCTTTTGGATCATAAAGACAGGAAGAGTTGCTTGCACCATGGCCTAGATTAGTTGAAAGTCTCCTCTTATCCTGGGCTGCATTCAGAGTTGGCAGCCTTATAGGCTATGAATGTTGAACCTAAAAGAACTGAATGATGACAAATGTCACTGCCAGAGCTCAGAATATTTAAATGTATGTCCTATTTAGTTACATGAATGTCTATTAAAACCCAGTTCTCAATTTTCATTAACAGGTAACCTTGGACGGGTGGACCAGGTCTCTGAATTTGAATATGATTTGTTCATTAGGCCGGATACTTGTAATCCACGCTTCAGAGTCTGGTTCAACTTTACTGTTGAAAATGTGAAAGAATCACAGGTGAGGAAAATAGTGGATACCTTCAGTGTGGTCTTGGTAAGAAGATTATGCTTATGTTTTATTTTAGAAATATCCTAATAATGGTCATATTAGGAATATATTCTTATATATCTGTGACAGTGATACTGTTTTATTTCAAGAGATATAGGGTAATAACTATAATATGCTGACTTTTGTTATCTGGTATTTATTAAAAATACAAATAGATTATCTAAGAACACAAAGTGTTCTTTACTGATTGAAGCAGTAGTGTGATGTGTGAGGCTTACTTGGAGGACACCATAAGGAACCCCTGAAAGTGACTTGTTATTATGTTTATTATGGAGAGCTGTTCTGTGTATTATTTCTTCTTTATGAGACTGGTGAGGGACATTTCTCACAGGACTCAGTTTCAAAAAAAGCTGTTTCTTCTGCTATATAACAAGGTCTTTATATCTTAAAAACAATATGATTCTTGTAACTCATCCTACTTTTCCCTTTGCTTTGGCCACTGCAAAGCTCATAGCCGATTTTATAGCCCTATGTAATGATTCTGGAAAACTTTTTTGGCTTGTGTTTCTGTGTACTAAGTTTTCTGTTATTCTGATAGTATTAATCTTTAACCATAATTTCTTTATCTACATTTTCTAACATAACAGTGTATGTTTTTATGATCCTGTTCAAATCTGTTTTGAATGAAAAGTATTGATGAAAATGGAAAGAACTAAGATATATGCTTTGAATAAACATTAATAAAAATCTAATCCCAAAAAATAAGTTATCATTCTCTGATTTTGAGAGAGCTGATTTTGGAAGACTCTATGCAAACTTTGTACACATAGTGATAAAATTCTTTAAAGCAGTTGAAACCATAGCCCTATAATCTAACATCTGCCTTCTCCCTTCAGGGTCATCTTTTTCTAGTGTATTTGGGAGAAAGTGAGAAGTTTAATTTCCCCTCTCAAGTCAATCTGGCCTACTTGCTCTTTCACGTGGTTGCTTGTTTCTCTCCATTTTGCTGTACTGTAACTTGAGTCATGTGTTAGGCAGGCAGTGGTCAGTGTCTGGAATTTAGGGATCCTGGTTCTTCCTTGACACATGCTGTTCCTGGCATGCTGACTTCCGCAGAAGAGGGGTTCAGGAATACCCACTTCACTTTACTGCCAATTCTCTTAATTCTCTACGACACCACTGACACAGGACTGAGTGTAGTTTAGAGCCAACTAGAAGGAATTAAATATATGGGAGAACTCTGAACATTGTCAGCTAAATATGATTTATCTCAACAGTTTGGGACAAGTGAGAAAAGGAAAGTTAAACCCCACACAGATTGTTGCCCAAGGACAAACTTTAGTTCCTTGCTTTGCTTCTTGGTTTTCCTTACTCTCCCATGAGAGAATTCCTTTTTCAATTTTTCATAGTAAGATTAGTATTATTTCTCCCTTCCAACTACTTTAAGGAAACCTACACTTTACCTACAGGGCTTCACCTGACCCTAGGATTTTCCCTCTTGTTCCACCAAGACAGTAATCCTCAAAGTGCTTTTTCCAAAGACTGTATCATGGAGTCTTGAGAGTATAGCTCACAGCAAAAGGCTTTAGCCAAATGTACAAGATTTAGTCTTGGTACTCCAAGTTTGGATTCCCTATGAAGATCTCTCTGCAACCTCTCATTCTTCTGTTGGTTTTCTTGTCTCATGTCAGTAATTTACAGTTGCCATATACACACACCACTGAAAAACAAACTAATTCCCAGGCAGTATAGTCAATTCATATGAAGGAAGGGCAACATATTTTTGAAAAGCAGTATGATCTGCCAGGATTTCTAAATTCACAACGGAGATTATACTCCTTTCCTCTGAATACACAGCATATGCATGTCTTTCTGCTTGTCTAGTGCATACAGGAATCCACTAACTCCTACGAAATGAAATCAATTATTTTTCAAACAACAGAGTCATCTGTTCTCATTATATCCTTTGCTAAGTAGAGATTTAGCAAAAGCTCTGAAATTATAGTGTTTTTAAAAACTGGGCCACATTAAATTCCTAGCCTAGTTTTTCTTTCACTTAGTCTCTCTTTAAAGAGTATCCTTATAGAGTTCCTATGGTCACGATGAGGGGCTGGGGAGTGGGACGGCTAGAGTGTCAGCAAAATGTGTTTCTTAAGTTATATGACCTGAGATAGTCTTTTGGACAAGTTGCTCATACATTTCCGTTTCTTGTTCTTTGTTCTTCTAGTTTGCTTAAAGGTATATTCTTTTTGTTGTTTAAAATGTGTCTTCCAGAGTGTTATAATTTTCACATTACATGTTAAAGTCATACGGTCTCTTTTGCAGTATTGTCTATCATTCAAGCAAGTAACAAGAATATGTTCCAAGGGATTTTCTAATAAGACAGTCGGTGCTGTTTTATGGATGCTTATTTTTAAAGTTGCAGTAACCAATACTTGCTTGGTCTGTCCGAGTTCTGTCTTCCTATCTGGTCCTACTCTACCTTGTTACAATTAGAAATCATGAACATGTTTATCTGGTTTCCTGGAGCCTGATGCTTTATCAGCTTCCTCCTGTGGCCCATTGCTTCGTCAACTGTAATCATATTATATAGTTATGGAAATCTGTCTCAAGAAGGCATAAAGATCTGCTGGAAAGATACAATACATATCTCTAGCTCACAGGATATTTGTTTTCATGGTTGTCTACATGAAAGAGAATGTTTTTACTATGAAGTTTGACTTATGAGGTCTGTTTTTATAACGTCTCTTCCTATAATCTTTTCCCATCTCTCCAATTTCCGTTAAAATGAGACCTGCATGAATGTAATCTAGTCAGGAACCTTATTTAGGGTTTGGTACTAGCGGGCAAGAGAAATATTAATCATCAAAGGCTGACACTATTAAATGAATGTTAAAAATCGAAGCATCAAATATGCTGTATAAACAGGTCTAGCTTCTGGGTTATCTTCCTTGATGTTTTTAGGAAGTGATAAAAGCTTGGAACATATGGTGCTGTACTCCAGGACTGATATATTAACACCCCCCCCAAAGTAGTTGCTAAATAGTACATTTGTAAGAATCTATGAAATCTAAACAACCTGGTATCTTTAATGAAAATTCATTTTCTCTCTGAAAAACCTATATTAAACATTCTTATGTGGAAATTTATTATTGATGTAGCAGAACATTCGTGTGATATGAAAGCAAATCTTTCTATTTAAATACTTAGGATAAAACTTAAGCCAATAAGAAGAAATAAAATGATATGCCTGGACTATTTAAATTAAACTCTGTTTTCCTTCCTTTGCATTCTATCTCTTTGAATTTATTTTTCTTCTTTCCGATTGTAAAAGTAACCAATGCTCAATGTAGCAAATTTGGAAAGTATAAATAATTATTAGAGGCAGAGAAAAAACAGACACACACACCCCCAGCTACCCCCTCTGCCACATAACACCCATAATCTTACTGCCTCGAAGCAAATACTGTTGACTTTTTGGTGTATTTACTTTTAGGCTATTTTATTTTTGGAGCATAATTACATTTGCACTGTATGTACATATTTATGTCTTACTTGTAAGGAAACTAAACAGTATCACAAGCAATTTTTTGTCATTATAAACCTCATAAACATGGCTGTACAATAACTAAGTGTTGTTGGACCATTTCTTTACTCTTGAGCATAAAGATTATTTCCATTATCTGTCATTATAAATAACACTGTAGTGAACATCTTTATATGTGAAATGTTACCCACATTTCATTTTACTTCCTTAGGATAAATTCCTGTGAGGGAAGTTGATATTTTTAGAACTCTTAATACATATTTTTAAATTGCTGCCACACAGTTTATACTATTTTTCTGTCTTATCAGCAGTCAGTGAGATGCTTTTTCATAAATTTCTTGTTTGGATTTGTTTAATGAACTCAGAAGTTCATACATTTAGAATAAATTTCTTCTTTTTTCTCACTTTGAAACATCACACAAATAAATGGGATATAATGCAAAGTTTCAGGCCTCTAATCATAAAGGAATTAATTGCATTCCAGTAACAAAGTGAGACAACAAAACAGACATATTTATTATTTCGACTCTCTCAATTCATCAATTCTGTTTTGTCCAGTTGTGCCAACTGAATGTCCTTTGAGGTATGTAAAGGGAGATTTTTAGAAAAGTGTTTCTTTAACAATGAAGTCTTTCTTACATTGTTATAAGCAGTAATATAGCTTAAACATACGCACACACATTTTTATATATGACATGTCTCAACTGGACTTTCAAATTCCAAGAGTTTGCTCCTGCTTTAGTCTCTATCCTGGAAATTTCAGACTAAGTGAAACTTCATCCTGGCTATGGCCAAAATCAATAGTCAACAGAAGCAGCATTTCAGATATGTGAAAGATCACAGACAATAGATTCAAATAGATTAGCGTTTATATTCTGAGTCATAATTGTGAGCTGTTTTACCATTCATCAGTTAAATTAATCTCGTGGTACCTCAGTTTTCCATCTGCAAAATGAGGATAATTATACTACTTCATGTGAGTGTTGTGAAAATTAAATGATAAAATGCATGTAAAGAGCCTGTCATGGTGTTTGGTAGATAGATAATAGAGACTCACTACTTGATGGCTATTGTTTTTATTAAAACACCTCAATAGTAGAAATAAACAGCAAGAGGAAAAACTACCACAACAAATATTACTAGATAACTACTACTGTTTTCTGTTCTGCTCTTTCTCCTTCTCTTTCTCCTTTTTCTGTTTGTTTTTCCCTAATCTTCTTTCTTTTTCTTTCAAATCTACTATTGCAAATTATCATCATCATACTACCATAAACATAAAGCAAATTATAATAGTTAGAATCTGGACTCTATGTTAGACATACCTGAATTTCAGGCTCAGCTTGGCCAATTGCTTCCTATCTCTGTGATAAAAGTCTCCTAACTGGCTCTCTCTTTCTGTCCTAGGCCTAACCTGTCTTTAATGTCTACTCTTAACAAGGAAATGGGAGTAATTTTACAATATAGGTCATCTCATATGATTACTCTGTTAAACTCTAATATTTTTGTATATCAGAGTAAAAGACAATGTCTCTAAAATGTCCCACCAGATGCTATAAAATCTTTACTCCATCCCACCCACCCTACCCTACCACTGTAATATGCACTTCTTTGACCACATTTTCTACTACTTTCTGCCTTGCCCACACAGCTGTGGCTTCTTTGCTATACCTCAAACAAGCCAGGTATGGCCCACCTTAGGGCATTGGCTTAGGGCAATGACTAGCTGTACTTGCAGGAATGTCCTTCTACCAGATATTTGTATAACAGATTTCCTTACTTCCTTTTACTTTGCTCAGATGTCACTCAATGAGGCCAATCTTAGGGACTATTCATTTTGTCCTCCTCCACACATCCCTCTTATTCTGTTCTACTTTTTCTTTTAGAAACTATCAATTTATAACGTACTATTTAATTAGTTAATTTATTGTGTCCATTTTTTGTCCTTGCTTTGCCCTTAATGATATACCTAGAATGTAAACCTTGCAAGTGCAAGCATCTTTTTTTCTCTCTTAATTGTATATTCCAAGTGCCCACAACAGAGGGGTGGTCATTAGGTAACTGCTGAATAAATAGCATATCCTCCATAATTCTTTCAATCTACTTTGATGTCTTTTAATAAAGTTTTATAATTTTTTTCTTAAAGGTCTTTACACCCTACACATCCTTGTTAGATTTACACTTAGGCATCTTAGTTTTTTTGTTTGTTTTCATGGTACATTGAATTTTTTTCTAATTATATTTTCTAATTTAGTATTGCTAATAAAAAGGAACATTACTAAATTATACACTTTGATCTTATATCTAGGAACATTTCTCAGTTATTTATTATTTTTAAAAGTTTGCATATAGATTCTCTTTTTTCTTTTAGACAGCCATATCATTTGTAAATAATTACATGTAGGTTGTCAAATACTGCATGATTCAACTTACATGAGGTATCCACAACAGTCAGATTCATAGAATCAAGGACTGGAATGATTGCAAGGGGCTGGGAAGAGGGGAAATGAGGACTTACTAATCAACAGGTATTGAGTTTGAATAAGCAAGATCTGCTGTACAACATTGTGCCTATAGTAAACTTAAAAATCAAGAGGGTAGATATCATGTTAAATTTTCTTACCACAATATAATTAAAAAATTAAAAACAAAGAGTGGGATGATGAGAATTGGAGATATCTAATGCAGGCAGTATTTCTTTTGAAGAAGTTTGCTTCAAAGGGGAGCAAAGTTATGGAAAGGTAGCTCATGGAGCAAGCAGGGTTGAGAAAAAGGTTTGATTAAGTGGAAGAAATGGCTTATTTATATCCTGATTGGAATGATCTAATATAGAGCAAAGAACTGATGATGCAGGAGAGAAAAAGGATAATTTCTGGAGTGTTGTTCCTGAGTATTAAAAAGAGACAATTCATAAGATTGGCTTTAAATAGGAACACAGATATTTCTTGCATAGTAACAAGTGGGAGGGAAGATAGAGTCAGAGCAGATGCTAGTGAATGAATAGATAGTGGAAGTTATCTATGGAGGCTTACTTCTTATTCTGTCAGTATGCAGTTCTCTCATTGAAATAGTAAGCAAGATCATCAGCTGAGATTGATAGGGTAAAGGGTTTTGGAAACCATTACAAGGTATAAAATATGGTCATCAAGGAGAGTGGAAGAGTAAGTGAACTAAGGTAGAATGATATGATTTGTTAACAGTAGTAAAGGTAACATTGAGATATACAGTTAGGAATTTAAAGTTGCAGAAAACAATCTGGGTGTTTGTTTTTCATCTATCCTGTTTAGCTACAAGGCTGCAGATGCTGAATAGGGAGAAAGTTTGATTTAAGCATGGTTGTGTTTTTAATTTTTTTGAGGAAGTATTATTTTATTTTATTGTTATATTTTTCCATTTAAAATCAACTTGTTGAGATATAAGTTTCATACAATCAAATTAAAACATAACACGATCAAAATATAAAACATTTCCATCACTCGACAAAGTTCCCATACACTACCTTGGAGTTGATCCTTTCCCCAAATGTTTTACATTCTCACCAGCAATATGTGAGAATTCCTACTTAAAAAAAAAAAAAATCTTCCATTTCTCTCCTCATTTACTTTCTCCATTAAATACTTGACTGTATTTATAATATATTTGAATACATTTTAATAGCTATATAAAGACCTCTGAGAATTCTATTATCTTTGTCATTTTGGGACATATTTCTATTCATTCATTTTTTTTCTAGTTACAGGTCACAGTTTTCTTCTTTGTGTATCTAATTTGTTTTTTAATTGGAGCCAGACGTTGTAATTGTTACATTGTTGAGTGTTTAGATTTTGTTTTCCTTCTTTAAAAATTGTTGAGTTTTTTATTCTGGCAGGAAGTTAAGTTACTTATAGAACACTGATCCTTTTGAGGCTTATTTAAAGTTTTGTTAGTGCAGGCCTAATGCAGTAATGGTTGTTTGGTCTCACTGGGTCCAGACACAACCTTTCTAGAGTATCTGCTGAGCCCTCCAAATGTTCAAAGGGATCTTTTAAATTTGTCTGGTTACAATTAGAATATCTCCTATTTTTGTGTCTTGAGAGCCAGAGTGGCCATGGGAGTTATCTCACTTGTTTCCGTTCTCTTAGGGATCCTAGCTTTGTGATGCTTATGGTTCAATGTCTGAAAACATCTATTTCAAATATTTTATTCAGTTGTTTAGTTGTTTATGTAATAGGGCAGATATGGAGCTAGTTATTCCATTGTGAAAATCAAGGCTTACTTTTAAGTATTGATAAGGCAGGTCTAGAGAATGGGCCTCCAGACAGAAATCCTTAGTGATCGGAGGCCTTACCTCATTTGTTTCCCCCGACTCTGTCTCAGGTATCAGTCGCGAGTTGCCTGCTATCTATTGTCTAAAAAACAGCTGTTTTGTTTGTGTGTGTGTGTGTATCATTCTAGTTATTTGTGGTTGGAGGGTAAATTCAGTACCAGACAGTTCATTATGACTGGAAACAGACCATGGCTGTGGTTTTTGTTGTTGTTGTTTGTTTGTTTGTGTTTGTTTTAGCAATACAGACCACAAAATAAGAAAGGATGAGAGAGTCCAGGATACATGCAAGAAAGCTTGACGAAGAGAGAGCACAGTAAGGGGATGAGGAGTAATGAAAAAGTGAAGGGTAATAAAAACATGATAGAACAGTGCATTGAAGGTAGAATGGCCATATCGTCCAAACTCAGTCAATTTTGAGAGTGAAAGATGCTCTACTAATTACAGCTGGACAGTAGACATAAACCAGAACTTTTCTAGGCAGGGACTTTTATTTACTCTTGTCAGAGATTCTGATGGAGTCAGTAGTTAGTGTCCGACAATGAGTAAGCTGCAAAGAGGAGACGTTATCATCAGAAAGCAGGATGAGTGTAAGAAAATAGAAGGAATTACAATTATTGTAACTATTAGAAATATCAAGGTGTAGAGTATTACTATGGGAAGATAAGATAGTGGACAGGAGGAACTCAAAGGAGCCAGAGTGTGGGAAAGATTGTCTCTGTATATGTTGGAGAAATGTCATTGAGGCCTAAACAACAATCATTGAAAAATTAGAAGGAATGACAGAGAGTTCAGAGATGACACAGATAATGAGAGATACTGGAGGGAAAATATGATAAAATGAGATTCAAAGCTATGTTTACGGTAGTTAAAGCTCAATATTATAAAGATGTCAGTTCTCCCAGAATCACCCTTTAATACAAATGCAATTGATACCCTCTCATATTTTTTTTCAGAGAACTTGACAAGGTATTTCTAAAATTCATGTAGAAAAGCGAAGGGCCAAAAATAGCCCAGCCAAACTTGAAGAAGAATAATGAGAGGATATATACTTATTTTATGGAAACCTGTATTTCAGCTAACAGGTTTTATTTATAGCAATAGTGACTGAAATAGAATGATATTGTCATAAGAATAGACAAATAGTATAAATGAATAGACTAGAACTCAGAAACGAGGCTGTTTATATAAGGGAACTTGATATATGACAGAGGTTGCATTACAAAATAGTAGGAGTAGTAGAGCCTATTCAGTCAGCAAAGTTGTATAGCAAACAATACCCTTATCGTGTTATTTTTAAAATCCTTATAGATGGATTAAAGATTTAAATATGAAAACAAAAATGTGAACTATGAAAATAAGTATAAAATAAATATTTGATTGGCTTTGGGAGTAGGGTTGAATTTCTTATTCAAGGTGCAGAAAAGCAAAATCATAAAGAAATAGATTGATAATTTTGAGTTTGTAAAAATAAAGTCTATGTGACAAAAGACCTAAAGTTGGAAGATAGGCACTATTTTAGGAAAATAAATTTTTGCAATATATTACAGTTATAAGATTGGTATCCAAAATACATACAGAGCTTTTACTAGAATAAAAAAATAAAAGAAAACTAAATAAGTCAAGGATATGAGTAGGCAACTCAATGGAAAACTAAGTAATAATGCAAATAGAGCTATTCTCACAGAGTTTGGGTTGGGGACAAGAAATTTTCTTAGCAGTAAGGAAAAGAAAGAAGAGAGAAAACTTTCTTAAGTACACTGGCATGTAAAATACACCTCTTCTGATTGTCCTGATCATATTAGAATGTAGTGAGGAAAAGTATGAGCTTGGTGCCACAGTCTTCATTCTGTTACTTGCCAGCTTTGTGTCCTTGGACCAGTTACATAACCCTGTTAGGCTCCAGTTATTCATCTGAATTTGAATTTAGTTTAATACAACCTGCCTTGAGATATTGTTTTGAAGATTGGTAATAGATGTTTATAAAACACCTAAACAGCGTCTGCAACATGGGTACATATTTTTATTAGTTGTTTAAGTAAACTTATTGATTGAAATTCGTGGTATATTTACTTTAGGGTGGTTTTTATAAAATGCATCATAAGTTAGCTGTATTTCTGATTCATGGAGTCAGAAGTTCCTTGTTCAAGGAA
Organism: Camelus dromedarius; assembly: GCF_036321535.1. Classification (NCBI taxonomy): domain Eukaryota; kingdom Metazoa; phylum Chordata; class Mammalia; order Artiodactyla; family Camelidae; genus Camelus; species Camelus dromedarius. Next base: position 35,368,952 of record NC_087449.1, read on the forward strand.
ATATTCAGAAGGTAGGCACTCAATATATAGAAAATACGTAAAGCTTAAGGAACTTGCATGTCAGCTATATTATTTCAGTTTTAGTGTACATACTTCCAACGTGAATACATTTTCATTCTTTCAAGTTGGTTTCTATTATTTTTACCTGAAATCTTTTACAGAGAAAAATTTGAGTTCTGACAATTGGTAGTAAGTCTAAAAACTATACCTGAAATTATTTCTTTGCATATTTATAATCATGATATATATATCCAATGCATTTGTGTGTTTATAATGTTAGTGTATTTTTTCATTATATCAGTTATATTAGATACTATTATAATTTAAAATGATAGCATTCAAGTATAAGCTTAGTTGGCATTACACTTTGTAGTATTTATTACATAGAGATTTTACTACTGTAATAGTCATAAATGATTTTTGTATTGTTACGCCCAACAGACATACTATACCCAATTATCTTAATTTATTTTGCATTTCATATTATTGACAGTTTACTGTTGGAAATTCTGTTACCTTGGCTTATTTCTTCTGATTCTCATTCATAGGTTTTTCATCTACAAGCTCCTTAAACATTGATGCATTATTCCCTCTCATATCATCACATCTTACATCTTACGTCTCTTTTCCTATATTCCCAATACTATCTAAACTTGAAACTCTCTCCTGATGTTAAAACTCCTAGTTTTAACTGCCTTTTGGATATCACCGCTGAATGGCTCGTGGGTATCCCGAAATCATCATTGACAAAACTCTTTATTTTACCCTCTCTATCCACTTCTACTACGTACTCTATATCCAGTGAACGTTACTACTATCTATGCAGTCATTCCAACTAGAAAAATAGGAGTTATATTTCACCTATGGATCCAGATCTAAAAATAGTAATCATGATAATTATCATGATATTAATATAACCACAATTTATTGATCACTTATGCTGTGCCAGTACCGTACTAAATGTTTATATGCAATCTTCCCAACTCTAAAAGGTTGGTATTATTGTTATTATTATCTTCATTTTATAGATGATAAAATAAAGTTTGCCCCTTGATTCTAGCACCTTTAAAATAATTTCCTAAATTTATCTATGTCTTTCTATCTCTGCTACAATTATTCACATTTAGTCTGCTATCTTATGTTGCCTGGATTATTATGACAGTTGTCTTCTAACATGTAGCTTTGTCCAGTCTTGTGCTATTTAAGTCCATCCTTCACATTGGAGCTGGAATATTCTATCTACATTGCAAATTTGACCTTGTCACTCCACTGCCAAACCTCTTAACCAGCTTCCTATTGCCTTTATAGTAAAGTCCAAGCTTCTTAGCTTGGCATTTGGTACTCTTCATGATCTGGCTCCTATCTAGTCTGCCTTGCCATTAACATTTACTGATCTTCTTGCAGTTTCCTGCAGAGACCATGTTGTTTCACACCTCCCTGCATTTTGCTATCTCTTTCCTGTAATGGCCTTCCAATATCTCCTTATTTGGATTAAGCACAAGCTTTGGAATCAGACTGCCAGGGTTTGTGCTCTACTTTAACTATTTACTGTGTGACCTTGGGTAAGATATTTTATGTTAGTTGCCCATCTAACTGATATAATTTATACAAAGCTGTTGAAGTATTTTCTGACAGATAGAAAGCCCTCTGTATTTTTCTTATCTTTAATATTCAACGAATATTTATTGTGTATGATATGCCAGACACTTTTCTGGGTACTCAGGTGTCAGCAACAAATAAGATAGAAAAGTCCTTCTGTTCTGGGGAAGCTTCTGTTCTGTTATGAGAAGGCAATAAATATGATCAAGTAAACAAATAAGATATTTTTAGAAAGTAGCAAACACTACCATAGTTTGTTTATCCACTGAGGGAGTTTTGCAGATGTATCCAGTTTTTGGCAGTTATGAATTAAGCTACTATAAATATTCTTATACTTTTTTGTGTTTGTGAATGTAAGTTTTTATTTCACTTGGGTAAATACTTGGGAGCAGGATTGCTTAGTCATATGGTAAATGTACGTTTAACTTTATAAGTAACTGATAAACTGTCAAAGGGTTTGTATCAATTTGTAAGGTATGAGAGTCCTAGTTATGCATATCCTTGCCAGCACTCAATATTGTCAATATTTTGTAATCCTAGCCTTTCTAGTAAATGTGCAATTGTGTATCATTGTAACTTTAATTTGACTTTGAAAATCTTTTCATGTGCTTATTTGCTTTCTGTATGTATTCTTTGATAAGGCAGCTCTTCAAATTTTTTTTAGTGCTTAACATTAGGTTGTTTGTTTTACTAAGTTTTGAGAGTTTCTTGTATGTTCTGAATATGTCATTTATCTTTTAAAAATTTTTTATTGAAAAATAGTAGTTTACAATGTTGTGTCAGTTCCTGATGTACAGCATAATGTTTCAGTCATACATGTATTCCCTTTCATATTCTTTTTCATTATAGGTTACTATAAGATATTGAATAAGATTTCCTGTGCTATACAGTAGAAACTTGTAATTTATGTATTTTATATATAGTAGGTAGTATCTGCAAATCTCGATTTCTGAATTTATCCCTTCCCACACTCTTTCCCACCCTGGTAACCATAAGTTTGTTTTCCATGTCTGTGAGTTTGTTTCTGTTTTGTAAATAAGTTCATTTGTGTCATTTTTTTTATATTCCACATATAAGTGATATCATATGGTATTTTTCTTTCTCTCTCTGGCTTACTTCACTTGGAATGACAATCTCCAGGTCCATCCATGTTGCTGCAAATGGCATTATTTTATTCTTTTTTTGTGGCTGAGTAGTATTCCAGTGTGTGTGTATGTGTATGTGTATGTATATGTGTATGTATGTGTGTATCTCACAACTTTATCCAGACATCTGTGTATGGACATTTAGGTTGTTTCCTTGTCTTGGCTATTGTAAATAGTGCTTCTGTGAACACTGGGGTGCATGTATCTTTTTGAGTTAGAGCTTCCTCCAGATATATGCCCAGGAATGGGGTTGCTGGATCATATGGTAAGTCCATTTATAGTCTTTTGAGGAATCTCCATACTGTTTTCCATAATGGCTGCACCAAAATACATTCCCACTAACAGTGTGGAAGTGTTTCCTTTTTCCCACACCCTCTCCAGCATTTATCATTTGGAGACTTTTTAATGATGACCATTCTGACTGGTGTGAGGTGATACCTCATTATAGTTTTATTTGCATTTCTCTGATTTATCATGTGTTTTGTAAATATTTTTTTCCCAGACTAGGGTTGATGTTTTTTTCCTTTAACTGTATCTTTCGAAAGAACAAATTTGTGATTTTTGTGAAGTCAGATTTATCAATTTTTGTTCTTTTATGGATTATACATTTGACTGATATCAATTCTAAGAAAGTATTGTCCAACTCAAGGTAAAAAGTATTTCCTATGTTTTCTTCTTAAAGTTTCATGGTGTTAGGTTTTATATTTAAATGATATTTAAATGATACATTTGATTTGAATGTATCAATTTAAATTAAAATGATGTATTTTAACTTATTACAATTTTTATTGAAATATAGTTGATTTACAATATTATATTAGCTTCAGGTATACAATGTAGTGATTCAGTGACTTTAGAGATTATACTACATTATAGTTAATCTGAAATATTTGTTTATAGTTAATTTGATTATACTTAACACAAAAATATTTGGTATATTCCCTCTGGTATATAATATATCCTTGTAACATATTTATTTTACACATAGTAGTTTGTACTTTTTAATCACCTACCCTCATGTTGTCTTTCCCTCTTTCCATCTCCCCCATGGTAACCACTAGTTTGTTCTCTGTATCTATGAGTCTGTTTCTGCTTTGTTATTTTCACTTACTTGCTTTATTTTTTAGCTTCTACATACAAGTGATAACATACAATGTTTGTCTTTCTCTGGCTGACTTATTTTACTAAGCATAATACCCTCCAGGCCCATCCACATTGTAGCAAATGGCAAAAATTGCAGGGTAATATTCCATTGTATATATATTTATATATACATATATATGTGTATACCACATCTTCTTTATCCATTCATCTGTTGATGGACACTTAGCCTGCTTCTATATTCTAGCTATTATAATTAATGCTGCTGTGAACATTGAGGTGCATTGTCTTTTTGAATTAGTGTTTTTGTTTTCTTCTGATATTTACCCAGGAGTGGGATTGCTGGATCATATGGTAGTTCTCATTTTAGTTTTTTGAGGAGAACCTTTGTACTGTTTTCAGTAGTGGCTACACCAATTTATAATCTCAGCAACAGTGTACGAGGGTTTCCTTTTCTCCACATCCTTACCAACAATTGTTATTTGTGGTCATCAGGCTTTGATGACTGATGTCATAGACAGGTAGGAGGTGAAATCTCATTGTGATTTTGATTAGCATTTCTCTGATGATTAGTGATGTTGAACATATGATGGTGCCAATTTATATAGAGAAAAACATTTTCTCTAAGATTATAAAATTGTCTATAGATTGGGGTAGTTACATTTCACCATTCGTTGTGCTTTAGCATTAGTATTATATGATGTGATATGAGATGGTTACTTATGAGAATAAACTCCCTTATTAGCTTAACACTGAGGAGTTTCATGTTGGATTTTTTTTTTTTTTTTTTTTTTTTTTTTTTACTATTTATGTGTGTTTTCTAAGTGCTGAACAATTAAAAAAAGATCCAAATTTAGACTGGAAACTTATTGTGACATAAACTTATAAATATTGCTGTTGCAATATAAATAAAACACAGATGTAGAAGTAAAAATGATCTTTATGCAAATGAAACTTTGAGTAGTAGAAACAGAACATCTTAGGCTAGATGAGTCTTAAAGCTATGGTTTGTTTGGCTGATCTACTGCCAAAGGAATGAGAGATTGATATTTAAATTTCATGCAAAGTTTCATGGGTAGTCTAAGCCTTGCTTTGGCAGAACAAAAGCAATAAAATCTTGAGAAAAGGCACTGAAACTTTTATAGTCTTTGATTTGCTGAATGTATAGAGAAAGCTTTGGAGTCTAACCATATGAACTGTCAGAAACTCTCATTATGCGCCCTTATGAATTTGAAGTGGCCCATCCTGCTTGGAACCTGCCCTATTTTTGGGTTCACCTTTGGATTTCAGGTAGCTTGCTTATAGCATGTGTATATAAACAAACTAAATGCTGATGACACTTTGATTTTAAACTCTTACTTTCGCTCTGATCGATCTTTTTAGCTGCCTGCCAGACCACCCCCACAGTAGTATTCAACAACTTTCCCCAAAGTCTCTATTAGCTTTTAGTCTTTTTAAGTTTATTGTACCATTGTCTACTTGATTAACCAGACTAGCAATTTGAGATTCTTCCTTTATAATTCATACGTTATTCATGCTGCCCGATCTATTTGGAAGGCCTTTCTCTAATTCTCACTTTGCCTGGTAAAATCTCTTCTGTTCTGAGAACCTTATTCTTGCTTCCAGACTGTGTGCCCAACAGCGTTCATTGCTGATGCTAACACGTCATGGTTACCACATGATGTAATTGATAGATAGTTTGTGTACCACTTTCCAATACCACTCTCGTATTTTTAGCTACTTTATATTAGGGACTGAGACTTGGTTTCTTATTTTTATTTCTGTAAAACAGAGCTTGTTAGGAGGATTTAATATGCTAATACTGGGATATAATAAGCACCAATAACTCTTAGCTATTATTATTACTGTTGTTATTATTTATTACTATTATTATCTTGATTTCTCCAATACTTGATAAATTATGCCTACCTTTAAAAATGGGTATGTTAACAAAATAAATGTGTTTATCTCTGGAGGGGCAATCTAGTAATGGCTGTTTTCTGACATCTAGACCCAGCTCTTTTGGGGTAATCATATTTTCCTCCCAGGCTGATATGCTTCTCTATCTAGTGCCTTTTCTTCCTGAATTTATGCCTGAACCCAGAGACCTGGTGTATGTGTTTCTCTTTCAACCCATATTTCAACCCAAAAATACATACAGGGATCTAAGAACTAGTGAACTATGTCTGTATATAGATATTAAGGTAAAATTCTAAATGAACACTAAAGAGGACTGCAAGTCAGTGAAAATATAGACTTGATACAGTCTAAGACTTGATACAGCTTTTAAAACTCAGCATAGACGTTTTTATGTAGAAGCTTTCTCTGAGCCCCTTGACTGTTAGGTACCCACTTATTGCTTCTATAGTCCTCTCTGTCTCCCTCAATTATAGCGTTTAGCACACTATGATGAAAATTTCTATCTCTCCTCTGAGACTGTGAGCTCCTTTTTTTTTCTTCTTAACTTTTATTGAGTAATAGTCATTTTACAATGTTGTGTCAAATTCTAGTGTAGAGCACAATTTTTCAGTTATATATGAACATATATATATATATATATATATATATATATATATATATATATATATATATTCAGTCACATTTTTTTTCTCACTATGAGCTACCACAAGATCTTGTTTATATTTCCCTGTGCTATACAGTATAATCTTGTTTATCTATTCTGCATTTTAAAATCCCAGTCTGTCCCTTCCCACCCCCTGCCCCCCTGGCAACCACAAGTTTGTATTCTATGTCTATGAGTCTGTTTCTGTTTTGTATTTATGTTTTGTTTTGTTTTGTTTTGTTTTGTTTTGTTTTGTTTTGTTTTTAGATTCCTCATATTAGTGATCTCATATGGTATTTTTCTTTCTCTTTCTGGCTTACTTCACTTAGAATGACATTCTCCAGGAACATCCACGTTCCTGCAAATGGCGTTATGTTGTCGGTTTTTATGGCTGAATAGTATTCCGTCGTATAAATAGACCACATCTTCTTTACTCAGTCGTCTGTTGATGGACATTTAAGCTGTTTCCATGTCTTGGCTATTGTAAATAGTGCTTCTATGAACATTGGGGTGCAGGTGTCTTTTTGAAGTAGGGTTCCTTCTGGATTTATGCCCAGGAGCGGGATTCCTGGGTCATATGGTAAGTCTATTCCTAGTCTTTTGAGGAATCTCCATACTGTTTTCCACAATGGCTTTCCTTACTTCCCTCTCCCACTCTTAATGATTTAGATGTCTTCTTTTACAATTTTGTGTTTATTCTTTTTGTAATTCATGGCAGTTATCTCCTTTCCAGTTATGAGTTTCTCATTTTTGTAGCATCCTGCTTCTTTTCTATTTAGAGTAGACCTGTGAGTATTTCTTTTAGCACGGGTTTAGTGTTGCTAAACTCTTTTAGTTTTTGCTTGTCTGTGAAGTTCTTTATCTCTCCTTCTGTTCTAAAGGATAGCCTTGCTGGATAAAGTATCCTAGGCTGCATCTTTTATTCATTTGAGTATATCTTGCCACTCCCTTCTGGCCTGTAGTGTTTGTGTAGAGAAATCAGCTGAGAGCCTTATGGGGGTTCCCTTGTAACTCACTCTTTGTTTTTCTCTTGCTGCCTTTAGGATCATTTCTTTATCCTTGACTCTGGCCATCTTGATTATGATATTTCTTGATGTGAGTCTGTTTGGGTTCTTCCTGTTTGGGGCCCTCTGAGCCTCCTGTACTTGGATATCTGATTCCTTTAGGTTTGGAAAGTTTTCAGTCATGATTTCTTCAAAGACCTTTTCAATTCCCTTTGTTCTTTCTTCCCCTTCTGGAACCCCTATTATGCATGGATTGGCACGCTTTATATTATCCCATAGGTCCCTTATATTGTTTTCATTGTTTTTTATTTGTTTTTCTCTCAGCTCTTCTGATTGGGTGCTTTCTGTTGTCCTGTCTACTAGGTCACTTATTTGTTCCTCTGCATTATCTAGCCTGCTTTGTACAGCCTTTAGGTCAGCTCTCATCTCAGCAAAATGACTTTACTAATTCTACTTGGTTCTTCTTTATAGTTTCTATTTCATTTTTGACATCTTTTATATCTCTAAACACTATTTCTTTTAGTTCCTTCAGTACTTTAATCACTTCTTTTTTGAAATCTTGATCTAGTAGGCCATCAATGTCTATTTCCTTGATCGTGCTTTCAGGGGATTTCTCTTGATCTTTTAATTGGGAATGGTTCCTCTGCTTCTTCATATTGCTCATATCTCTCTGGCACTGTGGCTTAAGGAGTATCAGTTATCTAGTTCTCCTGGAGACGCTGTGCTCTTAACGATTTTATTGAGAGTTCTTTGTGTCTTCGCCCTGTTTTGCGAACTCAGCTTGCTGTTTCCAGAAGCCCTTTGTTGGTGCCCTCTTCTGTGCTGCTCCCAGTGGCTGTCAGCTCGCAGATTGCGCCCCCTCCCAACACTGGGTCAGGTGCTGAGCTCTTATCTCATGGGTGGGCAGGTCGCTCCCCTCCTGATGCCTCAGTCAGATGCTGCACTCGGGGGAGGCAGGTGGGCAGATCGTGCCCCCTCCCAGCACTGTGGTCAGGTGCTGCGTTCCTGCCAGGAAAGCGGGTTGCCACCCGCCCTTTCCCGGCGCTGGTCGCTCTGCTGCTCTGTGCAGCTGCCCGCTCTGCCACGGGTTGCCGTTCTGAAGGCGGGCTCGGGGAAGACCTCAGAACAGCCCCGCCTCTGCTCCGTGCCAGATCTCAGCTCTGTGTTTATCTTGGTGGCGTGAGTTCTCTGAGGTGCCAGGGCAGAAAGATCTTACCTGCCTCCAGCTGTAAACAAGTCTCAGTCTTGTCTAGGAGGTTTCAGAGCCCCCAGGTGCGGATTCAGGTCTTGGCCCCATCCCCACCTGGGCGCTGTGCAGAGGAGAATATGGTGGCTGTGGCTGAGCCCCGCCTCTCTTCTTGCGAGAAGTGTCAGTAATGGCGGCGCAGGTTTGAGGAGACAAAGGCTATGGTGCCCCTACCCCCAGGGCACACCAGTGGTGTTGCTTTGTTTTGTTTGCAATTTTTGTGGGACCGAGGTTGTTCTACTCTGTATCCCCTCCCAGCCACGGCATGCAGCACCGTGCAGTCCCCGAGGGCTGCCTCAGTGCAGCCGCCCCAGTCCTCTGCCCGGCTCGGGCTGCCTGCCCTGGCTGCAGCTGCCGGCTCGCATCTCGGGCTGGGTGTTGCTGGGACCCTTTATGCCCGTTTAACTCAGTTCTGTCGGTTAAGGGGTGCTTCGGGCAGATCTGAGCCTTGGAGGCTCCCTCTCTGTCCCACTGGCCTCTCGGTTGGAGAGGGGAGACCCAGCGAACAAGCGCCAGTCCTCCTTTGCCGCTCCCTCCCCGTGGGATCAGCCCCCCACTGTTTTGTTTTTCTTCTTTCTTTTTTCCTTTATTCCTACCAGATTTTTGGCGTCTTTGTCTTTTGAAGAGGACGATGTTCTGTAGGAGTTTGGCAGGTGTTCTGGTTGGCTGAGTGGGTCTGTAGAGGTGAGTTTGGTGTATTTGTGGGAGAGGGTGAGCTGCAAGTGTCCTTCTACTCCACCATCTTGCTTCTCTCTCCGAGTGTGATCTCCTTGAGGGTAAATTTTGTCTTTTTTCTCTCTGTCTCCCTAGTACTAGGCAAGCTGCATAATTTGTGTGCAAAAAGAAAATGCAGGGCCCTTTATTAAACATCATTAATAATTTCAAATACCCATGAATCTGATCCTTCCCTGGTACTCTTTGCTCTGTTATGAAGTAGTAGGTTTGATGAATGAATCAATAACTGACTAAAATCCAAAGTACTGAAAAATCTCTGATAAGAGATTGCAATGACAATGACCTAAATTGAATAAGCATCAAAAGTGAGAGGCCAAGCTTTTCAACAATAGTTGGAGCTTTTAAACATAATCAATGGTGAGTCAGTAATCCACAAATTTTGTGTCCTCTTTATATATGTTTTTCAACCAAAGTAAAATATCTTATGTACTCTTTAAGTTGATAGGTAATTAAATTTGAATCTTTGATCCCAGAAGCTCTGTTTTTTTAAAAGAAATAGTTTGCTTTCTCTTCTTTAGTAGTCAGAGGCCACAATAGAAGAAAGCCACTTATTCTTAGAAAACTGAAGAGAAAACTTCCGCATTGGGAAGACATGAAATTTATTCTTGTTTGTTTGGCAAACCCAATAATTATCAGAAAAGTATTTTTGATGAGAATCAGAACAAAGAGTCTTCCATAGAAATTTACAGATGAGTCATGGTAGGGACAGAGTAATTTCTAATTTAGACACACCTTTTTATAACTTTTAGCTGTTAAAGCAGAGATGCTATAATTCTGCTTCCAGAAAGATATAATAGGCACATTTTCCTTATTTTTTCCACTAAGTACAACTAATCTCCTGGATGTTATATATAAAACAAACATAAGGAGACTCTGAGAGGTGGAATAAACAAGGAAGACCATCCAGAGACTCTGGATCTGAGGAACAATATGGCAGAAGGATGACATCATTGGAGTTCTACTGGGGAGCCTGAACTCTCACCTGCCACCAAGGAGTTACATGTATTCCTTCCTCTTTCTTTATGTGTCAATGGAGGATAAGTAGAGAACCAAAACTTTTATGCACAGCTGGTAGTTATGAGGTGGAACCCTTGTTTTCTCCACCAGAGCAGAATCTTAACAGAATTGCTAAAGCTAAAGACTTAAATGAGATACACAGTCTCATTAGATAATGCAAATAGTCTACATTACATTAAAAATTGACTTATTATAGCAAGAACAAGGGAATCTCAATTTGAAAGGCAAAAGACAACATCAATGTTGAGATGCCACAGCTGTTAGAATTATCTGACAATGATTTTTAAACAGCCATCATAAAAATTCTTCAACAGCTATTACAGACATATTTACATTAAAAAAGAAAAGAGTTCCAAGAAGTAAATAGAAGATAAAAAAAAAAAAGAACTACATGAGAATTTTAGAACTGGAAAATAAATTAAATTAAAAATCTCAGTGAATTAACTCAAAGAGTAGAGAGGAGAGAGGGAAAAATCAGTGAATTTGTTATAGAACATAAAAAGTATCCTTTCTGAACAGCATAGGTAAAGTAGTCAGAGAAAAATATGAACAGAGCAATGAAGACATGTGGGAAAATATTAGAGGAAAAATTAGAACACTAATATTGTTTTCAAAGCATGAAGAGGGAATACTTAAGATAGTTATGCTAAAAATGGTAGAGGGTAAAGGGTTGGAAAAAGATGTAAAGTTTTTGCACATTTCATTCAATCTAGTAAATATTAATATAAAGACACTGATAAGTTATGCATATATAATGTGATACCTAGAGAAATCACTAAATGCTGATCAAAGAGATACACTTAAACCCACTATAGATAATTCAATTGGAATTCTTAAAAAGATTAAAGAAAAGTTTAAGTAATCAACAGGAAGACTTGAAAAAAGAAAACAGAGAAATGAAAAACAAAACAAAAGGGTATAATCATGCCCTAACAGATCAGTAATTGCATTGAATTTAATGGTGTAAGTACACCAGTGAAAAGACCATGATTGGCAGTGAGACCAAAAAAAAAAAAAAAAACAAAAAAAACCCACCACTAACAACAAAGAACCAACAAAAAAATCCTCCACCAATATACTCATAAACTCAAAAGAAAAAAACAAACAGTCTAATTAAAGAGTGGGCAGAAGATCTGAATAGACATTTTCCCCAATACATACAAATGGCCAATAAGTACATGAAAATGTGCTCGACATCACTGGTCATGAGGGAAATGCAAATGAAAACCACAATGAGATACCACCTGTTAGAATGGCTTTTATGAAAAGGCAAGTGATAAGAAGTGCTGACAAAAATGTGGAGTTAGGGGGACTTCTATGAACTGTTGATGGGATGTAAACTGGTGTAGCTACTATAGAAAACAGTATGGAAGTTCCTCAGAAGTTTAAAAATAGAACTACCATTCAATCTAGCAATTCCACTTCTGAGTATATAGCCAAAGGAAATGAAAACACTATCTTAAGGTATCTGCACCTCAGTGTTTACTGCAGCATTATTTATAATAGCTAAGATGTGCAAACAACCTAGGTGTCCATAGATAGATGAATGGATAAAGAAATCACCATAGCTACCCCAACCTTTAGCACCACAACCCTGATCAGTCAGCATCCTCAACATTTCCTTCCTCCAGCAGGAAAAAGATTATTACTGACTGAAGGCTGGGGAAATGATTAACATTTTTAGCAATAAAGTATTTTTAATTAAGATATGTCCATTTTTTAGACATAATGCTATTGCATGCTTAATGGAGTACAGTATACTGTAAACACAACTTATATGCATTGGAAGAGCAAAAAATAAATTGTGACTTGCTTTATTGCGATATTTGCTTTATTGCAGTGGTCTGGAATGGAACTTCCAATATCTTCAAGGTATGCATATATATATATATAATGAAACATTATTCAGCAGTAAAAAATTATGTTATTTGCAACAATATAAATGGAACTTGAGGGCATTATGCTAAGTGAGTTAAGAGAAAGACAAATGCTCTGTGATCTCATGTATATGTGGAATCTAAAAAAAACTGAACTCGGAGAAGAGAGAAGATGGCGGAGTAGAAGGATGCTCGCAGCTCACCCTCTCCCACAAATTCACCAAGACTCACATCCACAGACCCACTCAGCCAACCGGAGCAGCTGCGGAACTCTGACAGAACATCGCTCTCTTCAAAAGATAAAGACGCCAAAAATCTGATAGGAGAAAAGGAAAAAAGAAAGAACAAAAGGCAAAGCAGAGCAGGACGGGTCCTGCAGGGAGGGAGCGGCAAAGGAGGACTGGCGCTCGTTCACTCGGTCTCCCCTCTCCAATTGAGAGGCCAGTGGGACGGAGGGGGAGCCTCCGAGGCTCGGATCTGTACAGAGCAGCCCTTGACTGACAGAACTAAGTTAAACAGGCACAGAGCATCACCCTGCCTGAGACGCGGGCTGGCAGCTGCGGGCAGGGCCAGGCTGCTCAAGCCCGGCGGAGGACGGGGGCGGATGCACTGAGGCAGCCCCGGGGGATTGCAAGGGGCTGCGCGCCGTGGCTGTGGGTGTACAGGGCAGAACAACCTGGGCCCTCCATAAAACAACACGGTTGATGTGCCCTGGGGGGAAGGGTGCATACCCCCATCTCTGAAAATCCACGGAAAGTTTTTGGGGGAAGAGAGGCGGGGCTCAGGCACAGCCGCCATATCCTCCTGCACTTAGCATCCAGGTGGGGGTGGGGGCTAAACCTGCATCCGCACTGAAGGGCTTAGCAGCCTCAGAGGCCAGACTGAGACTTGTCTACAGCCCGAGGCATATAGGACCCTTCCATCCTGGTCCCTCAGAGAACTTGCTCCGCCTAGACAAACAAGGAGCTGAGTTTTGGCCCGGAGCAGGGACAAGGCTATCCCTTGGTCTTCCCCGAGCCCACCTGCAGAGCGCCGACCTGAGGCGGAGCGCGCAGCCGCACAGAGCAGCGGAACTGCATGCTCCAGGAGAGGGAGGGCAGCCCCCCCGCCTTTTGGCAGGAACACAGCCCCTGACCAAGGTGTTGGGAGGGGGCGCGGCCCTTCCTCCTACCTGGCCAGTCTGCAACATCTGACTGCGGCATTGGGAAGGGCAGTGACCCGCCCGCCCACAGCAGAGGAGAGCTGCACCTGACCCAGTGTTGGGAGGAGGTGCGATCTGCTTGCCGACAAGTACTGAGAGCAGCACAGAAGAGGGCGCCAATGGAGGGCCTCTGAAAACAGCAAGCTGAGCTTCCAAAACAGGATGAAGACAGAAAGACTTCACATTAAAAGCACACAGACTCCAGGAGAACACCGACACCCCCCAACCTGTTTTTTTTTTTTTAATCTGTTTTTACCTGTTCTATTTTCTATCATCCTCTTAATTTTTACTTCTTAATTCATTTCTATTTCTCTTGGGGTTTGATGTCCTGTTATTGATTAGACACAGGTTTCAAATACATTTTTTCATCTTTCCCCCTTTTTTTTTAAGGTTTTAAAAGGATGTCTCAACCCGATTGATCTTCTGCTTCAACTCGCTCTTCTATTATTCATTATACACTGTTTTCAAACCTTCTTTCTCCCTTCTTTTAAAATTCTTTCTCTCTCGCTCTTAGTTTTTCTTTTTTTCCTAAGTCTTATTCCTAAATAGGCATTAGATAGATAAACTCCTTGAGGACCAAACAGATAACTGATACTCCATAAACCACAGTGCCAAAGAGGTATGAGCAAGATGAAGAAGCAGAGAAACCTTTCCCAATTAAAAGAACAAGAGAAATCTGCTGAAAGAAAGATCAATGAAATAGATATTGATAGCCTACTAGATCAAGATTTCAAAAAAGGAGTTATCAAAGTGATGAAGGAATTAAAAGAGATAGTGTTTAGAGATATAAATATGTCAGAAATGAAATTGAAGCTATAAAGAAGAGCCAAGTAGAGTGGGTAAACTCATTGACAGAGATGAGGAATGATCTAATAGCTGTGCAAAGCCTATTAGATAATGCAGAGGAACGAATTAGTGACCTAGAAGACAGGACAATAGAAAGCACCCATTCAGAAGAGCTACAAGAGAAGCAAATAAAAAATAATGAAAATAGCATAAGGGACCTATGGGATAATATAAAGCGTCCCAATCTTTGCATAATAGGGGTCCCAGAAGGGGAAGAAAGATCAAAGGGGATTGAAAAGGTTTTTGAAGAAATCATGACTGAAAACTTCCCAAACTTAAAGAAGGAATCAGATATCCAAGTACAGGAAGCTCAGAGGATCCCAAACAGGAAGAACCCAAATAGACCCACACCAAGACATATCATAATCAAGATGGCCAGAGTCAAGGATAAAGAAATGATTCTAAAGGCAGCAAGAGAAAAGCAAAGAGTGAGTTACAAGGGAACCCCCATAAGGCTCTCAGCTGATTTCTCTACACAAACACTACAGGCCAGAAGGGAGTGGCAAGATATACTCAAAGTCCTGAATGAAAAAAAGATGCAGCCTAGGATCCTTTATCCAGCAAGGCTATCCTTTAGGATAGAAGGAGAAATAAAGGATTTCACAAACAAGAAAAAGCTGCAGGAGTTTAGCAACACTAAACCCATGCTAAAAGAAATATTGAAAAGTCTATTCTAAATTGAAAAGCAGCAGGATGCTACAGAAATGAGAAACTCAGAATTGGAAAGGTGATAACTCATGAATTACAAATAAAATAAATACGAAATTATAAAAGAAGACATACAAATCACTGAGACTGGGAGAGGAGGCAGGGAAATATAGAATTTTTTTTCTTTCTTTTTAAAATTTTTTTAACGGTAGGATGGGTTTGAGATCATGTTACTATCAGTTTAATAAAAATAGTTATAGTAATGGGCTAATAGATTTATGAAAAAGGGTAACCACAAGCCAAAAACTTACAAGGGAGTCACAAAAATTAAATAAAATCCATGATAATACAAAGGAAAATTACCAAACCACAAAAGGAAGAAGAAAGGAACAAAGAGGATATACCAATTCAACTGCAAAGATAAGTTCAAAATGGCAATAAACACACATCTATCATTAATTACTGTAAATGTTAATGGACTAAATGCTCCAGTCAAAAGACACAGAGTGGCAGACTGGATGATAAAGCAAGAACCTTCAATATGCTGCATACAAGAGACCCACTTTAGGGAGAAGGACACATATAGATTGAGAGTGAAAGGATGGAAAAGGATATTCCATGCAAATGGAAAAGCCAAAAAAGCAGGTGTTGCAGTACTGATTTCAGACAAAATAGACTTTAAAACAAAGGCCATAAAGAAAGATACAGAAGGACATTTTATAATGATTAAAGGAGTGATACAAGATGAGGCTATTACACTTGTTAATATATATGCTCCCAATATAGGAGCACCTAAGTACATAGAACAATTACTAACAGAGATAAAGGGGGATATTGATGGGAATACAATCATAGATGGAGATTTTAACACTGCATTAACATCACTAGACAGATCTTCCAGGCAGAAAATAAACAAGGCAACAGAGGAATTAAATAATACAATAGAAAAACTAGATTTGGTGGATATTTTCAGAGCATTACACCCCCCAAAAATAGGATATACTTTCTTTTCAAGTGCACATGGAACATTTTCCAGGATCGATCATGTACTTGGGCACAAAAGAAACCTCAACAATTTTAAGAAGATAGAAATTATCTCAAGCATCTTTACTGACCACAATGCCATGAAACTGGAAATCAACAACAGAGAAACAAAGGAGAAAAAAAGGAAAGCATGGAGATTAAACAATATGTTATTGAAAAAACAATGGGTCAATGAGGAAATCAAAGCTGAAATTAAAAAATACCTTGAGACAAATGATAATGAAAGCACAACCACTCAAAACCTATGGGACACAGCAAAGGCAGTGCTAAGAGGGAAGTTTATAGCGATACAGGCCTTCCTCAAAGAAGAAGAACAATCTCAGATAAACAATTTAACCCACCACCTGAATGAATTAGAAAAAGAAGAACAAAAAGCCCCAAAAAGCAGCAGAAGGAAGGAAATAATAAAGATCAGAGAGGAAATAAATACAATACAGATTAACAAGACCATAGAAAAAAATCAACCAAACCAAAAGCTGGTTTTTTGAAAAAGTAAATAAAATCGACAAACCTGTGGCCAAACTCACAAAGAAGAAAAAAGAGAGAGCACAAATTAGCAAAATAAGAAAGGAAAATGGAGAAATTACAGCAAATAAAATAGAAATACAGAATATCATATGAGAATATTATGAAAGACTATATGGAACCAAACTGGATAACCTAGAGGAGATTGACAAGTTTCTGGAAACATGATGTCCACCAAGACTGAATCAAGAAGAAACTGACCACCTGACCAATCCAATCACTAGAAAGGAAATAGAAATAGCAATTAAAAACCTCCCTACAAATAAAAGTCCAGGACTGGATGGCTTCACTGGGGAATTCTACCAAACATACAATGAAGAACTCATACCAGTACTTCTCAAACTCTTCCAGACAATTGAAAAGGAGGGAATACTCCCAAACTCATCCTATGAAGCCACTGTCACCCTGATACCAAAACCAGGTAAAGACACTACAAAAAAAGAGAATTATAGGCCAATATCACTGATGAACATATACGCCAAAATCCTCACTGAAATATTAGCAAATAGAATCCAACAACACATAAAAAAGATTATACATCATGACCAAGTGGGATTCATCCCAGGGACACAAGGGTGGTTCAACATATGCAAATCAATCAATGTAATACATCATATCAATAAGAGAACGGACAAAAACCACATGATCATCTCAATCGATGCAGAAAAAGCGTTTGATAAAATTCAACACCCATTTATGATAAAAACTCTTGCCAAAGTGCGTATAGAGGGAACATATCTCAACATAATAAAAGCTATATATGACAAACCTACAGCCAGCATAGTACTCAATGGTGAAAAACTCAAAAGCTTCCCACTAAAATCTGGGAGAAGACAAGGATGCCCACTATCACCACTCCTATTCAACATAGTCCTGGAAGTCCTAGCCACAGCAATCAGGCAAGAGAGAGAAATAAAAGGGATCCAAATTGGAAAAGAAGAGGTAAAAGTGTCACTATATCCCGATGACATGTTACTATATATAGAAAACCCTAGAAGGTCCACACAAAAACTACTAGAGCTGATTGAAGTATTCAGCAAGGTAGTAGGTTACAAAATTAATGTTCAAAAATCAGTTGCATTTCTTTACACTAACGATGAATCAACAGAAAAAGAAAGTAAAGAAACAACCCCCTTTAAAATAGCACCCAAAGTAGTAAAATATCTGGGAATAAATCTAACCAAGGAGGTGAAAGAATTATACACAGAAAACTATAAACCATTGTTGAAGGAAATTAAAGAAGACTTTAAAAAATGGAAAGATATCCCATGCACTTGGATTGGAAGAATCAATATTGTTAAAATGGTTACGCTGCCCAAGGCAATCTATAGATTTAATGCAATCCCTATCAAATTACCCAGGACATATTTCACAGAACTAGAACAAATCATAATAAAATTTATATGGAACCATCAAAGACCCAGAATTGCCAAAGCATTACTGAAGAGAAAGAAAGACGCTGGAGGAATAACTCTCCCAGACTTCCAGACAATACTATAGAGCTACAGTCATCAAGACAGCATGGTATTGGTACAAAAAAAAGCAGTTCTCCAAGGAAGACATACAAATGATCAAAAGGCACATGAAAAAATGCTGAGTATCACTAATTATCAGAGAAATGCAAATTAGAACTACAATGAGGTATCACCTCAAACCAGTCAGAATGGCCGTCATTCAAAAATCCACAAATGATGAATGCAGGAGAGGCTGTGGAGAAAGGGGAACCCTCCTGCACTGCTGGTGGGAATGCAGTTTGGTGCATCCACTATGGAAAACAGTGTGGAGATTCTTCAAAAGACTATGAATAGACTTACCGTATGAACCAGGAATCCCACTCCTGGGCTTGTATCCAGAAGGAACCCTACTTCAGGATGACACCTGCACCCCAATGTTCATAGCAGCACTATTTACAGTAGCGAAAACATGGAAACAGCCTAAATGTCCATCAACAGCTGACTGGATAAAGAAGAAGTGGTATATTTATACAATGGAATACTACTCAGCCATAAAAACAGACAACATAACGCCATTTGCAGCAACATGGATGCTCCTGGAGAATGTCATTCTAAGCGAAGTAAGCCAGAAAGGGAAAGACAAATACCATATGAGATCGCTCATATGTGGAATCTAAAAAACAAACAAACAAACAAACAAACAAACAAAAATAAAGTGTATATATAGGACAGAAATAGACTCATAGACAGAGAATACAGACTTGTGGTTGCCAGGGGGGCAGAGGGTGGGAAGGGATAGCTTGGGATTTCAAAATTGTAGAATAGATAAACAAGATTATTCTGTATAGCACAGGGAAATATACACAAAACGTTATGGTAGCTCACAGAGAAAAAAATGTGACAATGAGTGTGTATATGTCCATGTATGACTGAAAAATTGTGCTGAACACGAATTTGACACAAAATTGTAAAATGATTATAAATCAATAAAAATATTAGAAAAAAAAACTGAACTCATAGAAATGCAGATCAAAACTACAATGAGGTGTCATCTCACACCAGTTAGAATACCTGTCATTCAAAAGTCCACAAATGATAAATCCTGGAGAGGATGTGGAGAGAAGGGACCCCTCGTACATTGTTGGTGGGAATGTAGTTTGGTGTAGCCCTTATGGAAAACAGTATTCAGATTCCTCAAAAGACGGAAAACAGTATGGAGATTCCTCAAAAGACTAAAAAGAGACTTATCATATGATTCAGCAAGTCTACTCCTAAGCATATATCTAGAAGGAACTCTAATTTGAAAAGATACGTGCATCCCGTGTTCATAGCAGCACTATTTACAATAGCTAAGACATGGAAACAATGTAAATGTCCATTGACAGAGCACTGGATATAGCAACTGTGATATATTTATACATGGAATCTACTCAGCCATAAAAAATAATAAAGTAATGCCATTTGCAGCAACATGGATGGACCTGGATATTGTCATTCTAAGTGAAGTAAGCTAGAAGGAGAAAGAAAAATACCATATGATATCACTTATATGTGACATCTTAAAAAAAAAAAAGACACAAATGAACTTATTTACAAAATAGAAGCAGACTCACAAACTTTTGGTTACTGGGGAAAAGAGAGTAGGAAGGGATAAATTAGGAGTTTGAGATTTTCAGATACTAACTATTATATATAAATTAGATAAACTGCAAGTTTCTACTGTATAGCACAGGGAACTGTATTCAGTATCTTATAATAACCTACAATGAAAAAGAATATGAAACAGAATATATGTATGTATATATATGACTGAAACATGCTGTACATCAGAAATTTAACACAACATTGTAAACTGACTATACTTCAATAAAAAAAAACCTCATAGATACAGAACACTGATGGGTGCCAGAGGTGGGAGTAGGGGAAACGGATGAAGGTAGTCAAAAGGTAAAAACTTACTTTTATAAGGTAAATAAGTTCTGTGGATAATATTCAGCATGGTGAGTATAGTTGGCAATACTCTACTGTATATTTGAATTTACTATTAGGTCCTCTCATCATAAAGAAGAAAAGTTGTAACTATGTGAGATGGTAGATGTTGACTAAACTTGGTTTGGTAACCATTTCACAGTATATACATACATCAAATCTTTATGTTGCATACCTGAAACTAATACAATGTTATATGTCAATTATCTCCATAAAGTTGGAAAAAATTTGAAAATCAAGTTAACAATGATAAAAATCTCACAGAAGTCTTGATATTGCTGGGAAGGTATTTTTTCGATGTGATTAACTTTTAAATTTGTGTCTTTTGAGTAAAGCATATTATCCTCCATAATGTGGGTAGTCCTCATCTATTCAGTTGAAGGCCTTAACAGAAAAGATTAAGATCCTCTGAGGAGGAAAGAATTGTCTTCAGAGTGCCTTTAGATTGAAGACTGCAATATCAACTTCTGCCAGAATTGCTAGCCTGCCAGCCTGCCCTGCATATTTGACTTGCCAGCCTTTACTGTGAAATATGAACCAACTTCTTAAAATCTCTCTCTCTATGTGTGTGTGTGCATATACACACATATATACACATACATACATGCATACACATATATTTCACACTGAAATATTAAGATATATTGAAATATGACATATTGAGTATTTTACATTAAAATATGTAAATCTCCATACATTATGTTAGTTCTGTTTCTCTGGAGACCCTTGACTGATGCACATTTTGGTAGCAAGTGTTTTCAACAAATAGTGCTGGAGCATTGGATATTCATTGGCAAAAAAGATCTTTGACATAAATGTCACATCTTATACAAAATTATGGATTATATGTTTAAATTTAAAATGTAATATATAAAACTTTAGAAGACATCATAGGAGAACATTTTTGGGTTTTAGAACTTGATGAAGGGTTATGAGATATGACATGAAAAGCATGACCCATAAAAAGAAAAAGTTGAACTTTGTGAAAATTAATAACTTTTTATATGCCAAAGACCTTATTTAGTTGATGAAAGGAAAATCTGCACATGGGAGAAAATATTTGCAAAACATATATATTACTAAAAGGTCCTGTTTTGTTCTGAGTTCTCCAAAATAATGGAACCAATAGTGGGTGTATGTATATGTGTGTGTGTGTGTGTGTGTGTGGTGTCTGTATATCTATATATCTCTATATATCTATCTGTCTGTCTCTCTCTATCTACCTAACTACCTATCTATCTACAGAGGGAGAGAGACAGAAGGAAAAAAGATTTATTTTAAGAACTTTGCTCAAATGATTGTGGAAGAGTACTGCAGAGTAATTGACAAGCTAGGGACCCAAGGTAGAGTTACACTAACAGTTGAAAGGCAGTCTGTTGAGTTTGTTTCTCATGAGAGGCCGTTTTTCCCCCTCTGTTAAGGCCTTCAACTGATTAGATGTGGCTCACCACATTATAGCAGCTCATCTACTTTATTCATAAGTCACTCATTTAAATGTTAATCTCATCCAAAAAAACCTTCAGAGAAACATCTAGAATAATTTTTGACCACTATTTCAGCACCATGACTCAACCTACTTGATGTGTAAAATTATCACAGACCCATATTTAGAATACTTCAATAACTCTTTAAACTCAGTAGTAAAAAGCAAACAGACTATTTAGAAAAAAGGCAAAAAACATGAAGAGACATTCCATTTCATGAAAGGAAAATAAGTTCATGAAAAATGTTCAGCATCACAAGCCATTAAGGAAATGCAAAGTAAGACCACAATGAAATATCACTATGTATCAATTAGAACAGCTAGAATAAAATGCACAATATTAAATGCTAGTGAAGATGTGGGAAAACTAGATCTCTTATTTCTGGGGAATATAAAATATTACAGCCATTCTGTAAAGTTGCTTGGCAGTTTCTTACAAAACTAAATATTCAACTTTCAAGTGATCCAACAGTTACATTCTTGGAATTTATATCATCAAATGAAAACTAACCTTCACTCAAAAATCAATACATAAATATTTATTGCAGTTTTATTTGTAATAGCCAAAAACTAGAAACAGCCAAAATGTGCCTCAATAAGTGAATTGGAAAGTGAACTTTGTTACGTGTATACTGTAGAATACTACTCAGCAATAAAAAAGAATGTCTCCTGCTGAAGCATGCCATGACTTGGGTGGATCTCATTTTAGGGTGTGGGCAAAAAAATGTCAAAAATTTATGTAGTATATAATTCTATGTATATTTTTGAATGCTCAAACTATTGAGATTGAAAACAGATTCATGGTTGCTAAGGATTAGGGTAGTATGAGGGACCTTTTTGTGGTGATGGAATACTTCTGTATCTTGATTGCTGTGGTGCTTATTACATCAATCTACCCATGAGACTAAAGGACACAGGGTTATACACAAACACATTGTACCCATGTTTTGTGATTTAGATATTACTATCATTATGTAATTATAACTGTTAGGGGAAAATGAATGGAGAATATATGGACCTCTTTGTACTATCTTTGCAACTTCATGGGAATCTATAGTTATTTCAAATAAAAAGTAAAACCAAAAACAAATAAGCCAGAGGTGCCTGTAGGATGCTTC
Organism: Camelus dromedarius; assembly: GCF_036321535.1. Classification (NCBI taxonomy): domain Eukaryota; kingdom Metazoa; phylum Chordata; class Mammalia; order Artiodactyla; family Camelidae; genus Camelus; species Camelus dromedarius. The sequence goes on from NC_087449.1 coordinate 35,391,547, forward strand.
AACATTCACGAACACATCTGTAAGTGTCCTTTCAACTCAAGCTCCAATTTATACCTCTTATTTGGCCCCAGCTCCTTTGTCAAAGGAAATTTTAGAACAGTTACTTTAATACCATGCATTGTTCACCCTGACTAAACTCAATTTATTGTGTGGAGAAATTAATTTAAGTCCTATGATTGATGGGTGGCTGCTGGCCTTGATGATTTCTCATTAAGGACAGAATTCTGAAAGAAATACATGTTCTGTGTCATTTTAAACTGAGACACGTAATTGGTGTTTTTTTTAATATTACCCAGAAAAGTAATTGAAGCAAGAATATGAGAAAGCTGAGGATGTGGAGTGGGCCACAAACTAGAAGTCAGCCTCTGGGTTATAGCCCCAGTTCAGTCACTAGCTCACTATAGTTATCCTGGTCCAAGTCACCATTCTCTCTTGTCTAAGTTATTATTATTATTCTTTATATCCAATTTACTTATGCTAAACAAAACCTCAAACCAAAAACAATTCACTCATTCTCCCACTCCCCACACCCTGCCTCTGGCAACCACCAGTTTGTTCTCTGTATCTATTAGGTTGGTTTTTTTTGTGTCTGTGTGTCCTTTTTAAAACACTTTTTTTTTTAGATTCCACATATAAGAGAGATTATATGGTATTTGTCTTTCTCTGTCTGACTTATTTAACTTATCATAATATCCTGAGGTCCATCCATGTTGTCACAATTGGCAAGGTTTCATTCTTTTTCATGGCTGAATAATCTTCCATTGTGTATGTGTGTCTGTATATATACATATATTTGTATATATTCATATATGTAATGTTTTCTTCACTCATTAACTCACTGATGGACACTTAGGTTGTTTCCATGTTTTGGCTATTGTAAATAATGCTGTAGTGAACATGGGAGCACATATATTTATTCACATTAGTGTTGTTATTTTCTTTGGATAAATACCCAGAAGTGGAATTGCTGGATAATATTGTAGTTCTATTTTTAATTCTCTGAGGAACCACCATATTGTTTTTCATAGTGGCTGCACCAATTTACATTCCTGCCAGCAGGGTGCAAGTGTTCCCTTCACTTCGCATCCTCTCCAGCACTTGTTATCTCTTGCCTTTTTCATGAAAGCCATTCTAAAGGGTGTTATCTCATTATGATTTTGATTTGCATTTCCCTGATGATTAATGCTATGGAGCACCTTTTCATGTACCTGTTGGCCATCTTATGTCTTTTTTCAAAAAATGTCTATTCAAATCCTCTACTCATTTTTAATCTGATTTTTTTCCATTTGAGTTGTATGAGTTCTTTATATATTTTGGATACTAGCCTCTTATCAGATATGTGATTTGTAAATATTTTCTACCATTTAGTGGGTTGCTTGCTTTTATTCTGTGGATGGTTTCCTATGCTGTGCAGTTTTTTTTTTTTTTTTTTTTTTTTTTAGTTTGTTTTCATTCCACTTGTTTATTTTTGTTTTGCTGCTTTTGCTTTTGGTGTCAGATTCAAAAAATTATCTCCAAGACCTATGTTAAGGAGCTTACCACCTGGGTTTTCTTCTATTAGTTTTATGGTTGAAGATCTTATGTTCTAGTCTTTAACCCATTTGAGCTGATTTTTGTATATGATGTGAGATAGTGGTCTAATTTCATTCTTTTGCATGTGGCTGTCCAGTTTTCCCAATACCATTAATTGAAGAGACTATATTTTCCTCATTGTATTTTCTTGACTCCTTGTTGTAAATTAATTAACCATATGTGTGGGTTTATTTCTGGGTTCTTTAGTTTGTTCCATTGATCTTTGTATCTATTTTTATGCCAATACCATACTATTTTGGTTACTATAGCTTTGTAGTATATGTTGAAATCAGGGAGTGTGATACTTTCAGCTTTGTTTTTCTTTCTCAAGATTATTTTGGCTATTTGGGATCTTTTATGGTTCCATACAAACTTTAGGATTGTTTATATTTCAGTCCATAAGCATAGAATATCTTTTATTTATGTCTTCTATTTTTTTCATTAATGTCTTGTGGCTTTCAATATATAGGTATTTCACCTCCTTTTGAAAATTTATCTAAGTATTTTATTATTTTTATGCAATTGTAAGTGAGATTGTTTTATTAATTTCTCTTTCTGATAGTTTGTTGTTAATTTATGAAAACAACAGATTTTTGTGTATTAAGTTTGTAATTTGCAATTTACTGGATTCATTTATTGTTCTAATAATTTTCTGATGAAATTTTTAGGATTTTCTTTGTATAATATTATGTCACCTGCCAACAGTGACAGTTTTACTTCTTTCTTTCCAATTTGGAAGCTTTTTATTTCTTTTTCTCACCTAATTACTCTGGCTAGGACTTTGAAACTATGTTGAATAAAAGTGGTGAGAGTGGGAATTTCATCTTGTTCCTGATCTTACAGGGAAAACTTTTAGCTTTTCATCGTTGACTGTGATGTTAATTGTGGGTTTGTCCTATACGGCTTTTATTATGTTGTGGTATGTACTCTCTCTGCCCACTTTGCTGATAGTTTTTATCATGAATGGATGTTACTACACCTGTTGTTCACTCTAGTCCAGGTATATTGGTGTCCTTGGTGTTCCTGCAAACATACATACCCTATGTATGCTTCTACCTCAGGTCCTTTTGTATTTTCTATTTTCTTTTACTGGAAATCTTTTAACCAAGATATTCTAATGGCATATTTTCTCATTTTCTTGAGATCTTTTTTCAGATGTAATTTTCTTAGTGCAACTTAACTGACCACCTTATTTAAAATTTCAGTTTTCCTCTGTAAGTATTCCTACCTCCTGTTGCTTTATTTTCCTTCACAGTACTTGTAACCATCTACTGTACTTTATATTTTTCATGTTTATTTTACTTTCTGTCTCTTCTAGAACGTAAGTTTTAGAATGTTGGAATTTTTGTTTATTTTATTCGTTGTTGAACAATTGGTGTCTAGAAAGGCACCTGTCACATAATAGATGTTCAGTACATATTTGTTGAATGAGCGAATGCTTGAAGATGGAGCCTCTGAAGACTTTATGTCTAGTATAATAGAGAACTGTGAATACCCCATCCTGTTGTATGACATACAGTGCAATACTTCAAAATTTTATTGTTTCACAGGTATTTATTGAAGTCCTTGCAGTTTACTCTGCTTAAGGTAAACATTAGATTAGACATTGGAGTTGTAAATATTCATAAAGGTGTGGTTTTTCTCCTTAAGGCATTCAGGTGAGTTGCAAGAAAGAGAGAACAATTTGATTATGTCAGAGGCACAGAAAAGAGACAGCAATGTCCTCTTCTGGGAAGTGCCAGATAATGCATCTTAAAGTGTTATAGTTGAACTTGTCCTGAAAGAATGAATAGGAGGTAGTTTTCAAACAAAGGAGGAAAGGTGTTTTATGTAGATGGAATAGCAAAAGACATAGCAACAATAACATCTATGGTATATCACTCAATATATCATACATTCTTAAATGATTGCCTTAATCTCTTGGCAAGATACATTTTGCTATTATTGTTATGATGATGATGATGATGATGATGATGATGATGATGATGATGATGATGATGATGATACAGTGTTATATAGTGGGAAAACACAAGCATTATAGTTAACCAGTGCTGAGTTAAAATTTTAGCTTTATCACAGTATCTATATTATTTAGCCTATCCATAAAATGTGAGTAATAATACCTATATATAAGATTGTTGTGAGGATATTATAAGTGAAATAGTATATATAAATGCCCATCTCTGTGCTTGACATGCAGTATGCAGTATGTGCTTAACATAATAGTTATTTTATTAGTAAATTAGTTTTTTTTAGATTATTTGTATAGTATTAATAGTGGTCAGGTAAAAACAACTGAACAAAACCAAGCAGCAATACAAACAGCCCTATATGTGTTTCCATTTTTAGAAGGGAGATGAGTACCATGTATGGCAATCTTAGCAAAGAAAGGATGAAAGAATTTTGATAATTTTGAGAGATTGTTGTTAGTTATGTATAACCTTAAGTCTCTAAAGGACCTTCCCTAGTTGAAAGCCTTTTCAACGCCAGATGATGTCATTTCATATTAATACCTGGATTGAAATTAGACTAGGTTGAAGACTAAATTAAAGACGGGCAAATTTCAGACTGTATATACCCTCATGAAATTACTTTGTGCTACAATTCCTGGACCATATTCTAAAAAATGATGAATATATATTGGGACTTACATTGAGACTTGTTGTTGTCTTTGGAATAGCACTATCTTAATGAAAGTTATTGAGTCCAGATAAATTCTTAGAGTGGCTTGATATCAACAATGGATTCCTGGTCAAGAAATATTGGAATTCAGGGCTGCATATCTCAAAGTTTCTCTGTGACCTTAGGTAAATCATTTTACCTCTTGGAGTCTTTGCTATATTATCTACAAAATAAGAATAATAATGCTAAGTATGCCTACCCTTCAGAGGTATTATACACATCAAATGAAGTAATGAACACAGAAATACTTTGTAGGTCAGCCAGTGCTACAGCTGTGTAGAGATTGTCTTTATTGGCACTATTCACAACTAACTCATAGTCAAGAAACTGGTTCCTTAGCTAGCTCTGCCACTAATTTGCAGTAGGACTTCATGCACATCATTTCGTTCTTCTAGATCTCAGTTTCTTAATCTGTTAAATTAAGTGGTTTATCTGAATTAATGATTCTGAACAGGAAGGTGGATACTCTCCTGAAGATGCTTTTCAAATCTCACTCTTCCTCTCTATGGAGAGTGTCTGATATACTGTCTCACCTCAGTAAATATGGTTCCAATGTTAAGAATCATTGCTACAGTAATCTACAGGCAGGACTATTCCTTGGCTAGGGCAACCAAGATGGCTTTTCAGGGCATCTTGTTTGAGGTAAGATGTGGACTCATGAGGTGGATTTAGTACTGTTTTCTGAAATTGTTAAAATTTAAGCTTAAATATTAAAAAAAATTATGCCAAGTGGTTCATGAAAGATGCCAATAATGTGGTTTCCTTTTTAAGTATAATTGAGATCTCAACTGGGTACCAATTGTATATCCTTTTGTGAATGGCCTGCATGAGAATGTCCTGCCCTGTTAGTGAAAAACGGAATGAAAATCAATGGGTTAGATGATCCATAGTGACTTCCATTCACATCTCAGACCTGAAATTTGAAATCTCTGAGACATTTAAAAGAATTTTAGGTTTTGGTAATTTAAAATTCCAGTTTCAGCAGTGCCTATTGCTTAAGAAAAGCTACTATCTAGGTGCTCTCATTTTTTATCTTGGTGTAGCTATCACTCAAATGTCAAAAGCTCATTATGGATGTCATAAACAAAATCAGTATTGAGTAAGGAAGATCATGCTATTAACTGCATGCACTGCACTTTTGTTTTGCCTTGACATTATATTGGTTACTGCTTGACATATTTTCATTGTATCAAGTTGTGATTAATCAAATCTTGCAGTGCATCTCACTATCTCTCAAATACTCTAATTGTACCACTTAATGGTGACTTAGTTCTTTTTTTGGAAAATAGTAGTCTGCAGATGTATTTAGATAGCTGTTACCAGGTAATGAGTTTTCTCCTTCTGTCTCATCAGCCAGAAGAAATGCCAAACTAAGGATGGTTGAATGTCTATATATATGTATATATGTGTATGTGTATATATATTATATATATATTATATTTATATATATATTTCTTTCTCATTGGCCTTAGTTTTTTTGGGAGAAGAGAAGTAACAAGTATGGGTCTGGGGGTTAGGAACATTGAGATGAATATCAGATTTTGTATTTGACTCATTCTGGGAGAGAAGAGGTCAGGACAAGTTCATGCTAGGGCTTTTAAAGAAGATGCTTTCGATATAGGAGACGGTCAATAAGTGCCTAGGTAATTGAATGTTCCTGGTTTTTAGTCTCAATTTGCCTACCTAAAAGCAAAAAGTTGGATAAGCAGATGTCTCAGTACCTTCCAAGGCTGGTGTTGTTCTAAACTTTTAAATAGAGTTCTAAAAAGAACTACCTCTTTCTGCAAAGCTGCATCTCATTTTATGGATGCTTATAGATCACCAATGGGCTTGCTTTACATTTCACCTGTTAGAACTTTATGAATAATGAATGGAAACAGTCTTGGACTATGCATGCTTGTATCTCTTCTGCATAAGATTGTCCCTCTTCCTGAAATTCTTTTCTGTTCCTCTCCATCATGTGATCATTAGGATGATCATCAGTCATCATTCTAATACCATGTATTACCATCTAATACCAATAGTATGTTTTGGCCTCTATTCATGAAGAATTAGTTATTTCTTCTTTTTCATCCATTGCACTTTACAGGTCTTAACACATTGGATCATGATTATTTGTTTATACCTGTATCTCCTCCCTCTGAACTGCAAGCTTTATTTTACAAGCAGGGGCTGTTTTATTTGCTGTAGTGTCTGCAGCAGTCAACAGAATACCTAGGCAAACTAGGTGCTCTATAAATATTTGCTGAATAAATGTTGAAGTTTATTGATTTCTGAGGAAAAAATCAATACATTTGAAAGGGAGATAGAAATTACAATTAGGATAATACTTAAGGCATGACTTACTCTGATTTTTTTTTTTTGAACTGTTTTATAGGAAGACGATACTTTAGAACTCAGAGGCTGGGTCAGAGACCATCAAAATTCTATAGAAATGAGTGGTTAAACTATGAGAACTGGAGAATGGGGTAAACTTTTTGTCTTACAGTATTTAAATTTTGTAGTCAGTTGCAATGTTCCAGTTTTCACTACTGAGTTTAGAAATGTATGTCTTTTCTTTTTCCTTCTTGGTGAGTTTCAACTAAAGCTTTATCAACTCTCTTGATGTTTTCAAAGAGTCATATTTTGGTTTCATCAAATTTCTATAGTTTTTCTATTTTCTGTTTTACTGATTTCCACACTGATATTATTTCCTATTTTCTACTTACTTTGTGTTTGATTTTGCTCTTCTTTGCTAGATTCTTGAAGTATGTTAGATTATTGATTTTTAGATTTCTTTCTTTTAAATAAGGCATTCTTCCCTAGCTTTATTGAGGTATAAATTGACAAATAAAATTGGAAGATATTTAACATGTACAATATGGTGACTTGGTATATGTTTACATCATGAAAGGATTCTCCCCATTGAGTTAAGTAATAAAGCATTTAAAGCTATAAGTTTCACTTTAAGGACTGTTTTAGCTGCATCACATTTTATTTTTATTTTTCAGCCTTGGTTTCTACAAGTGAGTTCTGTAGAGATTGACATCCCTGGGTATAGATCTTAACAATAGCTATGTACTTGTGGGCAATTTGATTTCTCTGAATCTCAGTTTACAAATCTGCAAAGTGGATGTAATAAGAGTTACCTCATTTGGAGGGTCAAATGATAGCATACTCAGAATACCTAGTACAGTTTGGCATGTGGTAGATAACCAGTCAATCACTGTTTTCTCTACTATTCCCTTCCCTTGTCTATTGTTGCAATTTCTGAAGCACATAGATTCAGCAAGATGCTATTTATAGCTTAAAGGACCCTGTTTTCAAGAACAGTCAAACAAACAAAAAAGCTGTTTCCTTTCCAATGTTAATATAGAAATACAATTTTGTGCTTTACATTTTTTTGGATTGTGATCCAGTAGTATGTGGATTAGCACACATATTGGCATTTGAACTTATTTTCACCATGAGCTTAAAACTTTTTTCAACACACATTTGATCATGCTACTTACTAGCTTCTAATCAGCCCTTAGGATAAAACCTAAGCTCCTAACATGCAGGATCTTTCTGGAGTTTGCTGCTATGTACCTTTCTACCCTCAGTTATCCCTGCTCTCCCTAGGTTTTAAACATACTTTAACAGCTTTATTTCTCTGACTATGCTAGGCTTTCATTCTTCCATTGCCTTTGCTCATATAGCTCCCTCTGTATGTAATCATGAATTCCATCCTCATTTACTTGATCATTTTCTGTTCATTTTCCAGCTAGGTGTCTATCCTTTCAGCACACTGTTGTAAAGATCATTGCATATCTGTCTTTTCCATTAGACTTAGAGATACTTAAGAGCAGAGATAATATCTTATTTAATATTTGTATCTCCATTGCCTTGATCATAATTTTCCAGTGCAAATGAGGGAACTTAGTCCAGCACTGTTCTGATAAAAAGATGGTGGATGATATAAGAGTACCAACTATCCCAATATAGCCTTGAGTTTTGACACAATTATAATTTCCTAAAGTCCAAACCCATTTTGCCTTAATCTGAAGAAAAAAAAAAAAAAAACAGCCCAGCTATGTCTAACCAAAGGAACTTTGTCTTTTTCCTCCCCTATTAGGGGAGTTAGGGCAGCAATATATTTCTTGATTGCTATCCTAGCAAGACTGAGGTTCAGACTTGTATTACTGCAAAATGGGGACTGTTAATTGTGCTTCTAGTCAACACAGGAGTGGGATTTTAGGTGAAAGCTTCTTATTTTCATAGCAGAGCCATTTCAGTGTTCCATCCCTCATTACAATAAACTGTTGACAATCGCTGATGCAATTATAGACAGTACCTTTCTGTTTCAGGGAAACATTGGGCAGTTACTGGTAGATTTCTGACATACCATTACAAAATGCTTCCTGTTAACAGGTAGAGGAAAGAGAAATGGATGTGAACCTATTAGTATCAGAATTACATGTCAAAAAGCTAGGGCAGATTTCAATTTATTTCTGCAATAAAAAGCAAGCTAGAGAGTGAGCTTGACAATTATTTCTACTTTCATTGCTTGTTTTTTCTCTGAGATGAACATTCCAATATAAAATCAACTTGTTTGAGTACCTTTAGTAAATAACAGGCTGTGTGAACTAAAAATATCATGTGGAAGCCAAAATTAAACCATTTCTTAGGTGAGAATGAGTATTTTATAGTTCTATCTGTTAAAGAAAGAACACAAAGTTACAGAATTTTTGATGAAGTTAAAAAATATTGGTATGAGAGTTAAAGGATATAAATTCTAGCACTATTTATTCTATACTAATTGTGTCACTTTGAACAAATTTAACTACTTGGGGCTTCAATTTACTCAGCTGTAAACTAATTATGGTGATAATTACTACCATTTATTGACTATCTAAAATGGGCTTTGACCTACAATGTGCCCAGTATAAATCATGTCATTGCATTTTTACAGCACATAAATTACTAACCTTATCCCCATTTAACAGATAAGGAAACTGATGTTCAGGAAGATTGAGTAACTTGCTTACGGCGATATGGAGAGTAAAAGGCAGAGTGAGGCAAAACCCACATCTTTTGGTCTTCCATATCTTTGTTCTTTTTTCTTCATTCCTCTCCTTTTACTTAATCTCAATGATATTAATAATCAACCTTGCAGAGTTACAGTAATAAACTAATGGATGGTAAAGAGGTTTTATGCATACAAATTTAAGGCATTGTTACTTTTATTTAAAGTTCAACTTGGTATCACTAAATTGAAATGGGATTCTTTTCTGTTAATGTTAAGTGGAGAAGCTCTGTAAAACTTTCTGAAGGCTTGTACAATTTAAAAGTTAATTTTTTAGCTTTTCCTGAATGGTAATTTTTTTCATACTGGGCCTATAAAATTATATTCCATACTGTTATTTCCTTATAATATTTCCTTATATTATATATTTTATATTTTTCCTATTTTCATATAATTTAAAGATAAATCTACATATGTGAAGGATAATAGAAAACTTCTTTAGTAATACCTCAATATTCAGTTTTAAGGTGCTTTTACATGTATTATATTATTTCTCTTTAGGAACTACTTTCTTACTTTCATAGTAATGAAATAAATGTCTTTATTCCCATCTTTCAAATGAGGCAGCTGAAGTTAGAGAGGCTTGCCTAAGTTTACAAAGTATATTAGCATCAGAGCTTCTTATTCCAAGTATGGGGTGCTTTCTACAGCAAAGGAAACCATAAGCAAACAAAATGACAACCTATTTAATGGGAGAAAATATTTGCAAATGATATGACTGACAAAGTTTTAATTTCCAGAATATATAAACAGCTCATATAACTCAATAGCAAAAAAACAAACATCCCAATCCAAAAATGGGCAGAAGACCTAAATAAGCAATACTCCAGTGAAGACATACAAAAGGCCAATAGGAACATGAAAAAAATTGCAATATTGCTAATTATCAGAGAAATGCAAATCAAAACTACAGTGAAGTGTCACCTCACACCAGTCAGAATGGCCATGATTTAAAAATCCACAAACGATAAATGCTGAAGAGGGTGTGGAGAAAAGGGACCCCTTCTACACTGTTAGTGAGAATGTAGTTTGGTGCAGCCATTATGGAAAACAGCATAGAGATTCCTCAGAAAAACTAAAAATAGACTTATTATATGATCCAGCAATCCCACTCCTGGGCATATATCTAGAGGGAACTCTAATTCCAAAAGATACGTACACCCGATTGTGTGAGAACATCAAGTTTTATTCTTTTTAATCATTTTGGTGGTGCTTTTATTCATAGTTTACACATGTGCATGCACTGATCAGTATTTAGATGAAACTCAGGAGAAACCCTTTGCAGATATTCAGAGTTCTCTTCCTTGCAGCTATCTCCTCTGTAGTACTCTGCCTGTGAACTCTGGCTATCTTAGCTTTCCTGAGACACTGGTTCTTTTCAGTTTAAGAAGCCTGGTTGGATCTTCCCTGATCCCCTCCTCTTTTCACTATAGATTGGTAACTGTAGCCAATAGGGTGGGACAATCATTGGGCTTATTTCATTTGTTTCTTTTCTCTTAGGATTACTGTCCTTTGTTGCCTGACTTCTAACATCTCTAAAACTGTCATTTCTTACATGTTGTTTTTTAATAATTTGCTTTATTCAGAAAGGTAAAATTTAATCCCTATTCTTCTGTCTTTACTGGAAGATATCTTCCCCACTATTTAAAACAATTTTTCCCTCTAAGAAATTTTCATATTTTACTGCTAATATGGTTAATATCATTGCTGGAACCATATTACAAGGCAAATCTTACTCCAGTTGTTCATTTCTGTTTTTCTTCATAAAAATATCTTAGTAATTTATGTTCAAGCACATAATATAACATATGATGCTGAAAATGCCTGAAATTTGGAAATAGAAGGTCTTGAGTTCAACATGCCATCAGAGTAACAAAGTAGCTTCAGAAAAGTTATTTAACCTCTCAAAAACTACAATAATAATATTTATTGCACAGGATACATATCAGTATTAAATTAAATAATGAATGTAAAAGGGTTGACTCAATGCCTTGACACATAGCAGGTAATTAAAAATGGTAAGAATTAATAGGTCAGTTACAACAATTTGTCATCAAAACCAATAGCAATAGTTAGTATCATTGAAAAGTTAAATAGTATGTGCTTATTAGGCACTGGTGAGATAAGAGGTAAGAAATTATAAAATAGGGAAAAAAGACTTTTTTAATATTATTCAGCAAGTGGAACACAAAAATGCAATTTAAGTGTCACTCATTTGACCACGTAACTACTGTTACATAATTAATGTGTCTAAGGTAAAATAAGCAAGAAAAGATACTATGTACTGGATTAGTTTATTATTTTAAATGCATCTGTCAATAGAAACGTACTAAAAATATCATATAGAGGCATGTGTCAGAAAGAATAAGTGCCCAATTTAGGTTCTATCACAGTTGAAAACGTTATGAGAAATAAGTGCTTTGGGCTCGTGATAAGTTTTCGCTTTCTAATTTTGGTGTCCTCACATTTACAGATATGTTATTTCATTTTGTGATGATAAAGTTTGAGAATGTCTGTACAGACCCCTGAATTATTTATCAGTATAGATTCATGGTGATCCAAGGCTATCATAATAGTTTGCACAAAATAATTTTCTAAAAGTGAAAAATAAAAGGTGAGGATATTAATGATTGATTCATGAGTTGTTTTCACTTAAATATATGTCAGTTTTAAGGTAATAGTCTGGTTCTCCTTTAATGTCTAGAAAACTCTGGGATTATTTACTTTTACTGGCAGTTAATAGGAAATTGTTTGAATGATAACAATAGCAATAACAACAACTAAAAAAAGCCAAATTAATGTAATTTATTGAGTAGCACCTCAGTGATTGTTCTAAGAGCTTTATAGCATGCTATTAAAATTTAATTCTCACACAAGGTTGCAAAATATAACTTATTTGTTAAATAATGGAACAAGTTCAGAGGACTTGTCACTTGTCCTAAGTTACCTGTTGAGTATCAGAATGAGACCTAGATTGAGTATTAGAAGTAAGGACTGGATTATATGATTATGAAGCACTTTTTTTTTCTTTTCCATTATGGTTTGTTATAGGATATTGAATATATATTGTTCCCTGTGCTATACAGTAGGACATTGTTAAACTCCTATTTTATCCCTCCCCCACCCCTTTCCCCTTTAGTAATCATAAGTTTGCTTTCTATGTCTGTGTCTGTTCCTGTTTCATAAATAAGTTCATTTGTGTTATATTTTAGTTTTCATATATAAGTGATATCATATGCTATTTGTTTTTCTTTCTGACTTACTTCACTTAGTATGATAATCTCTAGTTCCATCCTTGCTGCTGTGAATGGTGTTATAACATTATTTTTTATAGCCGAATATTATTCCTATATATTAGTGTGTGTGTGTGTGTGTGTGTGTGTGTGTGTGTGTGTGTGTGTGTGTGTGTGAGACATCTTTTTATCCATTAATCTGTCAATGGACATTTAAGTTTTTACATATCTTGACAATTGTACATAGTGCTTCTATGTATATTGGGGTGCATGTATCTTTCCTAATTACTTTTCTCCAGATATATGCCTAGGAGTGGGATTGCTGGATCATAAGGCAACTCTATTTTTATTGTTTTAAGGAATCTCCATACTGTTTTCTATAGAGGCTGCACCAATTTATATTATCACCAACAGTGTAGGCAGGTTCTCTTTTCTCCCTACCCTCTCCAGCATTTGTTATTTGTAGACTTTTTGATGATAGCCATTGTGACTGATGTGAGGTGGTACCTCATTATAGTTTGATGTGCATTTCTCTAATTAGTGATGTTAAGGATCTTTTCATGTGCCTGTTGCCAACCTGTATGTCTTCTTTGAAGAAATGTCTGTTTATGTCTTCTGCCCATTTTTGGATTGGGTTGTTTGGTTTTTTGTTATTGAGTTGTGTGAGCTGTTTGCATATTTTGGAAATTAAGCCCTTGTCATTTGCATTACTTGCAAATATTTTCTCCCAGCCTATAGATTGTCTTTCATTTTAATTATGGTTTCCTTTGCTATACAAAAGCTTTTAAGTTTGATTACATCCCATTTGTTTATTTTTGCTTTCATTTCTATTGCCTTGGAAGATTGACATAAGAAAACATTGGTACAGTTTATGTCAGAGAATGTTTTCCTATGTTCTCTTCAAAGAGTTTTATAGTATCATGTCTTATATTTAAGTCTTCAAGCCATTTTGAGTTTATTTTTGTGTATGCTGTTAGGGTGTGTTGTAACTTCATTGATTTGCATGTGGCTGTCTGACTTCCCCAGCACCACTTGCTGAAGAGATTGTCTTTTCTCCATTGTATATTCTTGTCTCCTTTGTTGAAGGGTAATTGACTATAAGTCTGTGGGTTTATTTTCAGGCTCTCTGTTCTGTTCCCTTGATCCGTATGTCTGTTTTTAGGCTAATACCACATTGTTTTGATTACTGTAGCCTTGTGATATTGTCTGATGTCTGAGAAGGTTATGCCTCCAGCTTTTTTCTTTTTCCTCTGGATTGCTTTGTCAGTTCTGGGTCTTTTATTGCTCCGTATGATGTTTAGGATTATTTGTTCTACTTCTGTGAAAAATGTCATGGGTAATTTGGTAGGGATCACACTAAATCTGTATATTGCTTTGGGTAGTATAGCCATTTTAACAATATAAATTTTTCCAATCCAAGAGCATGGGGTATCTTTCTGTTTCAAAATAATTATTTTTCTTTATTTTATACTTGGTTTTAATATTAAAGATAATTTTTAAAATGTATATGATTTTGAAACAATCATTTAATGCAATATAAAGCCAAATAGTTTGGTTTTTAGATTATCTGCATGTATATTCCTTCTGCCAGAGTATGTGATGGAGAAGTAGTTGGGGATAGATTTGGAATGTATTAGCTTACTATTGTTATTATACTTCTTTTGCTGCTAAAAGAACTATGTAATGTTTCATGACTTGGCCAGGGCCATATAGCTTCCATATCACAAATAAAACCCAAGTTTTTTTTACTTATAGCTAAATATTGTGCGATAGAAGGCAGGTTGTAGTTTTGTGGAAAGAGCATTGAACTTGAAGACATTAGACCTGGTAGGACTCGAGGCTTGGTTCCAGCATTAAACTAGTTTTACGACCCTGGGTAAAATACTTATCCTCCATGTGCCTAATTTTCATCATCTAGGAATTGATTAAGATAAAATAATACCTAAATCACAGGGTTGATAGAAAGATTATATGAGGCAGTGTATGTAAAAGAGCTTGATGAACTTTAAAGCACCATACAAATGCAAAGCAATGATGTTGTTATCATGTACTGCCACATGCACTGGATTCATACACATCAGACTATATACCAGATTATACATCTCCCCCTCAGGAAAAGGGAAAGTAGTATGGAAAATTCTCTAGAAAAAAGAAGTCATATTTAAAGGTAAGTATAAAAATTTTAATCTTTCCCTTTATAAAAACATCTCTCCCAAGCCTTCTTTGGGGATCTCTTTTGGGGAATAGGTAAATCCCTGGAGTAAATTCATGGAAGGTGACCAGATGGTAGAACATGATACTGTATTCTCCATTGCTGGAGCAGACAGCTTTTCCATCTTTAGAATGTCAATTGTTGTTTTAAGTTTCCGCTATGTAAAAAAAAGGACATTGTAGTAAGCGAGATAGGAGGTACAGCCAACGAAAACTGCATACTAAACCAGTAAGCAGTGCTATCAAGTCAAGCAACTCTCTGAGGCAGAAATATCTTGTACCCTCTATGCTGTGGTATGAGAGCTCCTGCTTACCTTAAAGATACTGTTCAGCTGTTTCAACTGCCCTGAGTTTCTTTTACAGAAGGAAGTTGCTGTTGGTGCTACCTTCTCAGAACATGTTTATTGCAGTTATATTTATTTCATTAAGTCCCTCCCTATCACCCTGGCAACAGTAATCTATTACAAGAATAACACCTGAATCTTACCAAACCTACCTTGAAGTGATTTATCTACTGAGTAAAGTGTTGGTTCTACTGTTTTGCTGAAAATAACTTGCTTGCTGGGTGTTTAGGCAAATGACAAAAACTTCTTGCTGGGGGTTTAAGCAAATGACAAAATCTTCATGTGTGCTTCCATGAAACCTTTGGAGTTTTAGGCTTCAGTGGGTGGTTCTTTCAATGGCAGTAGCCCCATTGATGTTGCTGGAGAAATATTGGTGATTTTCCTTTTTTCTTCTTTTTTCTGCTAGTTACCCTCATGGACTCCATTCTGCAGTCATGCAAAACTGACTTATTTTCATGGTGTGTTTCATGTAAATACGTACTTTATGTGTCTTTGCTCATACTGAACCTGCTCCCTGAAATGCCTTCCTCACCCTTAAGTTGCTTTCCTTCTATTTATTCTTCAAAGCTCAATTAAAATGCTATTGTTGAAACTTCTTGATATCCCACTGTTTTAGCATTTACCATGTAACTTTATACATCTGCTCCCCCACCCCTCATTCTTCTACTCTGTGAAGGCAGAAGCTCTTATTCATGTGTGTATCTATCGCACTATCTGGCATTTGGTAGGTTCCCAGTAATGTCTGTTTAATAAATGAATAAGTAGAGCTTCCTGGAGCAAGAATCAGGCTTCCTGGATTTAGATTCCAGCTCTGCATGTTATTATCTGTATGGCCTTGGACAAATCCTCAAATTCTCTGTGTTCCTCATTTGTAAAATAAAATAATAAGATACCTTCCCTATCAGATTGTTGTGAGGATTTAATATATGCCAACTTTGTAGAATAGTGCCAAACACATAATAAATGCTTACTATCACCATTATTTTCCAAACTACTCTTCTCCCTTTTCAAATTCATACTTTCTTCCTATTATGTGATAATAGGGTGTCTGTCAGAAGACATTAGCATGACTACCTTCCATGACTCTATGCTACTGGCCTTATGTCTGATATTTTTTGATTTCTAGTTTTTATTCTGGTAGCCTCCTAGTTGGTCAGATCTCTTCACTGGGTAAGCTTTTATTCTGCATCTCAGCTGAAGAGATGGACACTGCTTCATAGGGAAGACTTCTCTGGTGCAGCCTTTGTGACGGATTTTTTTGGGATCCCTACCATGACAATTAGAGTACTTTGTGTTGATCAAAACCCTGAACTGGAGTCCTAGAGCTTATTTGACTTTGAACTCCAGCGCTTAGCTATGAGGCTGGACCTCAAGTGGTATACACTGTAGTCCTTAACTGCCTGACTGGCCTGCTCTGCATAGGGCCTGGCACATAGTAGCACCTTTTTTGGTGAGTGTTGGTTGAGTGAGTTAGGAAATGAGTGAAGATTAGATTAAACATAATTATTTTTATTTTAGAAATAATATAAAATTATCTAGAATTAATTTTTATAGAAAGGTTATAATGTAGAAAGTGAACTTACCTCATATTCCTGCCTCTTAGAACCACTATCAATAGTTTGGAGTAAATTCTTCTAACCTTTTGCCTATAGTTTTTTTTTTTTTTTTTTTGAAAGAATATTGGTACTAATTCAATGTCAGAACCACTCAGTTGAAAGAGTAACAACTAAGGAAAAAGGGTAGACTACATGAAAAGGGGCTGTTGGGACATTGGGATCATAGACATTGTTCAGGTGCTCCCGAGTTCATACTCTGTTTTTAAAGTTTTGGTTCAAGAACCAATTTAAATTAAGCCAACAGTGTGTGAAAGTGCCTATCTTATCCTTATCAGTATTGCCTTATCATTAGCATAGTTTTGATACCTGAAATTTTTCATTTTATTGCTTTACTTTGAATGTCTTTGATTATTGAAGAGTTTAGAACTATTTTTTCATTTGCTTATCGGCCATTACTTTTTTTTCTCTAAATGTGTCTTTTGTCCATCTGTGCCAATTTACTCTTGCTCATTATGTATTACTGATATTAACCCCGTTTCTTTGGACTCTGTGGCAAACTAAAATTGTCTTTGTATATGTAGCTTCCTCAAGGTTTATATACGGCAAGTTTACTGATATTTTACTTGGATTTTTTTTGTCTGTTAGCTTTTAGGTTTAGGAAGATTTTTTCCATCTATGTAACAGATATTCATAATTATCTTCTACTGCTTTTAAGTTTTTAAATTTAAGTATAGTAAACTTCAATATACAAAAAAGTGTTTACAAAAAAAGTGTGTATTTTACTTGTTTAACATACTCATCTAATCAGCATCACCTAGATCAAAAAATAAAACATTGCTAGCACCCCAAAGACCCCTAACCTCTATGCCTTGTTTGTGCTCAGTATCTTTCTTCATGGTAACCTTATCCCAATTTCTAACTATAGATCTTTATTACCTATTTTTCTATTTCATTATTTGATATGATCATATATTATATATTCTTTTGTGCCTAGCTTCTTTTACTCAAAATTATATTTTAAGATGCATCCATATTATTTCATGTAGTAGAAGTTTGTTTATTTTCATTGCTATATCTCATTCCATTGTGTGAACATATTGCACTTTATTTATCTATTTTACTGTTTATAGACATTTGTGAAATTTCCAGTTTTTAGTTTTTGCAAATAGTGCTGCTGTGAGCATGTCTTTGGTAAACATATCTGTTTGGTAGATACCTAGGAATTGCTTGGTCATGCAGTATGCATTTCTTTGGCTTTAAATAGCCAAATTTTTCTCCTAAGTAGTTGTACTAATTTATACTTCCTCCATCATTCTACAAGAATCCTTTCTTCCAACACTTCATCATTTTCATTTCAGAACTTCTAGTGGGTGTGTAGAAATTTCTCACTGTGGCTTTATTTTTTCATTTGTTGGATGAAAATGACTGGCTAAATAATTTGAGCATCCTGTATGTAGTGTATTTGTGTTTTTGATCTTTTTCTGTGAAGTTCTTACTTAAATCTTTGCCCATTTTTTTGTTGTTGTTGAGTGGTCTGCTATTTTCTTACTACTTTTGGAAATTCTTTGTATATTCTAGAGACAAGTCCAATGTCAAATATGTTAATTACAAATATCTTATTCCACACTATGGGTTGCCTTTTCACTCTTTAAATGGTGTCTTTTGATGAATGTAAATTCTTAATTTTAACATAGTACCATTAATCAATTATTTTTCTTCTAAGCTTAGCTTTTTTGTGTCCTATTTAGGAAATCTACGTTTACTCGAAGGTTGTGAAACTGTTTGCCTAAGTTTTTCTTTGAAAGTTCTCTGACTTTACCTTTCATGTATATCTAAATGTGACTGGAATTAATTTTTGATAGTATGAGGTATGATTTAAGAGAGATATGTGTAGCCCCCAAACTCAGCAAATGTCCTGTCAGGAAAATGAGCTGTATGTTTGAGGCCTTTCAAGTTTCTGTTTTCTCATTCAAGCCCTTGCTTTGCTGATTTTCTTTCAGAGGCCTTCTCCTTGGGCCAAGCCTAATCCTCAGATTATACCCAGAGTCAGAAAATACCCTCAAAGGGGAAAAAAGGTTGGCAGCCATCAGTTCACCTCAGAAGGTTTGCCCTTGTTTGGAATTTCAGGTCATCAAATTGTTTTTGTAATTTATCAGCTTATTTTCATTTTGCAGTGGAAGCATTAGATTGCCTCAACCTACATTATTCTAACTGGGGATAGTTTATCCTATATGACTTTTGTAATTTTATTAAATACATATAAATTATTATACAATATATCTGCGTACATTAGTATATGTTATAATAAATATTTACATATCATATCACATAATTATATATAACATTTTTATATCTGTAGTTTATAGATATAATATTTAAATAAGCATGTATATAATTTTAATATATTTTCTTTGATTTTAGTTTATGGTATGATCATGAAGAAGTAACTATATGCCAAAGAAAACATTTTTTCTACTTCCTTTCTTGAATTATTTATTATTTTCTTATTTATCTCTTATAATTTCCTTACCATACCTCAGATTCTTATATATCTGAGTCTTCCTGGAAATTTTTGTTGTTATTCTAGTATTTATATTTTAGTAGATCTTTATTGAGCACCTCCTATATTACAAATTCTGTGCTGTAATACTAAATAGATGCTATTTCTGCCTTGCCAGCTATGTCAGACTGGAGATGGAGAAGGATATTGATCAATGTGAATGTAAAATAAGTTCAAGGTGTATCTGATGCTGATGGTCCAAGGACTATACTTTGAAAACCACTAGATTAATCGATGCTATTGGCTAATGTATTCACTCTATGAAATAGTGTATGTCCATTTTTGGTGTTTCATTTCTGGATTTGGTTTTTTTTTGGGTGAGTAATAGTCTTCCCAATAATTCCTCTGGAGTGACCAAAGATGAGCAAATATTCCTATTCCAGGATGGGAATTGATGCTTATTTCCTTACGTACAGAGGAACTATTGGCAAGTGTATTTCTTACTATGACATAGGCAATTCCATATTTATGTAGACTAGTCATGAAAGGACTTATTTGTTGCCTGACTGAGTAGTTTTACTGGCAAAGTAAGGGGGATAGGAATATCATCTTAGTATATGAAGGGCTAAAGATCTGTCTGAATGATTCTATGGGTTGCTTTCTCCAAGCCAAGTGAAAACGCAAAAGGCAAAATCTCAGGTAAGGTCTCTTTCTGTTTCTCAAAGGTGGTGATAAGAAAGGTATCCCCTGCTGCCCTACAATAATTGGGCCAACATAGAAAGGAAATTAGGAAGAATAAAAGAGTTTTACATATTTTTATGTCATCATCATTCCAGACTCCCTCTGGAATATTAACTTTTAATATTTAAATAAAACCCAGGATATTTTCTCCATCCCAAATTCAAATTATTTCCTAATTTTCCATTTAGATTCATTCTTTCCATTATATTGGGAGTTCCTTAATGGTATGAATTTTGTCAGAATGTCTCAGAGTCCTAAGTACACAGATATGGCAGCTGTTAGAATGCATCACTTAGATTCTCTACTTTTGGGAATATAGTTGACTGACAGCCAGAATTTTACTCCTCTGGATATACTACCACATTCACGCTGAGACCATATATCTTGTAGACTGCTCCCAGCCAGTGACTGAGCGTGGCATGGGTACTAGTGCTTGCAACATTCTTGTGTGATGAAGGACTCATCTAATGGTCAACTTTAAATAGAGGACTGTCTATTGGCTTGACCTAAACTCTCTTAGAATCATGTTGCCATCTGAGATTCTTCCTACCTAGTTTTTCTTTACTCCCATCCTTTTGTAGGATATAAGCTGTGTTTTGTGGTCTGAAGGCTCTTCTGGCTCCCTCTCCCTTAGTCTTTCACAGGCATTTCCCTCATAAATCTGTTACCTGTATAATGGCACCTGCTTCTCAGAAAAACTGAATCAACACAGGTGGTACTGAGACTGGGTTGGTCTATGCAGACAGACAGTAAGATGCAGTTTTAGAAATGGAGTTCACTCACTGCCCTGCAGGCAAAGAGGATGCTATCCTGGGTGTTATGTGGGGCACAGATAGTTGCTGGCACAAGGTGCTACTTATTGAAAAATTCACCAGTGATCATCTGGGAAAAATGTGTCAGTGGAGGGGATTGCCCTGCAGGCATTTTAAAGATATAAGGAAAACAATGTCTACAAGGACTATGGAGTTGGCTGGCTATTGCTAAATTGTACTGACACCCTTTAGAAGAATAATGAGAATTTGAAGTCTATTTAACAAATAGTGAAGAGTGAAGTACAAGAGACAAAGGGCTCCTGCAGTGGCTATCCTACAGTGAAAGAGTAGATTAGTGGAGAAGCAGACTTAGAACTTGATTGATAGAGTGACACAGGTTCAGAAATTTTTAAATACCCAGCCAAACTAAGTCTGTTATATAAAGATCAGAGACCTGGTTGGAAAAACCTGAGATCCTGACATATAGGATGGGGCTATCTGGATGGATGTCTTTGAGAATTTGAGCTCTTCAGATCCCTTTGAACCCTCAGAACTATAACTTCCTTAGTGATAGAAAATACTGTAGAGGCTGCACCCCTGCAAGGCAGCAGGTGCCCCTTTGAGGAACTGCCCCCATCTCTTGTCCTGACTGCCAGGCTATAACTAGGTTTGAATCCCAACATGCTAGGATTTGATAGACCTGATAAGGAAGGAAAGCAATTATACACCAAAGGAGCTACAACAATTAATTAGCATATCTGCCAGGAGCCAGGAGATTGGATTTTGAGGGTGACTGATTGATTAAGGAGGCTGAAAAGTAAGAGTGGATATGCAAGAATTAATTTACTTGCATGTGCTTTCTCAGGACATGAGATTTAACAATGAATGACCATTTCCCAGGAATGGGGTAAGTACTGTGAGGTAGCTCTTAGAAGCCTAGAGAAATTTATGGCTCATGATGAATGAAATGCCTTAGTGCCCTGACACACTGTAAAGAAAGAGTATTAAGACTGATGGAAGTGGGCCTATTGGCTATGGTATATTATATAAGGCCATAAGACTCACCAGTGGACTATGTTCTAAAAAAGGAGCTATAGGAAACACAATTCTCCAGTACTATCAGGAATACACTGGTGAGAGGATCCCCAGCATCATTAAGAAGTTCATGTAGATATCCTCTGCAGGCCATGGATGATGATAAGAGAGGCTGTCATAGAGCTGGACCCATTAGTATCTTTTGTGATAAAAAGGGATTTAAAGTAATAGAGGCCAAGTGGTGGTGGTTAACTACCAGGAACCAGGAGGCCATAATTAACTTGATGACATGCAAGGTCTGAGGGCTAACCAAGGTGTTTAACCCTCAAGGAGTTAAGGAGATGACTGTTGGACATGGTGCTTCTGGTGGCTAATTAGATGGATAACCAATAAAGGTGCTGCTTAACATCCACAACCAAAAAAGAGCAAGAATGGAGGATGGTTGCTCTCTCTCCAAAAGTCATTACCTCTTTCTCACTTCCTGGACCTGAGTCATTTTTCAGATTAGATCTAGAATCCATTGACTAAAGAGGTGGCCAAGTTTTTTGGAAGGAGGATCTTGTAATACTGTGGCATATAGATTCTATAATGATTCCCCTAGTCCTCCAAAGGACCATTTATGGTCCTATGGCCATTTATTTGGGTAACTATACACCAAGAAAAGGGGAATAACAAGACATTTCAAGGATATTGGACTCAAGATTGGAGTTTAGATTAATATCCAGAGACTCAAAATGTCATCGTGATGCCTCTGTTAGAGTGCTGACTTCTGGGAATCAGTAATAAATGGAATCGTGAATAAGGTCTAGCTCATAGTAGCTCCACTGGAACCCTGGAACAACCAGCTAGTTATTTCCCCAATCCTCAAGTGTGTAATTGACATCAACCTACTTGGCAGTTTGAGTAATCCTCATATTGGGTCCTTGGCTTGTGGGATAAGAACTGTCATAGTGGGAAAGACCAAGTGGAAAATGACCATTCCCCCAGCCAAAATTGTGAATAAAAAAATCAAATCCTGGGCAGAGTCAATGGCAGAAACTAGTACCACCATTAAAGTTCTGAAGAAGGAATCAGCAAACTTTTAAAAATAACTGACCAGATAGTAAATATTTTAGGCTTTGTGAGCCATGCTATCTATGTCACAGCTATTCAACTCTGCCGCTGTATTGTGAAAACACCCATAGGCAATATTTAAGTGAATGGGTATCACAGTGTTCTAATAAAGATTTATTTATAAAATCAGGCAGCTGGCCACATTTGACCTGTGGGTTGTAGTTTAATGACCCTGTTCTAAAGGATGCAGTGTAGTGGTCTCTATCTTACCTCCATTTTGCTCACCAATATGATCCTTGAAGAGACCAGATGGATCTCATAAAATGAGTATAGATTGCTACAAACTCAACCAAATTGTTGCCCCAGTTGCTGCTGTTGAGCCTAATGTGGTATCATTGCCAGAGAAGATAGTGCAGGTACATAGTACAGTATATAGTCATTGCTTTGGCAAATATATTCTTTTCTATTTCAGTTAGAGAAGAAAATTAGAAAGAGTTTGCCTTCACGTGGAATGGAAAACAATAATCATGTTCACTTTCAGTTTTGCCCCAAGGCTATGTTAATGTTCTCATCCAGTGTCATAGTATAGTCCAAAGTGATCTGGTGACCTGAAACACAACTTAACACTGATCCGTTACATCGAAAACATCATGCTGATTGGACTCTTGATTGATTCCAACTCTTGCTCATCATAGAGGCTTTGATAAGACACAGGAACATCAGAGGGTAGGAGATAAATGTTATGAAGATTCAGGGACCTTACACTTCAGTATAATTTCTAGATATCCAGTGGTCAAGGGCATTCCAGAATATCCCATTCTAGACAAATACATCCTTCACTCTCTATCTCAAAGAAGGAAGCACAGCACCTGGTGGACCTCTTTGGGTTCTGGAGGCAACACATTCCGTAGCTAGAATAATGGCTCTTGTACTTATATTGCTTTACGTATAAGGTTGCCAGCTTTTAGTGGGACTTACAGAAGTTGCAGCCTGTGGAGCAAGTGCTGCTGCCTCTTGAATCATGTATTTGGCAGACTCTTTGGTGTTGGAGGTATCATTGCTGGAAAAAGATGTAATGTAGAGATGTAATATGGTGAGTCCCAGTGGGAAAAACATTACCCAGGTCCTGGGGATTCTAGATCAAAGCCTTACCATCCACTGTAGAGAATTATATGTCTTTTGAAAATAGCTTCTGGCATGTTACTGGCCCCTGAAATAGATGGAATGCTTTACAATGAGACACCAAGTAACCAAGCATCTGGAACTCTCAATTATAAGCTGGGTTCTGTTGGACCTACCAAGTTATAAAGTTGGGCATGCCTGTCATACAATGGAAATGATATGTCTGAAATTGAGTTTGAGCAGTACCAGAAGTCACAAGTAAACTACATAATAAGGTAGCCCAAACTTTTTTTTTTCACCCACCATAGTTGTACCAGATCGTTTTCCCTGCCTCTCACTTATGGCCTTATGGCCTGATCCTATATGACCAGCTGAAAAAGTAAGGGAATGCCTGTGCTGGGTTTATGGATGGGTCACTTCAGTATGTGGTTGAAAGCCAGAAATGTATAGTACCTGCATGATAGACATATGCGAGGTGGCCATAAAAGGTGGACAGGGGAAAATTACCACAAATGGGTGATACTGTAAGCAGTGTACCAGAGCATTCACTTTGTTACCCAGATTCCATTTTTGTCATTTTTTTGGAGGTGGTAGCTAGTTAGGTTTTACTTAATTTTTTTTAATGGAGGTACTGAGGATTGAACCCAGGACCTCGTGCATGCTAAGCATGTACTCTACCACTGAGCTATACCCTACCCACCCTGAGCATTCACTTTGTGTGGAAGAAGCCATGTCCTAAGGTGAGAATACATATAGATTCCTGGGAAGTGACCATCGGTCTGGCCAGTTCATCAGGAGACTGGAAGAAGGAAGAATCAAAGATTGGAGACAAGGATGCCTGGGATAGAGGCATGTGGTTGGACAAATGGGAATGGGCACACTCAGAATGTTTTATTGAACTACACTGATGTCTACTTTTTGAGGATACCTTCTTCACAAGTATACCAGACATCACCAGGCTTTAGCAAGACCGGCAAATAATAGCTTTTTGGCTTGCAGCCTTGAATTCAATGCCTGCTATTTCCAATACTGGCAATTTCTGATTGTTACCCAAAAGCAGTAACAGATGCTGTCGAGTAACACTAGGTTTCATCAGAGGATATGGGGTTGTAGTACATCTGGATGATGAGTTTGTTTTAGTAAATCTATTTTAATAAAAGATTTTTGAATCCAGGTTAATGCCCTCCAGGAAGCATCTACATGGAAAAAGCCACGTACTATAATTAACCCAGAAGATAAAATGATTTGGCTGGTTGACATCAGCCAGTCTGTTATCAGATGTCCTGCAAGTATCATGCTCACATAAATGGAGTAGCCACAGGGGCTCTATATTGTTTCAACAGCATGGACTCCCACTTACCAAATTTGACCTAGAGCTGCCTCTCATTGTCCAACCTATCAGAAACAGATTGATGCTGAGTTCCTAGTATGTCTATTTCTTTTTTATTTTTGAGTCTGTACCATAACTTTTTAGCTTTTTATTTTTTTAACATTTTTTATTGATTTATAATCATTTTACAATGTTGTATCAAATTCCAGTGTAGAGCATAATTTTTCAGTTATACATGAACGTATATATAATTCATTGTCACATTTTTTTCTCTGTAAGCTACCATAAGATCTTGTACATATTTCCCTGTGCTATACAGTATAATCTTGTTTATCTATTCTATGTTTTGAAATCCCAGTCTATCCCTTCCCACCCCCTCCCTCTTGGCAACCACAAATTTGTATTCTTTGTCTATGAGTCTGTTTCTGTTTTGTATTTACGTTTTGTTTGTTTGTGTTTTTTTTTAGATTTCACATATGAGTGATCTCATATGGTATTTTTCTTTCTCTTTCTGGCTTAGAATGACATTCTCGAGGAGTATCCATGTTGCTGCAGATGGCATTATGTTGTCAGTTTTTATGGCTGAATAGTATTCCATTGTATAAATATACCACATCTTCTTTAGCCAGTCATCTGTTGATGGACATTTAGGCTGTTTCCATGTCTTGGCTATTGTAAATAGTGCTGCTATGAACATTGGGGTGCAGGTGTCTTTTTAAAGTAGGGTTCCTTCTGGATGTACGCCCAAGAGCGGGATTCCTGGGTCATATGGTAAGTCTATTCCTAGTCTTTTGAGGAATCTCCATACTGTTTTCCACAGTGGCTGCACCAAACTGCATTCCCACCAGCAGTGTAGGAGGGTTCCCTTTTCTCCACAGCCTCTCCAGCATTTTTCATTTGTGGATTTTTGAATGACGGCCATTCTGACTGGTGTGAAGTGATACCTCATTGTAGTTTTGATTTGCATTTCTCTGATAATTAGTGATATTGAACATTTTTTCATGTGCCTATTGATCATTTGTATTTCTTCCTTGAAGAATTGCTTGTTTAGGTCTCCTGTCCATTTTTGGATTGGGTTGTTTGGTTTTTCCTTATAAAGTCATATGAGCTGCTTATATATTCTGGAGATCAAGCCTTTGTCAGTTTCATTTGCAAAAATTTTCTCCCATTCTGTAGGTTGTCTTTTTGTTTTACTTATGGTTTCCTTTGCTATGCAGAAGCTTGTAAGTTTCATTAGGTCCCATTTGTTTATTCTTGCTTTTATTTCTATTGCTTGGGTAGACTGTTCTAAGAGAACATTTTTGAGATGTATGTCAGACAATGTTTTGCCTATGTTTTCTTCTAGGTTTATTGTATCTTGTCTTATGTTTAAGTCTTTGATTTTTTGAGTTTATTTTTGTGTAAGGTGTAAGGGAGTGTTCTAGCTTCATTGATTTACATGCTGCTGTCCAGTTTTCCCAACACCATTTGCTGAAGAGACTGTCTTTATTCCATTGTATATTCTTGCCTCCTTTGTCGAAGATTAGTTGACCAAAGGTTTTTGGGTTCATTTCTGTATTTCTTAAGGAGACTAACCAGCCGTTTAGGAACAATTGGACCACATTAAGTGCCTTCTAACCAGGAAAAGCTAGAAGCTCATTCTCCAGGTACCTCTAGTACTAGTACTAGTATCCTCTAGTCTGGATCTGAGTTTTCCTTTCTTGCCACAATACCATTATGCAGTATTTTACAGAATGCTTGATTTACGGGTGTGGCATCACACAAATCATAGGATTATTAGGAGGTCATCCACATGACAGCAAAGGAGGTGTGGGAGTAGACCCATCATCACTGGATTCACTGATCATATCTTAAACCATTCCATCCAGAAGCAGCTGATATCAGAAACACTGGAACAGCCTTCTGGAGGTATAGTGAAAATACCAGCTTGGAGGCAACACTATGAAAGGATGGGGTAACATTTTTAGGCAAATATGCATTAAAAATAACTATTATTTGTACCTCTTAATAAGCACCTCATGGTACTGTGTTCCAAATGGAAAGAATACATGGGTTCAGGAACCAAGCAGTAGAAGTAGAAATTGTATCATAGACCCTCACTCCTTGTGACCTACCAACAAATTTATGTTTCCTTCCTTGCATCTCTGGGCTCTGCAGGTTGGAAGTCCTAGTTCATAAAGTGGGTGCACTCTTGTCAGGGGACACAGTAAGTTTTCCATTGAACTAAAGCTATGGCTACCATTGGAGTAACTTGCATTTCTTGTGTACGGGGATCAGCAGGCTACAATTACCTTGGCAACGGTAATTGACTCTGGTCAACAAGATAAATTAGGACAAGTTTTATACAGTAGGTGCAGGGAGAAAAATGTGTGGGACCCACATCATCATCTTGGGTACCTCTTGACCGTTTTAACTTTAAACAGACATATGTAGCAATTCCCACAAGAGAAAGGTGTGATTACTCTTAGATCCCTCAGGAATGAAGGTTTAAGCCATATTTCTAGGTGAGATTGCACAATCTCCTGAAGTGAAAGTTGAGGAACTTAGAAGGAGTGGAATTTAGAATGGCTGCTGGGGTGGGAGAGGATTAACATCAGTTATGGCCCCATTTGCAGTGTTGGAGAAATTAGATCATTTCACTAACTGCCCTCTTCTAAGTTTCCGCTCTGGAAGAGAGGCCCATAGGACCCCTAAAAAGGAGCTGCTCCCTGAACTTCTGTGGAGAAGTAGATCTGTGAGGCTCAGGGGTTGTATGGCTATGGAAAGGCGCTACTCATAGCTTCTACCGTGCAAATGTGATGTTGATTGAAAGCCCCAGCTGCTGCCCCCGTGGAGCCACTACTGTTCACACTGTGGCCTTACTCCCCTTCCAGACTGCTACTATCCAGTGACTGAGCACAGCAGTGATACTAGTCTGTGTCCATTTCTTAGAACTCTGCTTCAGTATGAGACTCTTTCTACTCAATCCTCTTTCCTTCCCCATCTTCTTTCATAGATGTCAGAACTGCACTGCAGTCTAAAGTCTCTGTGTATCTACTTCTTCTTATTCTCCTTTATCCTTCAGAGTCATTTTACTCAGTAAATCCCTACATGTCTTATCCCATCTCAGTGTTTGCTTCTCAAACTCAAACTAGTACAACCAAACAAGTTTTTAGTAAAGTTTAATGAACAAACACTTAATACTGACATAGAATATAGAAGTAATTTCTGCTATTATGAATCCATGAAAAACCTGTAATACCTTCCAAAAATTTTTAGGGTTCTTTTTCATTTGGGAATGTGATAGATCATAGAAGTTTGCCTTTTCTTATTTTGTGAAGAGAATTACTTTATTCTGAGAAAGACTTGTATTAGAACTGGCTCTAATACTTATTTCTTATGAGCTAGTGGTGTGACCTTGGGCATGACACGCATGCATTATTTTGGCTTCAGCTGTAAAATGCAAGTCATGTTTATTATTTGGGATTGCAGTGTGGATTAAGTGCGATAATGCACATATTATACCTTCTTGGTATCTGTAACATAGCAAGTGTTTAGTAAATGGCATTCATATCCTGTAGTTATAGTACATCACAGTCAGCTGGTGTTTTCTGTCATCTTCTGAATGAACACTTTAAGAGGAGAATGTTTGACTTCCCTGACTTTGCAAGTTCCTGTTCTCTCCTGACATTCTTATCCTTGCTGTTCATTGTCTGATGTTGTTTCATATAAATACCTCCACATGGTCCTTAGATTCCCCTGCAGTGTTAATGGAATTGTATACTGCCCCAGTCAAGCAGGGACTTCAAATAGCAGGGCATTATGGGGCCACTAAGAATAACTCCTTTCAAGATTCTGCTAGTCTTACACTAGTCTTCAGGCAATGAAATAGAAGGCATAGATTCTATTTCTTTTGAAAACTCAGCTCTCCAGAGCCATGTTCATAATGAACTATTAGCTTCCTAAATCTTTGGATAAGATGATTTGTGCTCCTTGGGGTTCCAGTAATAGAGATCTAATGCCTGAACATGTTTAGAAAATTTCAGCAAGCTCCTTTAGGAGCCTCCCTAGGCTTCCTGCAGTGTGCTTCTTCAATAAGCCAACAAGGAGATGAACATCTGCCAAAAATTGCTTTACCTTCAGAACTAGCTAAGATGAGCCATGCCTTCAGTCTAAATAGTTAAAGAAAGTGGAACAGAGACATAAAGACAGAGAATTTTTTTTGAGAATTTCTTTCTTTTCTGAAATTCTTGGTTCAGCAGGAAGTGGGAGAGGAGGGGTGACAGAAAAAAAGTCTACTTATTGCTTATTCTGTGCCAATCACTGTACTAGGTGTTTTATATGCAGTATATGTATTATGTAATTTAATTTCCACATCTGCCTAATGGGTGACATTATTCCATTTTACTGATAAAGATACAAAAGTTACACAGCTAGTCCATCCAGAGCCAGAGTTAGTACCCAGGTTTTTCTGACTCCCTTACCCCACAGAAGTTTAGAATTCATTTAAGCTGAAATGAACATAAGGGAGAACTAGGGAAGAGTACATGATGTTTAAAAATAAAATGTTAAATGATATGGCTTAGATGGTGACAGTATAGTAATTTAGGGAAAGGAAGTAAACAGTTGATGAAGAGAAAAGAGCCTGAAATTGGTGTCAGATGTTACTGATATTGACTCTAATGGGTTGAACCTTACAGGGAAAATATTTGTACCTAAGAAGTTTTATCAGACCCTCCTTCTCTATGAGCACAGGAGACTGTGTTCACAGCACCAAGGTTATTGTGGGTTTCCTTCTGTGGAATATAAACTAAGAGGGAAAAATCTCATGCTATGGCATGACTGAAGGCATATATTAGTTAAGATTAGGCTAGCCTACACATAATAGAAAAATAAGATAATAGCTGTTTGACAAAATAAGGATTTCTTTTTCTATCATAAAAGAAAGTTTGGAGGTATACAATTCAGACCTTCTGTGGTCACTTCATGAAGTCACCAGAGATCCAGGCTCCTTCTGTTTTCCTGCTCTACCATCCATAGCTCTTGGTTTCTATCTTCCAAGGTCTCTTCATGGTTTAAAAGTGGCTCCAGTGGCCCAAGGTATTATGTTCCAATTTTAGACAGCAAGAAGGAGGAGAAGAGAAAATGGTACACCTTCTAACTGAGTTAGTTATATTTAGAGATTTTACCTAGAAATTTGACCCAGTGACTTCTTATTACATTTGATTGGCTATTGCTATCTGGGAAATTGGATTGTTTCATATTATAGCATGGTACAGTGCTACCTCCAACAAAATTCGGGCTCTATTACTGAAGAAGAGATATTGGATAGGCAACTAGTGATTTCTGTTGTAGCATGGGACCCATTAGTTTAAGGTCAACTCTAACTTTTATTTGAGAACTAAGAAATAATGTGACACTTTAAAGTATTTATTATGTGCCAGGCACTGTGCTAAATTCTTCATAAAGGGTTTTAATTTAATATAATAACTTTATAAAAAAAATTACTTTCTTCTGCAGAAGGAATATTTGGCATATATTTACTGAGCGTTAAAAATGATGACGGTGATGATGATAGGGATGAAGATGATAACAATAATGATGAAAGTGATGATTGAAAAGGGTTCACATTTATGAAATGCTTATGATGCACCCGTTACAGTGCTAAAGACTTTTAATTCTATACGTACCCATGCACATGCACGCACACACACACAAGCTAGTACTCAGCAAAACCCTAGCAGGTGGAAATTTTATTATTCTTATTCTACAGATGAAGAAAATGAGCTTCGGACCATGTAAATAACTTGCCCCAAAGTTTACAGCTAGTCAGTGGCAGAGCTATGGCTGTCATTTCAACCTTAATGACAAAACCCCTGTCCCTGCTTTTAACCACTGTGCTATACTTTAGGCTATACTTTATATCATATAAACAGTTGCATTGTCATTTCACAAACACTGTATTTGAGATTTTTCAGGTAATGAGACCACAGAATTTAACTGGAATATTAATTGGAACTAGATCTATGACCTTGGTCTTTGGACTAAATTTAGTAGCAGAACCACTCAGGTAAAAGGATCTTGTAAATGTGAGGTATTAGTACTATTAACATTCAAAATTTAATAAGCCTGCTATTCTATCAGTAAGCAAATCAGTAAAAGGGTAGCTCAATTAAAGGAGTAAAATGTTGAAGAAGAGGCTTCTGAAACACCAGAGACACAGGTATTATTAGAGACGTTTAGACTCTACTTTCTGAAGCTGAGTTTGGTTCTAGAATCAAAGGATCTATGTGTTTGTAAGAGTTTCCTTATAATGGAAATGTTTACATTTTCAAGGGAAGTTCTTCCAGAATGGTAATGCAACCATGAGTAATGAAAAGGGAAGAGACATAGCAGGGAAGCAAGAATTTGGGTATTTTTCACTTCTGGCAGGACTGAGCCTTTGTGGAGCTATCACTAACAGCTGCACAGTTCCTTAGGAAACCGAGGAGCCAAGAGCTAGGAAAGATATGTTGCATCTGCTGCTCTTGCCCTCTTGCCAGCATTGTCTCTGTGTTTAGGCTGCTTTTCTCTATCCTTCACTAATTAGATCAGTAATATAATCTGAGTTTAGAGAAAGTTTGGTTATTTCTTGCCTACCTGTAACCTACCTGAGATGCTACAAGGGAGTTGGTGGAGAGGAGAAGGAATCTGCAAATAATCACATCTGAAGGATAAACAGGAATTCATTCGGTGAAGGTAGTGAGAAGGGCATTCCAGACAAAGGGAATAGCCTGGGCAAAGGAAATGAAGCACAAAATTGCATGGAATTTTGAGAATAATCATAATGATGATGAAATCTCCCATTTCTTGAGCATTTCCTATATGTGTGGCACTGTTGGTAGGTACCTTTCAATAATTTTCTCATTTAATCTTTATAATCCTGCAAAGCAGGTATTATCCATTTTGCAAACTAGGAAACTGAGGCACAAGAAGTTTAAGTAATTGTCTAAGTTCTTTAGTTAGTAACTACATAGTCAAGGTCTTTTTGATTCCAAAAGTTGCGATCTTTTGATTATGTACAGTTAAGCTGGCTACATAGTACAGTGCTATGTTAAGAATATTTAAAAATCACCAGAAGAGAGACTACTACAGTTATGATTATTATTTATAGGAGTCAAACTTGGCATTGGCTCAGCAAGCAAAATAATAAGTAAAATCAACCATTTACATCCTGGAGATTCAGTGGGACTTGGATCAAGCAATGCTTTTTCTGGATTTATTTTTAGTAATTCTTGGGTCTTTTCCATGGAGGGCACAGGTAGTTTGGTGAGAATGTGAGATGAATAAAGAGAATAGGAAAACTAAAGGTAATAGTTATATGCCTTTTATTAGCTTCCAAAGCTCTATCCTCCTGGCAGTCCTCCTAGAGATGGGAGAGGGATCTGTGCAATCCACACTCAGATTGCCTGTTTCATACCTGAGAGTGTAGTGGTTAATGTGCTACCACATATGTGAAAGACAAATATAGTGCCCTTAGAAGCTTGGGGCCAACTGCTTAGATACCAGAAATGAAAACATTGTGTCATATAGGTGTGGCATGGGGTTACATTTTGGGATAGGCAATATTCGTATGAAACTGTTACTACAAAGATATTTCAGTGCTAGAGAGCCGGTTAGTAGCCTGGGAATTATTGAATTATTTAAATTATTAGCAATATGTCCAGGTAACATTGTAATTACTGAAGGGTTGGCTTAATGCTATAACTCTGATACAGAAAATACTTATTCAAGTAATTTTAAGAGAAAAAAATCAGTTGATTTGGGAGAATGGAACTAATATTTGAAGAGTGCCTATTATTTACCAGGCACATGACTAGGTGATTTATATTCCTTACTTTGCTGAATGCTTGCAATGTATGGTAGATCATTATAATTTTCCCCATATGTAAGTGTGGAAATGGAGCCTGAGAGAACTTGTATTTTCTCCAAAATCACTTTGTAACAGAATTTGAACCTAGTTTTGTCAAACTCTACTGCCTATAATGTGTACCTTTTGACATCTCTCTTACTTTCTTATTTTCCGTTAATTTTTCCATTGTCTTTGTTGCTAAATTGTAAAGTGATTGAAGGTACAGACTGAATCTCATTAATTTATCAAATATGTACTGAATATTTACCATATGATAGTTGGGCAGATGGTAGGTTAAGGGCACCACTTGACTGGGCCTTGAGGTAATTGATACATGTAGATATGGAAGTATGATGGCAGCACATTTTAGGCAATGTGGGTTATTAAAGGAACATAAACTTTAGAGTCAGACAAGCCTGAATTTTGCCTCATGAAGTTTGCTTTCTACTGAGGAGAGAAGACAGTGTATAAGTAAATAAGTAAAACATGTCAAATGCATTATGGAGAAAAAAATCAGGGATGGGGATTAGGGAATACAGTAATGGAGGGTTACACTTTTTAAGTAGAGTATTCACAGAATCTGACAATCACTGAGAAGGTAGAATTTGAACCAAAATCTGAAGGGGATGAACCAGTCACACGGATATCTAGAGGAAGAACATATGAATCAGAAGGCACAGGTGCAAAAACCTTGAGTAAGAGCATGCCTGACATATTTTGGGAAAGCAAGGAGGTCATTATGACTGAAACCATGAATGAAGGGAAGATTAATGGGAAATGAGGTTACAGAGGTAATGGGGTCAAGAACATGTTGGCTCTTATGGGTCAGTATAAGGACTGTAATGAGTGGGATGGTATAATATATTGAAGAGTCATGAACACAGGAGCAGTGCAATCTGACTTGCATGAGTTGGTCTCTAAGTAAAGAATGAACTTTAGGGGAGGAAATGCAGAAGCAGAGAAACCAGCTAGGAGGCAATTGAAATAATCTTGATAAGAGAGTTTATGGTGGTTTGGACTAGGGTATTAGCAGTAAAGGTGATGAGCACAATCAGATTCTGGGAATGTTTGGAACTATAACCAATAGGCTTGCTGACAGATTGGATTTGGGATATGAGAGAATGAGGAGTTGAGAATGACTTCAAATATTCTGATCTGAACACCTGGTAGAATGAAATTGCTATTATTAAGAAGCAAAAGACTCTAGAAAGAACATATTGGGGAGGAAAGATCAGGAGACTGGTTTTGAACATGTCTCAGATTGATGTCTGAGATATTATTGGACATCCAAGAAGAGATGTTGTATCGGCATTTGGATAAATGAGTCTGGAGTTCAAGTAAAGGTCTGAGCTCTGTTATAAATTTGAAGGCCATCAGTGTACACAGGTGGTATTTAAAGCCATGTGACTGAGGAGATTACCATGGGAATGAGCATAGTTTTAGAAGGGAGAGAGTTTGAGGTCTGAACCCTGGAAAGAAGATATTTAGATGCTAAGGAGATGAAGAGAATCCTACAAAAGATTCTTGAGAGGGAGCAGTCAGAGGAAGACCAAAACAGTATGGTATGGTTAAACCAAGGGAATAAAATACTTTAAGGAGGACAGAGTGATCTACTGTGCCAAATGCTACTATTAAGTCAAGTAATTTGAGGAATGAGAATTGATTATAGTATTTAGCAATGTAGAAGTTACAAAGAGATCTTGACAAAAGCAGTTTCAGTGGAGGAATGGGTCAAACCCTAACCTGATTAAGTTAAAGAGAACTGATATGAGGATTAAATAAAATGAAGTATATGCCTGGTACATGGTATCAGTATATTTCTATCTATCTATCTATCTATCTATCTATCTATCTATCTATCTATCTATCTATCTATCTATCTATCTGAAACAGGATCAGACAGTGAAATAGGGTATCAAGGGTTATATAAAGAACTATTAAGTGTTTAATTTTGGAGAGATAATAAGCTATTTAAGTGATGGGGAATAGGTTGAAGCCAATTCATTGAGTGTCTAACTAAACAGTAAGGACTTTTCTTTTCTAGCTAAGGAAGATCCACTGAAGATTTTTGAGACCAGGAAAATGTCATGATAAAATTTGCTGTATTTTCTTGTATCCTCCCTAGTGCTTTGCACATAGGCAGTACTAAAAAGGATTTATTGATTAAAATTATTTTTGTCTAAATTTAAATAATTTATGAAAGGATACTAGATTATCCCAGAGAGAAACCAAATGTCCTAAACACTTTCCTTTCACATTGTGCTGATACTCTGTGTTCATTCTGTTATGCCTGACTCTGTTTTATCCATTTCTTTCTCAGTGTATTTTCTTTGGTGCTTTATAAAATTCAACATAAATCTCTGTACTAGAATATTATTTGGCAGATTTCTCTAACATCAGGCCATAACTACAAACTGTCAGGGCATATCTGGTGGCTGTCTCATCTCTTCATGTCTCTATATAATCCTTTAAAATCAGATACTGTACCATCCAATAATTCAGAGCATTTTATGGGGTTTATAAATTGAGACCATCTCTAACCTTTTGGAATATTTGAATCTGTGGACTTAAGATATTTTCCCCAGAGCTCTTTTATGCCTATTTTGTCCCTTGTGTATTTGTTTGTCTAGTTTTACTTTTAGCTGGGTTTTCTGTCCCAGCATATAGACAAGTTTCATAACCTTATCATCAGCTGTCAGGAGACTTATACTACCTCCTTTGCCTTCTCCTTTAAAGAGAGAAATGCAGTCAAACTTCTTTGTCAGTTTATTGTGAGAGTAAGATTTTTAAGGGGAGCAGAATTATGTAGTGAAAAGAGCAATGGATTAGGAGATATGAGGACTGGATTCTAACCCCAGCTGTACCACTGTACTACTGATGTGTTGGGTGGCTTTACCCAAGGCACTTAACTCTTCTAGGTCTCAAATTTCTTGTATAAAAAACAAGGAAGTAAGATCAAAGAATGTAACTCATTCATTTATTCAACAAGTATTCTGTGAGTGCTCTTTCTATACCAGGAATGCTGATATAAATAAGATGTACTTTCTGCCCTTTAAGGTACTTGTATAATAGAGGTGATGACAAAGGAAAAACCCACAAATCAGTTATAAAAGAGAAATGCAAAAATGGGATTATAGTGTAGTAACACAGATGAAGGGCAACTAACAGACTAGGGTGATCAGGAAATACTTCCAAAAGGAAATAACTAAACTTAGACTGAATCTTTAAAAATGATTTAGACTGAAACTCTTACATACTATTGGTGGGAATGTAAGTCAGTACGAAGACTTGTGGAAGATTTTATAAAAGTACTAGGAGAGCTTGTCTGTCTGTCTGTCTGTCTGTCTATCTACCTACCTACCTACCTATCTATCTAGATATATAGATATTTTTGCTCTAGTGATAATGCCAGTTCTTCAGTCCCAGAAATGTGTACAAATATTTCCCCCAAATAAATACAAAAATGTTCCTAGTGACACTATTTAGAATGATCAAACTCAGGAATTATTCAAATAGCTATAAATAGTAGAATTGATAAATTTGTTTATATTCATACCTATATCTTGGAATACCATATATTGTGAGAATGAGTGAACTATTGCTACATGCAACAACATGGAAGAATCTCACAAAGATAATACTGTGAGAAAGGAGCCAGACACAAAAGAGTATACACCATATGATTCCATTCATAAAAAGTTAAATATGGACAAAATAGCCTATATTTAAAGTCAGAGTGGTGGTTACCCTTGGTGAGTGGGTAATGCCTGGAAATGTTCTTCTGGACTTTGGTTGGTTTTATTCTTTTTCTTGATCTGAGGGCTATATGTATGGCTGTGCTGATTTCTAAGAAAAAATTATCAAGATATGCATTTGTAATTTGTACACTTCTTTGTATGTATGATATACTTTAAAGCTTACTTACCAAAATGACTGGTAGTAAGTCAAAATCATAGCAAAGAAGTTGTTCTAAGTAGAAAAAAGAGCATGAACAAAGGGAAGAAGCCTTAAAGAACAGAGTAATGTTTTCCATTTCTCACATGCTGTGATTCTAACATTAATTTTTCACTCATTCAGTAAAAACTGTTGATGCCTACACTGCGATATGATTTTCTTAAACTAGTAAACATTGCTAAAATGATAATAGAAATAAACTTCAGTTCTTTTCCTATACAAGTGAATATTTAATTATGGGAACAAGAGAAAACAGCAGGAGCAGCAACAACAACAGCAACTTTTGCTTTACCGTGAGCTTCCTACAGGGGCTAGATTTTTCATATCTTTACCCCACTGTTACCCAGCACAGAACCTTTCAAACAGGCATACACTAAATGTTGAATAAATGAATTAGATTATGGTCTGCAACACACACACACACACACACACACACACACACACACACACACACACACACACACACACAGAATACGAACAAACTTAGGGATTTGCATGATTTCAAGAGGGGTTCAGAAGATTGAAGTAAGTTTGCCAAACCATAAAATCTTATTTTGCACAGCATTTTAACTTTACAAGGTCTTTCAGAAAGTTCTCAGAAACTTTATGATTTTTCTGACATCTTTCTCCATGCAGTAGTAGTGGAAAAAATTACTTATATAATTTTGGAAAGTAATTGGTGAGAGGATTATTACATTCAACAATTTGAGATGGTCTAATATATTGTATTTTTTAAAATATTTTCAGGGAAATTAGGACATAAGCAAAGTCAATTCTAGACCTTGGAGGTAAACCATACTTTCTCTTCCTACTTGAAGTCCTACATCTACTCCTTATCCAGATTCATTGATCTCTTTATAAAGTATTTTATTTTATAGTCATAGTTTTGGTAATAGCAAGAGTCCTCTTCTAACAGTATGGTTGATACCTAAAAATCCACTGGGCCATTTCACTAGTGTTCTGGATATTTTCCATTCTCCCCACTAGATCCACTCTCCACTTTTCACCCTGCTTAGAGTCCCAAGAGGTTGACCTTTATGGACTGACTCACCAGGCTCCCATGTACTCTGACTGGCAATGAGTGCCACTGAGAGACACTGGCAGATAATCACAATGTGGGAAAAGAGTGAGTTTGAAACATTTATTCCCATTCTCTTGAAGGCCATCTTTACATTTTCCTGGTTTTGGTAACTACTCTCTCCCTATAATTTATTATACGTAGATGGCCTTAGGTAAGACTTAACTTCCATAGGAGAAAGGTAACAGCTTTTTGCTTTTGCTAGAACTGGGTTACTTCATTATTTCTGGTTGGTTTTCCATCCTCTGTTCACACCCTTGTAAATTCTTCCTTTATTACACTCTCATTGTTTATCTTGTTTTAGTTTACCATCTGTTTCCATCCCGTCCTTGAATGATGTGCCAGACTGGATTTTGGTATGGTTTTGGTTTGTTTTCCATACAGTGGCAGCATTTATTCCTCCTTTGGTCCTGGGCATGTCTGTTTTCCTTGAAGGTGTAGCCCTGTGGTTACATATGGACCTTTCCCAATATTTGGCAATACAGGAACCCTTCATAAGAGGCAAGCAGTATAGTAGAAATGACAGCAGCATCAGTGCTAGCCAGGCCTGCATTCAATCCTGGATCTGCCATTTACTAGCTGTGTGACCTTGGGAAGTTGCTGTTAAACTTGCCTTTTAAATTCAGATTCTTAATTTGTAAAATGGTGAATATGGTGGAGATGAGTGTTTGTGGTAAGAATTACCTACCTTGAAAAGTTCTTGTGATAATTATATATATATAGTACCTATCACATTGTAGATTTTCAATAAATAGTAGTTTTTATTATCATTATCGTTAATATTATTAGGAGACACACAAAAAATCCTATTTTTTGAGTTCGTGTTCAGGACACTAGATGCATTTAGTGATGAATGATAATCACCACATTTGGAGTTTGGCTAAGCCATTGCCAAACAGATGTCAAAAGGCACAGCATCTTAGAGGTGCCCAGTGTGAAAAATCTCCTTTGTTCTTTCTGCTTGGTTCCTTTTATGATCCGTAATGCCTTCTGCTTTGGTGGTGCCATTGACTGGGTATTTTAAGGCAATTTGTAGGATTAAGGTTCTCAGTGTACCACAGCAGGTGGGGGCCTGAATGAGTCTGGTAACAATGCAACCTTTCTCCGAAGGAGATTGAGACTTACCTAACAACCTTTCTAGGCTCTCTGTGCCTCCTTTTTCCCCTATTACAAAAAGTGCTAAATGTTTATAAAAAGGCTTGTGGTGGATGACAAATTTCTGGTGCTAGTGACTTTACTAATTCATTTCTTTCATGAAAGTAAAACAAACAAAAAATCCAGAATAGGATGGGAAAATGTACAGTAAGAGAATTTTTTTTTT
Source organism: Camelus dromedarius (assembly GCF_036321535.1). Taxonomy (NCBI): domain Eukaryota; kingdom Metazoa; phylum Chordata; class Mammalia; order Artiodactyla; family Camelidae; genus Camelus; species Camelus dromedarius. The sequence goes on from NC_087449.1 coordinate 35,430,945, forward strand.
AAATTTCTGTATATAAGGAACATGGGCAGTACATTAGAATGGATAAATGCCCTCCCAAACTTCAGATCTTTACTCATGTTGATCTCTCCCCTTCTCTTTTACTAACTAGTGAACTCTTTAATACTCTTTTAAGAAGCAGTTCCAATATTTCTTTTGAAGCTTTCTCATTAAACCCTGAGCCCCTGGAGAGGCAGGATATTTTTCTCATCTTTGTATTTGCTTCACTGCCTAACACTGAGCCTGCCATATGAAATACATTTGACAATGACTAAATGTAACCCAGACATTTTCATAATATTTGAGGGTAGGTAGTCTCACTTCTCCCATATAATTCAACCACAGTGACTACTGGTTTCCATAAAGACTGTTCTGGAGATTGCTGATTAAATTTGTCTTTTCAAATACTAGTAGATACTAGCAGAGAGCAATAAAACATCATGCTAAAGTCCCAGAATGCCAAGGAAGTTTAGAAAAGGGTAATATCAGCTGGGCTGGAGAAGTCAAGCTAAATAATATCTGAATATAAACAGACCTTATGCAGTGCCTGACACTTCGATAATCTTAGAGATGAGTGAGACCCAGCTGATCTGGGCTTTAAGGAGGTCATAGCCTTGCTGTAGACTAAAGACACTCTGAAAAGTAGAGTTTATTTAAGTCAGAGTGTAACTAAGAGCTGAAAAAGATATTGTGGGCTTACAGGATAGGAAGTGATTACCATAGCCAGAAAGGCCAGAAAATGCCTTCTATAAGGGGTAAGGCTCCAATAAAGCTTTAAAGGATACTAAAGAGACTGAAGGCAGAAAAACCTAGATAAAGAGGATAGCTCATGCAAAGGAGTGTTGATGAATGCATAGGGCTCAATTTGGGTACCATGTAGTGACCTAAGTAGCTGGAAAAAACTTTTTTGTAAAGGAGTTTTACTGTTTTCAGAACATGTTAGAAAATAGGAAATAAAAATGCAAAGAAATACCAGCAATGAAGAAGTGGAATTTGAAATTAAAAACACAATACTATTTATATTAGCATTCTAAAAATGAAATATGTAGGTGTAAATCTAATAAAATATGTTCAAGATATATATGAAGAATACTACAAAACTTTGATGAAGGAAATCAAAGAAGAATTAGACAAATGGAGAGATATTCCAGATTCGTGAATAACAAGACCCAATATTGTCAGGATGTCAGTTTTTCCCAACTTGGTCTATATATTCCATGCAAGCACAATCAAAATCCCAGCAGATTATTTTCTGGGTATCAACAAACTTCCAAAATGTATGTGGAGAGGCAAAAGACACAGAATAGCCAACACAGTATTAAAGGAGAAAAACAAAGTTGGAGAACTGATACTACCCATCTTCAAGACCTAGTATAAAGTTACAGTAGTTTAAGACAGTGTGGTATTGGCAAAAGAATAAACAGCTAGATCAATGGAACAGAATCGAGAGCCCAGAAATAGACCCACTTAAATATGATAAACTGAACTCTGATAAAGGAGCAAAGTCCAAAAATTGAGAAAAGATAGTTTCTTCCACAAATGATGCTGGAACAACTGAACATCCACAAACCAAAAATGAATCTAGACACAGAAGTTACACCTTTCTCAAAAAATTAACTCAAAATGGATTAGAGACCTAAAATATACAGTGCAAAAACTATAATACTTTGAGAAGATAACATCAGAGAAAATCTAGATGACCTTGAGTTTAGTGATGACTTTTTAGATACACCACAAGGGCACAATTCATGAAAGAAAGAATTGATAAGCTGGATGGACTTCATTAAAATGAAATATTTCTGCTTTGTGAAAGACACTCTCAAGAGAATGAAAAGACAAGCCACAGATTGGGAGGAAATATTTGCAAAAGGCATATCTGATAGGGCCTATTATTCAAAATATATGAAGACCTCTTAAAACTCAACAATAAGAAACTGACTCAATTTAAAAATGAGCAAAGGATCTGAAAAGACACATCACCAAGGAATATATACATATGGCAAGTAAGCATATGAAAAGATGCTCCACATCATATGTCATCAGGGAAATATAAATTAAAACAGCAATGAAATACCACTATACACCTATTAAAATGGCCAAAATCGAGAGCACTGACACCAAATTCTGGTGAGAATCTGTAGCAACACAAACTTTTATTCATTGATTGTGGTGGGAAAGCAAAGTGGGACAGCCACTTTGGAAGACAGTTTGGTGATTTCCTACAAAACTAAACATACTTTTAACATAGAATGCAGAAGTCATATTTCCTGATATTTACCCAAATGAGTTGAAAACTTATGTCCAAATAAAAACCTGTGCACAGATATTTATAGCAGCTTTATTTATCATTACCAAAACTTGTAGGCAGCCAAGATGTCCTTCAGTAGGTGAATGAGTAAATAAAGTGTGGTACATCTAGGCAATGGAATATGACTCAAGGCTAAAAAGAAATGAGCTATCAATCCATGAAAAGACATGGAGGAACCTGAAATGCATATTACTAAGTGAGAGAAGCCAATGTGAAAAGGCTACATACTGTATGATTCCAACTATATTACATTCTATGAAAGATAAAATTATGGAGACAGTAAAAATTCAGTGGTTGTCAGATGTTGGGTAAAGTGGGGAGAGGATTAGTAGGCAGAGCATAGAGGATTTTTAGGGCAGTGAAAATACTCTATTTCATACTCAATTCCGGATATATGCCATTATACATTTGTCCAAACCCATGGAATGTAGAACACCAAGAGTCAACCCTAATGTAAACTATATACTCTGAGTGATAATGATGCATCAATGTAAGTTCATGAGTTGTTACAAATATACCGCTCTGGTGAGAGATGTTAATAATACAGGAAGTTATATATTTGTAGGGGCAGGGTTCATGTGGAAAATCTCTGTACCTTCCTTTCAGTTTTGCTGTGGACCTAGAACTGCTTTTAACAATGCCTTAGCAATAATAAAATGGTTTGAAGTTAAAACGTGTAAAGGAAAATTGAGGCTTGAATTCTGTCTGAGGACTTTTGCCTTTATCCTAAATAGTCATTGAGAGATAACTCAGTAATTTAGCAAAATAAAGCTGGTTTCTGTGTTTCAGATTGGGAGAAGGTGGGGCAGCCAGACTACAAGAACACTGTGATTCTACAGCTTCTCTTAGAGGCATGATGGCTGTCAAGGACATGGGAGTATTGGCATAGGGGATGTTCATAATGACTTTAATGGCCTTCTATTTGTCTGAATATCATAGAATACAATTTTAACTCCATTTTGAAGTATGGGTAGGATGTCAGGTTGAGAAATTTTGTGTTTAACATACAGGTAGTTGGTGGAAAACAGATGAAAGTAACAGAGTGTAAAGTGGATTATAAAGAATACTATCCCCAGCCAGGGCCTACACAGAGCCTTGCCTGCTGTGATGCCCTGAGGGTAGTGAATTTATTGGAGTGTAAAAAGGATTTTAAGGCCCTTTGAAACAAATGTGTTTTGTGCGTTCTTGGGGACCTTTGGGTTGAGAAATATTTGGGCTAGAATCCTGATTCATGTTATTATTTTCAGTGTGTTCTTGAATCTTACTTAACCTCTCTGTATTTCATTTCCTGATGTAAAAAATGGAAATAACAGCAACAACGATAATACTAAATTTGCAGGGCTGTTATGTGAATTAAATATGTTTGTAAAGAATCTAACACTCAAAGGTTTGTTCCCTTGAGAAGTGTGGGGAGCAAAGACTGAATCAGGAACAGGTCTAGTCAAGGGGAATCTTTAAGACCGAGACAGCTTCAGGCCATATTCTTGTGACTACTGCCATCCTAGCAATGTAAAGAGGCTAAGAGCTGTCGTAAATAGGACCCTGTAAATATAGATCAAAACATCCTCATTGACTGTCAAAAATAAGATCGCAGCAGCATTAAGGCACCCAGATGAAACACACCAGCACTTATCCACAGAGAAATCTATAAAGTGCTTTAAATTGCTCAGGGAATCTTTGGATATAGCATCATTTTCTCTATCTTATGGATGACTTGGCCACCTCCACTATGAATTTTTCATGATTCACCTGACCCAGCAGCTCTTGCCTGTGGAGAGAGTAATACAGTATTGATTTCAGAGTTAGGTTTCTACCTTTTTTGCCACAACAGGATTTCTGTAGCCTAGAAACCTCAATCTCCTATTACTCATTAGAGACTAGGGCAACTTTTCTTAGATATGGAATTCAGAAGGTGAATGATTTAGCTGCTGGTGTCAAAGATAGCCTTTATAGTGGAATTTTAACTGATCTCTGTAATGAGAGTAGCTGTTATTAAAAACTTCCTAATTGAACCAGCAGAAGTAGATTATAGAGAATGCCAAGAAGACAATGGTCTTCGTTGTCTCTCTCACAATTAGAATATTTTCCTAGGCAAGGCTTTCTGAATGAACCTATTAAAAATATACCAGAGGCTAAAAAAGAATAAAAAATAAGAGAAGCATAACAAGGAAATCCAGTTCACCTTTTAATATTTTTTCTTCTGTGTAATTTTTGGAATAGATGTCTAGGTAATTCTTATTTTCAGTGGCCCTTGGTCACATAAGAGAAGAGAAAAGAAAAGAGGCCATGCTGTTGGTAGTTTTTATTTAAACTGCTTTTAAGAAATCAAAAAATCCATATCTTACATCCTGTGAAAATTCATTCTTGGCATTGCCATGGTAACAAGACTTTTAAAAGGGAGTTAACTGAAATTTAGCTGCATATATTACTTCTTTGTGATTCATACTTCATAAAAATGCAAATGTCACACTAATACGTGTTTTACCTTAATGTTTTATATCACCATTTAGTCTTAATTGATCTAATGTTTTCCTTAATTAAATTTTGTGCTTCTTTGAATGATTTTTCTGCTCCCCTCCCCCACAACCTTCACTTCTGTGGACCCATCAAACTATACATTTTCGACTGGGTGACATGCAATTTAGGAAACTGTCACACAGGAGATCAATCATCACAACCTAAGAACTCAACAAAAGATTTTTGGAAAACTGCTTGTCCTGCCTAGAAATTCAACTTACTTCCTACTTAGAATTTTAGCATATCCTTTTCTGCCCTTGTCTATCCTCTCAGTGTCTGAAACTGAGGAGCAGTATATGTTGATGGAGAAAATACCTCCAGTACTTCCTGGGTAGAAGTGCAGGCTTTGCTACTCCCTAGCTTTGTGATCTTGGGCAAGTCATTTAACTAACTAACCTTTTTGACCTACAATGTTTTAATAGGTAAGATAGAGATAAAATGATATTTTTGTCTCAGAACTTATGTGAGGATTAGATGCAATATACTTTTAAAGTACTTGATACAGTGCTTGGCACAAAATCTGTGCTCAGTAATAATAGAGATCATTTTTATTGTAATAATAGTAATTTTGAGGACGTAGAGAAAACTCTTACTCACCTGAATTACTTTTATTGAGAGCTTCTATGTATTTATTTAGAAAACATTATGTAGTAAAAACTTCTTGGGATGAATAGTGAAACTCTAAGGGTAATATATTATGCCTGAGCAGATGACAAAGTTGCCTTTTTGTTTCATAGGGTAAAAGGGAATAAAAATAAATAGAGTAGAATGGAGGGGAGAGAGCATGTTGAGCTAGTGAGATGAGGAAGGTTGTGTACCACCTGTCATGACCCATTCCAGGAACTGACAGATATTTTGTGTTGTTGGACAAATCCATGGTTTATGGAAGTGAGGTGTGTGTTTGTGTGTAAAACAGAAAAATGGTAAGGGGGATGAATTTCACACTCTGATTGACATGGACTGGATAGAGGCAGCAAATGCTGATATCACCCTTGAAAGGAGAGGGCACTTTGAAGTACGAAGCCTCTGAGAATTCAGAGGAGAGGCATATGGGCCAACGTAGTCTGAAACTGGGGGCATTTTATCCATTTTACCAAGATATCTAAGAGATAGGAATGCTTCAGCTAGCTTCTGGGTTACGTAAGGGTGATGTCAGTCAATTCAGAGACTCTGCACTTCCTACAGATGGATCCTCAGTGTACAGGTCATTCCCCAATGTCTCTTTCCCTTGGCACTCCTCTCGTTTCCCACTGCTTCCTACACAGATCCTCATTCTGTTTACCTTTAGCTCAGAAGTAGCTGCTATGAACAGGGATTTGGAAGTCAAATATTGGGTCTGCCACTGACTATCTAGATAATCTTGGGAAAGTCTTTTTCCCTTCCTGATATAATATTTCCTCATTAATAAAATAGGCAATGATTCCACCCTTAAATGGTCCTCGCAAGAATTTAATGAGTTAAGGCATTTGAAGCACATGGCACAAGACCTTACTCTTGTTACGCAGTCAGTAAAAGTTAGTTTCTTCCTTTCTCCTTCCTCTTGACTTTTACAGTTGCCTCCAAGCTTCTCAAAGACAGATAATGACAGCTTCTTGTCTTTACCTTCTTTGTAGCCCTGGCACCATGCCTATCCCATAGAGAGGGAGCTGGACATACACAGCATGTGACATCATTTTGTCTTTCCTTTTATGTTCTCCAGCCATATTGGACTTATTCCAACTTGTTGAATGTGCCATGTTCTCTCCTTTCACTGGGTCCTCCCCAAAGTAATTTCTTCTGCTGAGGATGTTTTTTCTCTTCTTTTCCTGGCAAATTGCAACTAATTTTTCAAGTGTCAGCTTGAGATGACTGTTCTTCAGAGAAGGATTCTTTGATCCTCCAAACTAAGTAAGGATTTTACTTTATATTTTCATTGCATTTGTACTTTTGCTGCATTGTTCACCCTTGTAATCATTTCATACTTTAAATTATTAATTGAATATCTGTGTATTTCAAGGCTATAAACTATTTGAGGCTGAGTTAATGTCAAATTTTCTGAGTGTATCTTTAATGCCTAGCATAATGCCTGGAGTAAAGAATTCTATAAATGATTCTTAGTTGATTGACTCTTAACATTATTCAGGCGAATGGTACAACCTGAATAGGGTGATATACGCCTATGCTCCAGGGGCGTTAGGTGTCTAGAATAGTAATTTGTACCTAATTAGGACTTGATAAATAACGTCTCAAATCTATGTTACTAAGAAAAGCAGGAGTGCATGCATTTTAATACACAAAACAAGTGTTTTTCATTTTTAAAATCTGTCCTGGTTTTGTTAGGGAATTATTTCCCAAATTGCTTACCATAGAACTCTAGTCTGAGACCTATTAATGGTTATGAGAATCACTTTAAACTCTGTCCCCCTCTGGGAGTGTCACAGTGAATATGAGCATTTTTAAGGTTTTGAGAAATCTGGTAGTAGTGAAAATGGGCCAATGTTGTTTAATCCAGTATTTCTAAAATGTATTTGATCACTGTCACCCTTGTTGCCTGAACACTTGTTAACATTTGGTGTAATATAAACCATGTAGGAAGCACTGATTTAAGGACTAGCCCATTTTTTTCCACTTTCATTATAAATGATGAAATATCCATCAAGGTTAGTTAAGAGTTTAAAACTGTAGACTAAATAGAAAGTAGATATCTTCTCACCAACATACTCTATAGTCTAGGATGATTAATATATTCATCTTGAAAGATCCTTGAGGGTCATAAAACTGATTATGATATTGCATATGAAGAAGGACATGTTTCTCGCAGGAGTGTACTGTAGTGGGTTAGATCACAGCTCCTCAAAGCAGACTGTGTGGGGACAATCCTGACTCTACAAGTTACTACCTGCAGAATTTTGGCCAAAATTCCCATCCTTTCTGTGCTTGGCAGCTGCCTGGCTGGTGTAACAAGGATATAAACTAGAATGGCAGTCTAGGTGGAGAGGAAGGACAGAGATGAGAGATCCTTGGAGGGCCTGTTTGGGAAGTGAGAATCTTCAGTTTTATGTCCCCTATCTGAGCTGCTCTGGGAAAAAGAGATCTCCCCTGCTTTTTGAAAGTTCATGTTACTCTACTTCACTTTTATGAAAGATCTACGTTAGTACCGGCTTTCTGTAACTGAAAGAAATTCAAACAGGATTTTCGCTTTTTACAAAATGGGCATAAAGCAAAAATAGCGTTCACCCAGCATTTGTTTTGCAGCAAGCCATTATAGACGCAGCACACACCCCGAGGAGTGAGTGTCACCACCAGGCTTCTTCCCCAGAAACTACACTCAGCATCTCAGCATCAAGCCACTATTGCTTTGAACTGTGTCTGTGTGCATCCGTTCTTGATCTTGATTTATTTTGTACATATGTTAGCAAGATGTGTCCTAAGTAATTGCTTCTTAACTTTACGTCATGTCATCTTACAAAAGTTTTCATTAGGAATGCTCTACTTTCAGATGGTGTGGGAAACCTAGTTGGATCTGGAGAAGGCAAACAACACTATGTCATCCTGCTAGAACTATGACATATTTACAGAGATAGTGAAATCATGAATATTTTGTTGCTAACGAAAGCTGTATTTGTATCTTTTGGTTTTATTCTCAAAGCATGCATTCTAAAACTTGTTTTCTCTTGCTCATGCATGCTATGAAATAATTGCATTTTAAACTTGGATATTAAATAAAAGAAGTCACCTATCATGTTCGAAAGAGAACAGTATTTAAAAAAAGAAAAATGTCCAAATCTCTGCTCTGAATATGTCATCCTCTCCTTCTGCAAATTTCAGTGCTTCTCTACACAGCCTGCAGCAATATTTCCAAAATGGTGTTCTTTGGAACACTAAATGATTTTTAGATGTTCCTTGAAAAAAGTGTTTTGTAGAAAAATAGGTTGAGAAAATGCAGCTTTGAACTTTGTTCAACTCTACTTTGCTACTCTACTATAGACATTGTAAAAAAAAAAGTGTGTTATTTAATTTTTTTAATGCACATTGAAAAAAATTCAGAAGGTATGAAGTAGTAGATGAAGAGAAATATTTCCTCTCTCTCCTGTTGTCTGGCTATCTGGTTCCTCTCCCTGGAGGCAACCAGTGGTATTAGTTTCTTATATATCCTTTCAGACATATTATATTAATATGTAAATATACATATTTATATAATCCTTTTTTGAAGCATTAATCTTTAATATAATATTATGCATTTTATATTATACCCTTGATCTTTTTTTTTTTTCACCTAACAAGTCATTTTATAGAGAATAATAGCTAACATTTATAGAGCACTTACTATGTGCCAGGTACTCTTTGAAGGATTTTAAATGTAAAAAAATCCGTCTAATTATCAGAGCTATATGTAAGATATATATTATTTTATCCCCATTTTACAGATGAGGAAACATAGGAACAGAAAAGTTATTTAATTCTTACAAGTAATGGTTACAGCTGGGTTCACATAGTGACTGTTTTCTAGAGTGTTTGTTTTCAGCCACTGTACCTCTCAATTACAATATGTAATAAATTAGTTCTGCTTTATTTTTTATAATATTTGCATAGTAGTTATAGGAATGTATTATAATTTGTTTAACCAGTTCTTTATGTATGGACATTTGGTTGTTTTCAGTTTTTCATATTATAAAGAATGCTACAATGAATATTCTTGTACAAAAGTGATTTTACACATGAGCAAGTATATCTGTAGGATAAATTCTTAGAAATAGAATTACTGAACTAAAGGATAGGTGGATTTTTAATTATGGTAAGCATTGTCATATTGTTCTCCATAGGATTATATTAGGTCGAACCAGATGTAATTGCTGTTTTTGTATGTCAAAAATGGTAGAATATTAGCAGTTTCTCATATGTACTTATTTATGCTTCTAGCAAATGTCATACCAAGAAGGAGGCTATAGGAGCAGTCTGCCTTGGTTCAGGCAATAAGGGGGTGCATCTTCTAAAGGGAATTCTAAAACAATAATAAAATGAACTAAAAGTCAGTCAGCTTCTTATTATTACAGTAAACTGACAATTCTAAACAAAGTTAGTGTCAAAATATTCCTTCCTGCCAGAGCGGACTGCTCCTATCACACTCCCTCACTTGGCACAAACATTGCTCCCACCTACTATCTATGGGTGTGAATTTATGCCATAAGCATCTTTGCTGTAGACAGCTTTGCCACAAACATTTTGCCACAAAACTAATTAGCCATAGGGTAATTTTGCTGTAAGAGATAAAATAATGAAAAATAAAAGAGGGACCTTAAAAAGGACATAGTGAAACACAAGAAATGAATAAGAAAATTAAAAAGATGTTTTTGTGAAATACAAAATATTTGAATATATTTAAAATGTGTGTAGATACATGACAATACTGTGTAAATAACTGATTTTACTTTGTGGCTTGTACTTAAGCATTTGTCTTCCAAGTCTTTTGTTCATAGTATTTTATACTTCTTTCTCTTTCTCTTTTCCTTTTTCCTCTTCTCTTCTTCTCTTCTCTTTTCTCTACTCTTCTCTTTCCTTCTCTTTTCTTTTCTCTTGTTTGTTGATTCATCTCCTCCTTCTGCATCACACTTTTTTTTTCTCTAAACTTTTTTTCTTCATTAAGAAAGGTGTCAGTTTCCAAGTATTAGGATGTGTATTTGTAGCTGAGCTTTGTATTGCATTGTGAAAGCTTTCTACAGTTGTTTGTTCTTGGCATAATTGCTGCATGTCCTTTGACAGACATTCCAAAGTTCTATGGGAAATGTGGGTTCAATGCTGCACCTTTGAGGCCTTGACCTCTCCTCCAATGTAGTGTGTTTCAAAATAAGAGATCAATTTTGGGGCAAATTATTATCATCTGTCATGATTTTTGTGTTGTGTGTGTCAAATCAAACTGCAACCAGTTATTTTATCTTCTGCGGCAAAATTGCCTTATGGCCAATTAGTTATGCTACAAAAATGCTTGTGGCAAAGATTTTTACAGAAAAGATGCTCACAGCAAACGTACCTAGAAGTAGATTTTAGGCCCACATAGATTATCTTTTTCTTTTAAGGTTTTAAAAGTTTTATTGGGTCCACATTTTATATGCCACAAAATTCACCTATTTAAAATGTACAGTTCAATGATTCTTAAAAAAACACATCAACAGTTAGTCAGCCATCACCAGAAATCAGGTAGAACATTTCTACCACTCCCCAAAATTCTCCTTGTACCATTTTGAATGGTTAATGACCACTCCCATGCCCATTTCTAGGGAACTGCAGATTTGCTTTGTGTCTCTAAAATTTCCTTTTTCTGGATATTTCATGTAAATGAAATTATAAAATACACATCTTTTGCATCTGGCTTCTTTCAATTAGCATAATGTTTTCAAGGTTCACCCATATTATATCATGTATAAATAGTAAATTTCATTTTGTTTCTATTTATATAGCATTGTATGAACATACTACATTTTTGTTTATTCATTTACCAGTTGGGGGACATTTGGATTGTTTTGAGTTTTGGGCTACCATGAGTAATGCCTGAGTCATGCCTGAGTCTCATGGTAAACTTACATTTTACTTTTTAAAAAGCTTTCTCATCAATCAGATGATTTCTCATTGTGATTTGAATTTCTTTTATTTATTAATGATGCTGAGCAATTTTTCATCTGCTTGTCAGCCATTTATATATCTTTGGTAAAATATTTATTAAAATCTTTTGCCCATTTTTTATTACATTTGAGTTCTTATTGAGTTAAACGATTTTTTTTATATTCTGGATACAAGTCCATTATCATTTATATGATTTGCAATTATTTTCTCCAAATAATTTGGTTTATAGTTTCATTTTTGTTGTGTTATCTTTTGAAGTGCAAAAGTTTTGACTTTTGGTTAAGTACAGTTTACAGTTTTTTTCTTTTGTGGGTTATGCTTTGGTGTCATATCTTAGAATTCTTTGCTAACCAAAGGTTATGAAGGATGTCTCTTATGTTTTCTTCTGAGAGTTTTATAGTTTTAGCTCTTATCTATAGGTCATTGATCCAATTTGAGTTAACTTTTATGTGTGATATTAGATAAAGATCTAAGTTTACTTTCTTTTATATTCAAGTATATATTTGTTTCAGCACATTTTGTCTAAAAATACCATATTTTTCCCCACTCAGTTTTCTTGGCAGTTTTGCTAAAAATCAACTTGCTTTACATATATGGTTTTATTTGTCAACTCTCAATTCTGTTTCATTGATCTATATTCCTATGCTGGTCTAATACCCTACAGTCCTGATCACTGTATCTTTGAAGTTTTGAAATCAGGTAGTATCAATTCTGAAAATATATTCTTTTTGAAAATTCTGTTGGCTATTCTAGGTTCTCTGCATTTTCATATAAATTTTATAATCATCTTGTCATTTTCTACAAAAAACTTGCTAGGTTTTTTATTTTGATGGGGATTGTGTTGAATCTATAGATCATTTGGGGAAAACTGCCGTCTTAATAATTTTGAGACTTCCAGTTTACAGACATGGTATATCTCTCCATTTATTTAGATTGTATTTAATTTCTCTCAGCAATGTTTGTAAATTTCAGTATATATCTTGCATTACTTTTGATATATTTATTTTTATTGTCTTATTATTATTGAAAAATATATATGATATATAATAATACACAAAAGTAACCAATATATTTATTTTACTTCATTTCACTGGCTAGAACAAAATAGAAGTGGCAAAAGCATATAGACTTTCCTTGATCCTGACCTTAGAAGGAAAGCTTTTACTTTTTCATCATTAAATGTGATGGGAGCTGGGAAATTTTTAGATGCCCTTTATGAGGTTGAGAAAATCTCCTTCTATTTCTGATTTTTTAGAGTTTTTATAATTAATGGGTGTTGGATTTTGTCAAATGCTTTTTTGGGGGTATCTGAATAATCATGCAATTTCTGGGTTTTATTCTATTTATATAGTGTATTATTTTATTTCATTTTCAGTTATTAAATCTACCTTGAATTCTTGGGATAAATCCCACTTGATCATAGTGTATAATTGTTTTTATAGGCTGCTGGATCTGCCTAATATTTTGCCTTATATTTACTAATATTTTGCCTTATATTTCTTCCAATTTTCAATATTGGCCCATAGTTTTCTTTTCTTTTGATGTCTGTCCAGCTTTTGTATCAGGGTAATACTGGTCTCATAGAATGAGTTGAAAGTGTTCCCTCCCCTCTGACTAATGAAAAATTTTATGAAAGATTGGTGTTATTTTATTTTTATAGTTTTGGTAAAAAGTTATCTGGGCCTGGGATTTTCTTTTTGGGAAGATTTCCAATTATGAATTCAGTTTTTCACTTGATATAGGTCTATTCCGATTTTCTATTTCTTCTTGAGTTAATGTGTTTTTCAAAGAACTTGTCAATTTCATTTAACTTGTCTAAGTTATGGAAGAGGTATTTTTTCATAATATCACCTGTAATTCTTTTAATTTCTGTGTGATTGGTACTGATGTCCCTTCTTTTATTCCTGATTTTAATAATTTGTGTTCTTTTTTTCCCCCCTTGGTCAGTCTCACTAAAGGTTTGTCATTTGGTTGATTTTTTTTCAGAGAATCACATTTTGATATCATTGATTTTTCTATATTGTTTGTTTTGTTTTCTGTTTATTTGACCCACCCCCGATCTCTATTATTTCCCTTCTTACTTGAATTTAGTTTGCTCTTTTCTGAGTTTTTAACACAGAATCTCAGGTTATTGATTTGGGACCATTATTATTTTCTGATACAGTCATTTAAAGCTCTGAATTTCCCTCTAGGCAGTGTTCAAGTTGTATATCATATATTTTGTTTTGTTTTGTTTTTATTTTTGTTCAGTTAAAATATTTTCCTAATATGTCTTTTGATTTATTGTTTGACCACAGATTATTTAGAAGCATATTGCTTTACTTTCTGGGGATTTCCAGAGTTCTTTCCATTGTTTATTTCTAATTTAATTCTCAGTTGATGATCTTTTATCCATGAATATCCTTTATTCTAAGAGTTAAATTTTATGCATTAATTATTTAACATGTATTTATCCCTTTAATGGAAACACTATCTCATAGAGAGATAATAGTTGTGGGAAGATACTGAAATGGACTGAGGTTTCTTTTTTCATTGAAGTATAGTTGATTTGCAATGCTGTATTAATTTCTAGTGTACAGCATAGTGATTTATTTATATATACATATATATATATATTCCTTTTCATGTTCTTTTTCATTATAGGCTACTACAAGGTATTGAATATAGTTCCCTGTGCTACACAGTAGGGCCTTGTTGTTTATCTATTTTATATGTAGTAGTTAGTATCTGGAAATCTTAAACTACCAATTTATACCTCCCGACCCCCTTCCCTTCCTAGTAACCGTAAGTTTGTTTTCTGTCTGTGAGTCTGTCTCTGTTTTGTAAGATAAGTCCTTTTGTGTCCTTTCTGAAAGATTTTACATATAAGTGATACATTGTGTTTTTCTTTCTTTTTCTGGGTTACTTCATGAACTAAGTTTTCTTGAGAATATTTGACTGATGATTTTGTTTTTGTTACTCTAATATTTTCTTTTACATTAATTTTTCTATTTACTGATGCTGGTTATATTTTCTTATGTAAAAAATTTGAATTATAGAAAAATAGAAAAAGAAAACAACCACCCTTAACTTCTCCACCAAGAGACACAACTCCTGTGGACTTCCTAGTGTCTTTCTTTTCCTTCTATCCCTTCCTTTGTATTCAATGAGCAACTGACTGAACAAGTAGCTCCCTTGTCCTTAGGACTGGGCTCATTTTCTTTCTCCTTTTCTGTGCATATATTTTTATATTGGAGTGTTGCATTCTGTGTATAAATATGTGTTCTGCATTTTTCATTAAGTATCAAATGCTGAATTTTTTCCTTTGCTGTTAAATATCCTTTGTGACCATTATTTTAATAGTTATATTCCATTTATAAAAGTAACATTATTTATTTATTCCTTTTTATTTCTTTTTTTAACCCTATATTATTTTTTTATTCCATAGCTGGTTTCCAATGTTTTGCTACTATAGATACTGTTGTAGTGAACATCTTGATGAGAAGCTTGTCCTCAATTTGTGTTATCTCTTTAATGATAGCTTCTCAGAATTGGAACTACGGGCCAAAGGGTATATAGCTCTTAATCTGTTTCTATACCTATTTAAAAACAATTAATTTCTTTAATTTGGGTATATGTGGCTCTCATATGGACTGTTTTGGAATATTGTAATGGGTATGCTTTTGTATCTCAAACAGGGTCATGCAGATACACAAAAGAACACCCCATCAACCCCTTACTACATGAGTAAGTCTGCCAAATGGGTCAGGATAGGCATCTCATGGGATTCAGTTGTGACAAGATAAAAGAAGTAAGGATGTAAACATGACTGTTCAGTGCCTCACAGGGCTCTTTTCAGTCTGTTAACAAGTTTCAGTTAATCTTAAATGGGGATTAGAATATCACGCTTGTTTGGGACTGATGCTACACATTTCCTTGTCTCAGTAGGAAACTAGCATTCTCTCCAGCATTTAAATAGTATAGGCATAGCTATATTTTCCAATTTCATGCAATTATAAACTTGATTACATGAAATACTGTACAATTGCTATTTTAATTGATGTTTTATTCTTCCCATTGATATACACTTAGGTGATTTGCATATGACTTCTGTGTTTTCCTCTCAAATGTCAATTTGAAGTCCTAAGATACTATTGAAATGAGTACTCTTCCATTTGATTCTCTATGGATTTGTGGTTTATCAGTTATACAATTTTTAACCATAAGTAATTCCATTGGGGCAGTTATGGTATTGTGAAAACAGGAATTAACATTTATTGAACAATGTAATGGTCTGAATGCAAGCTTCATTTTGGGTTCAGGGTGCACTGATGCTTCCCTGATTATAGTATGAGTTTTCCTTTACTCATATAGTTAAGATTGGAAATTCATATCTAGATGTTTAGGAGTTAAGAACAGTGGAATGAGTAGGCTTCACATCATGCTTTGATTTGAAGCTATTCATGCTAAACAAGATTAGAAAAAAATAGTGCTCCTTTTAGTTGAATCCAGCTGACTAGACTTTTCTACTTTGGGGTTGAGTACCTAAGCCACAACTAGTATCAAATATTCTCCCTTCTTTTGCTGGTAATTGTCTTTTGTATGCATACATCTTTTTCAAAGATCTCTTGGAAAGGAGTGATTTATCGAGGGCAAAACTAGCATGGACTTTGCACCTCTGGACAATTATCATCTTAAAGACATCCTGATTTTGCCCCTACTTCTAACATAAGTGAACCATGTATTTTCTTTGTCAGAATCTGGCCTCACAAACTTATGTGGTCTTGATTGAATTGATAAATTCCCATGTATCTCAGTGTCTTGGGATTATACTATCAGTTGTTTCAGTGATGATTTAATGATATCATCCATCTAGGAACACCTTGAGGAGACAAATTATATTTTCTTCATTGCTAAATCCCCAGTACTTAGCATAATGTGTGACCTATTTAGGTGATCAATGCATGCTTGTTGAATTTTGAACTGAAGAAAGATAGAGGCATATGTAAGGGAATTACCCAAAATGTATGTGTTCGGGTTATAAGTGAGCAGGTGTTGATCAACAATTGGGACCTCATATTAAAATGCTTTGTTGAGGCAGCAACCTTGTAGTAGTACTGCCTCTGCAGTGTGGATTATGGTAGATTATATTCTGACCGGGTCTCAGGCAGAAAAGCCTTCTAGATCTTGAACAGTATCTTCATAGTCACTGAATCTGTTGATTAACTGATTCACATTCTCAGAATATCTGCTCTGGGGTAGAATCTGTATTGGGTACTGAGAATACAACACTGAATGAGATGGACCCAATCTCTGCCCTTGAGAAGCTCAGTGTAGAGACTGTATCGTCTACAAATAGATGTTCTGCATTATCACAGAGACTATTAAAGAGGTATAACAGAGAGGCACAAAGGTAGAAATGATGTATTATACCTCAGAGGGGCATTGCTTTGAGAAAGGAAGATTTTGTCAGGCTTAGATTTGGAGTTCAAGAGCATTTTATGCTGAAAACAGTTTATAAGGAAAGACATGGTGGTCTGAAACAGCTTAGTTTGCTTGGGAAACAAATATTAGTTCAGCTTGGCTAGAATATGTGATATAAAAGAGGGGGTGGCGCCTGGTTAGAAAAAGACAGGATATATAGAATGAGGTCAAGTATTTATCCTTTGTTGTGGGTACTTTTAAAAGGTTTTAAAAAGGGAAACAATATGGCCAGATTTAAGATATAGCAATATCCTTCCTATTCTATTTTTGTCATAAGAAATTTTAGAGCTTCAGAATTTGACTCTTTTATATTTGATTATTAAAAAATCACTGCCTTGCTAGATCATGCGGCTGGGATCCAGAAGTAGAAGGAAACTCTGACAGAGCTGAGGTTTGCAAACAACAAGTTCCTGTTGTAGGTACTAATATTTTAAAATCTGGTGTTTGTGCTAATTTTCTTATTATATATACCTGTTGGGTTGCCAAGGAGCTGTTTAGCAACATGGTGCCAGACTTTCAATTCAGATATTTGCTCTTCACTCCCCTTGTAATTAGTGTCAAAGAACAGAGCCTTTCATATGTAGAGTTCTAGTCAGCAGATATTTAGTTTAGTTCAAGCAAACATTTATGGGTGGACAGATAGATGCGTACATGCTATGTAAAGACATTGTGTTAGGCATAAGTGACACAGGGCTAAATAAACATGAATCTTGCCCTGAAAGAGCTAGTGGTCTTGAGTGGGATTTAGGCAAATAAGTGGGCATTTGCCATATGGTGAGATGAGAGCAATAATGGAGATTTGCAGCAGGGGCTGTGGGAGCAAGAAAAGGGGCCCCTGACACAGACTAGCGAGACTAGGGAGGTACTCAGAGCAGGTAGTCTCTTAGCTAAGGCTTTAAAGATGAATAGGAATGGAATGAGCCAATAAAAAGGGGAAGAGGAGTGGAAAGGTGAAGAATGAATGAGAGTTTCTAGACTGAAAGAACTGGATGAGTAAAGACAGATGAGGGAGACTGCTGTATGAATAGATGAACATGTAATTTGATGTAACTTCATTGTTTTCCTTTTGATTTATAGAACTCTTATTTTTACCATACTGGTTACTAGGGGACCAGGTACTAAGGATGAAATTCCAATTTGTTTCAAGGAGGTACTGCTATAATGGAAATAGCACTGTCCTTGGAATGAGACACTTATTTATTCATTCATTCATTTATTTTCTAAACAGTTATTGATGACGGTTGCATGCTAGAAACTGTGTTTATGCTGAGGAGGATATCCTCTTTTACCTAATTGTATGAAATTGGACAAATCTTCTAATTTTTCTGAGCCTGGCTTCCATATCTAGAAAATGGGCATTAATATCAGGTTCACAGGATTGTTTTCAAGATTGAAATATATTATATGTGAATATTTTCATAGATTCTAAAGTACTATGCTAACATTTTTCATGTTAATAATGTTACATGTAAGAAGGTTATCTTGATGGACTGATATAAAATCTGTTATTGAGAGAAGAAACTCAGGGAAGTCAAAGAGGAATAATAGAGCGAATATTCTCTAGGTATACTATAATGCTTTGAATCTAACAAATTAAAACAAAAGTAATTCCCAAGAGGTATCTTTGGTTCTTTAACAACCCTATTTTTTGGAACGTGATTTTTTTTCACCTCCTGTTAAATGAGGATAAGAATACCTGTCTCACAGAGCTTATTTGAATATTAAATGAGATAATATATATGAAAGAAATAATTTATCTCAGTGTTTGGTACTCAGTATGATTTCAGTAAATATTTGTATCTTCTGAGTCTGAGCAAAAATGAGATTTGCTTTAGAGTTGTAAATAAGCAAAAGTATCATCTTAGAGTTTGTGATTACTAGGTCGGTGAAGGTAGAGAGAATTGTCATATATAGTACCAAGACTTTAAGTATATACAGACAGAATGTTGAGGGAAAGGAAAAAAAGATGGGGATCATTTTTTAATTTAATTTTTATTGAGAGAATTATTTTTGTAGTATTTGATTCTGAAAGGTAAGATTTAGGCTTCTCCATCATGATAGTCAAATTTCTCCCATCCTTGACCCACTTCCTTTTTTTCCAAAGCCACTCCCACATGTTTGGGTATTTGTTACAGCAGCACCCCACTATCATTACCAAAATCTGTATTAGCTACCTGTTGGTATGTAAAAATTACCATAAATTAGTGGCTCAAAAACCACATATTTGTTACCTCGCAGTTTCTGTGAGTCAGGAGTGTTCTGCTTAGGATCTCACAAGGCTGTTGGCTAGACTACGCTATTATCTGGAAGCTTGACTGGGGAAGAATCCTCTTCTAAGCTCATTCAGATTGTTGGCAGAATTCAACAATCTATTATAGGACTTAGGACCCTGGCTTCTTTCTGGCTGTTGACTGGAGGCTGCCCTAGGCTCTTGAAGGCTGCCTGCAGTTTCTAGGGGCTGCAAGCAGCATCTTGCCACATGTACTTCCCCATCATGGCTGCTTCCTTTGTCGAACCAGTAAGGTGTGTCTCTGGAGTGAGTCTCCTAGAATGACAGTCTTCTATAATGTCTTCTATAAAATACAATTACATGCGTGACATCCTACCACCCTTGTCATATCCCTTATTGAATATGTAGTTTGTAAATATTTTCTCTCATTCTATAGATTACCCTTCCTTCCTTCCTTCCTTCCTTCCTTCCTTCCTTCCTTCCTTCCTTCCTTCCTTCCTTCCTTCCTACCTTCCTTCTTTCCTTCCCTCCTTCCTTTCCCTTGGCTGAGTAGGAGCTTTTAAATTTGATGCAGTCCCACTTGTTGACTTCTGCTTTTGTTGTCTTTGCTTTTTGTATAACTCTTGAAATGTTCTATTAGTTAGATGCAAATCACATGTCCTAGCCACATGTAAGGAGAGGAATTATACCAAGTCATGAATAGCAGGAAGTGAAAATCATGGAGGGCTACCCTAGTTTCTCCACCACAGGTGGTTCTAGTAAATATGAAAATGATTAATTCTGCTTATAAAAGGTGGAATGTGTAGCATAGTATATTGCTTGACACGTAGAAGCTGTTCTTTTAATGCTGTTTGAATATAATATACACTTTGAGAATAGTTTAGATGAACTATAGATAGGCCAGAGAATAATAAGTAGGATGGAGAGAGAAAGCAAGTCCGTTTGCTTGAACATTTAAGGACATGTTTTGCAACTTACTAGCTGTGTAACCTCGGGCATTTTTCTTGAACTTTTGAGGACTTGATGTTTTCATCTGTGGAATAGGAGTAACAACAGTAACTACCTTGTAGAGTTATACAGAAGAATAAATCAGATCAAGCATATAAAGTACTTAAATGCTTAAGTACAGTGCCTGATAAAGGCAGATATACTTTGAAGCTAATGAAGCTTAAATCTCAGTGTCCTTCATTTGCATGGATCCCCTCCAAGGCCTTGTTCCTGATTACCTATTCATAATTTTGTATTATTTTTCTTAAAGAGGACTTCCATAAGCTATTGAGCCCACAAATACTGGATTTACCTCTGGCAAATTTTATGGGAAAACAAGAGAAGAAAGCAGGGTCATTGTCTAGAGCACTATCAGAGGGACTAGAAGTCCCTGTGAAACAGGTGATTGCTTTCCAGGATGACATGAAGTACCTTAAGAGGTCAAGAATATTTAAGAAAAAGTTAACTCACCTCTTGGGAATGACACTGTGAAAGGACTACATTACATTGGCAGTGCTGGCAACAGTGAGAGATATATTAGATTTCAGGTTCATTCCAACCCCAAAATTAAGTGATTTGGAATAATCTTATTTTTTTTATTAAAAGACGATATTAAGGATCACCAAATGCATTTTAGATACATTGTTCTTATCCTGTCTCTTTTCCCTGATGAAAAGCTTTGAAGAGGGAGGGATTGTTAGTTTATGATTTCATGAAGCCTGGAGTAGAATGTTGCCATGGGAAGCTAAGATCATTAGGATCTGGGAATTCAAATAGGGCCTTCCATCCAAGACTCTACCCAAAACATAAATGGAAGTATGGGGACAAAATGAGGAACAGAAAAACAAAAAAAAAAATTTTTTTTTTTAGTTAAGAAAACACAGAGCACTGAGAACAAGGAGTTAATGGTGTAAGCAAGTGAGAGCTGATTTGGAGGAATTCTAGAGAGAGTGCTGATCTCTGGGAACGGTTTTTCATGGAGCCCCAGAACTGACTTAGGTAGGTATGTCAGATGCATTCAAGAGAAATGGAGTGAGGCAAACTCATATGCCCTATGGTTAATAGATAGAATTGAGTTTTCTGTTCTAGGGTGATAACTGGTTGCTGGCAGAGAGAATTTACTGGATGGGACCCCAGTGTCCTTCGACCTTCTAAGGCAGGATTCACTCTTTCTGGTAATACTGGGTTGCCATGCACACAAGAGCTTTGATTGGTCTTTTTAAATGTCACTGAAAAATCATTGTTATTAGTAACACTTGGATTTGGGAATGTCTTGAAAAGACATCACTAACTGAGCCTTGATCTGTTTGTGCATGGAGAGTGAGAATTTGTCCATTAGGCTAAAAAGATGGTTTCAATCTTTTTCATTATTGTATCTCCAGGGAGGAGACTTAAGTTATGAAATGGTTAGATGCAGTGGTAAAAAATGTAAATGCATTTATAAGACTCTTCCTGAGAATCTCAAACTCTGCAGAGAACTGTCTCTCTGGCATGAAAGTAACCTCACGTATAGGAATCTCCCTGTACAATGCTGTTGGAGCACTGTGGTAAATTGGAAAGATCATGGACTTTGGAGTTCAGACCTCCTGGATTTGAATCCTGCTTCTGTATGTAATATCATTGAGACTTTGGACAAGTCACTTAACCCATCTGAACCTTGGTTCCTAAGGAGTAATAATCACAAAAGGAGCCAAACTCATAAAGCATCTACTTGAATACATGTCATAGAAAAATTCCTTTCACTTCTCCTGAATGACTTTGAGAAACTCACCCTTCCTTTTTACCTTTCACATCCTTAGATGCCATTTCCTTCTTCACTCTCCGATTTCCCTTTTTCTCTTGCATAAACATAATAATACCCCAGTGCTTTGGAGATAAAATGAGTTAAAGTGTGTGAAAGTGCTGTGTGAACCACCAAGTCCTAATGGTGAACAGGTGTTACTATGGTTAGTAACCATGATTCTAAATGAAGAGGCCAAGTAGCCTTTCTCTTTGGAGTTTCATTTACTTTCTGGAGAGCCATTGATAAGTTCAAAAATACATCCTCAGTATTGAAACAGTGATGTCTTTGTGTTAGCCATATGACGTTGTAATTGCAATTTTACAACCAAAGACAAGTCAAAGAAAAGTCTATTGGTATACAGTGAAAGGAAATAGTGACTGGAATTGTTCAAATTCACCTTTCACTTTTTTCCCCTAGTTTCCTTGTAGGGTTAAGGATGCTAGTATTAGTTAGCAATAGCAACTATATGGTTTATTATGTTTCATTAAGGAGTGTTGTGGTAATACCACTACTGATCTTAGCAACATGAGAAAGGTTGAATAAGTGGTCAGCATAAGAACCAAAGGATCTCACCTAGTAGTTAAGCAAAATGCAGAGTTGCTTTTTAAATTTGTTTATTCTTCTCATCAATAAATGACCCTTTGTGTCTAAATGCTAGAAAGAGAACAAAATGTGTTATACATGTGAAGTAGCCAAGAACCCAGCAATGGAGTGTTGGGGATGGTTTCTTTGATTCTTTCCTTCATCTCACTGCCCACATTCAGTTTAGGCAGTACTAGAGATTTTTCTTCCTAATCTTTTCTCTCTTTTCTGTATTGCCTCTTTGGCATCTACATCTACATTTGAATACTGATTTGCACCTGAAACATAACATGGTCCAAACAGAACTTCTGATTTTCCTTCAAGGCTTCTCTGCACTAAACTCTTCTCATTTCTGTAGATGGCACAACATGGGGTCACCCTTGCTTTCTCCCTTGTCCTCACATAATACTTTGAATCCATCAGAAAGTTTGATTAGGATGTATTCTGAATCTGATCCTTTTTTATCACCTCCATTGCTTCAATCAATCATTATCTCTGTTGCTATATCAGCTTTCTTAATTGGTATCTCTGATTCTACTCTTGCCCTCTTATAGACCATTCTTACAATATCCACATTGAGCTTTACAAACATATATATATAAAATTGTGTTCCCTGCCTAACATACTTCAGTGGATTTCCAGCAAAACCAGAGTAAAATCTGGACTTTCTTCCATGGGCTAGAAGGCTCTACCTGATATGGCCCTTTCCTACCCTTTCAACCTTATTTCCCTCATTAAACTCTTCATATACTCTGCATTAGCCACAGTGTCCTTCTGTTTGTCTCTTAATTTGCCACACTCATTTCAATCTTGGAGTGTTGTTAACTTGCCCATCTACTCTCTAGCTGCTACTTTAGCCCTATTTCTCATTACTCCAAACATTAATGTCTTACTCACCTGCTTATACTTCCCAAAGCATACTGTACTATTTACAGTTTTATGCCTTGCTCCAGTCATTTCTGCTTCCTAGAATGTTCTGTCTCATTCCTACTATTTTTTCCTAGATAATAATTATTAATCTTTCAAAAATCTCTTAAAAATAGAATCACTTAAGGAAAGGAAGGAAAAGAAGAAGAACACAACTGAGGCTTTAACTCCTCCAGGAAGGCTTTTCCAAATCATTCAGCCTGGGTTTCCCAAATGGTCATATAAATTCTCTGCTCCTTATACCTTTGTATTTACCACATTGTGTTGTGATTATCTTCACCTATGTCCAACTCCTCTGCTGGTCTATGAGATTCTCATCTCTATAGCCCTAAGGTAAAGCATGAGACCTAGGAAAATATTGTTTGAACTGTTGTAAGTGACTCCAGTTAGAGGCACATTTATTACTGGGCCAATTTTGTCCTGATTATAATTATAATTAACTCTGCACACTGGGATTTTAAAGATATCAACACAATTAAAGTAGGAAAGATATACAGATTCTAAATGTGGGCAAGTTTGAACCAAAAGCTGTAAGCTACGTATCAATTTCATCTTGTATTGTTTGTAGTGGTTTTCCTTTTCTGTATACAGTCAACATTTAGCTTTCCATTCAAAACGTGTGGGAATAGAATTAAACTTTTAATTATAAACATCATGGGAAGGTGGTTATAAATGAGAAAATCTCATCCAAAAAATAATTATACACAGAATCATTTTATTTTTCAAATTGAAAGTAAAAAGTCCTGGTACAAATTATATGACTCTTTCTGAGACAGGTAGGGGTACATTGGCAGTAGTACTTTTTTTTTTTTAAGTATAAAACAGTTTATCCAGGGACTTCTTGCTGAAATAAATTAGCTGATTGTATCCATCTAATTCTACTTCATGTGAAATGCTGGAGCTTAGGAAGAAGGCCCCCTGGATGTCTAAGGAAATGTTGGTAGGGGGTGTGGTAAAGAAAAATGAACAAAAAATATTATAGACTTGAGACTTGAGCTACATTATGAATAAACCATTTGCTTTTGTAAAGATAGACTTTTTCTTTCTATATGTGTGAATTTTGTTACTTTCTTGGTTTTGTTATAAGAAATAGGAGGGGGCAAAACTCTCCCCATCCACAATATGGAGAGTCTGAATTCACTGTGACCTAAAGATGCTTCATCATGACATAGGGTGTGATCATGGAGCTTCCATTATTGGAGATGATAGTAGTAAGAAATAGAGAGGTTTGGTAATTTTCCCCAAGTTACACAGCTGGTAAGTGGCTGAGCCAGGTTTTGAGCCTTGTAAGTCTGACTCATGATTCTGTAATCTATGTTGTGATTAGATTCAGTGCAACTTTACTCAGGCCTGCCTGAATGAATGACCTAATTAAAGTGGGAAATATAGGAGATCATTTAATTCATTCTTTCAACAGATACTTATTGAACACCCATTGGGTATTCTGTGAGTACCTACTAAGTATTTTTCCTTTCCTATGTGTTCCCATAACCCTTCATATGTTGACACATACTGTCTTACATTGAAAACAAAAAATTTAAGGGCAGGAGAACTGAGATCATATTAATCTTTGTATTCCAGGGCCTTCAAATATTGAGTTCAATAATTGATAAGCAAACAATTAAGACTTTGCTATATGATCCTAAGAATAGCCATACTAGACTAATTTTATAAATAGAAAGTCTAAAATCTACCTTTGAGTTTTGTTCACAACTTGCTCTAAGCCTTTTTTTTTCTTTTTTACATTTCAGATATTATTTGCTTTTGTTTGGCAATAGACATGGTTGTATAACTTCAAAACAATAACAAAAATCATTTAAAGAATGCTTATTATGTGCCAAGAACTGTGCTAAGATTTTACATGTGTCTTACAACAGTCCTTCATGATAGGTACTCATATACTATAGATGGTTTTGGAATCACGGAGATCAGAGTTCAAATCCCAGCTTTACCACTCACTAATACATGAAGTTGAACTGATCTCACCATATTATCTATTGCTGTGTTACAATTTTACCCACAAACTTGGTGGCTTAAAAGCACACACATTTATGATCTCACAGTTTCTATGAGGCAAGAATCCAGGCATGGCTTAGCTGGGTCCTCTGTTTCAAGATTTCTCATGAGATTACAATCAAGTGTCAACCAGGCTTGGTTCTTATCTGAAAGCTTGACTGGGAAGGATTCTCTTACAAGCTCACATAGTTACTGGCAGGATTTAGTTTCTTGTAGCCTATTTGACAGAGGGTCTTATTTCCTATTGACTAGAGGCTGCCTGCAGTTCCTTGCTACATGGGTATCCCCAACATGGCTGCTTTCTTCATCAAAGCATGAAAATTGAAAAGGCAATAGAGAGAGCCTTCTAGCAAGATGGAAGTTACAATCTTATATAATCTAATCATGTAAGTGACGTCTCATCACTTTCACCATAGTCTGTTAGTTAGAAGCAAGTCACTGGTTCCATCCATACCTGTGGGGAAGAAATTACACAGTGGTGTGAATATCAGGAGGTGAGGTTAATCTGGGCTGTTTTAGAGTCTGTTTGCCATACTCACTAAGCCTTCATTTACTCACTTGAAGTATAAGAAAATAATAGTATCTACATGTTATGGGCTAAATAGTGTCCCCTCCAAATTTGTTATGTTGAAGCTCTAGCTCCCGGTACCTCTATATGGGGCTTTAAAGAAATAGTTAAATAAACCTCACTTTAAAATGGAGTTGTTAAGGTGACCCCTCATCCATCTGTCTGGTGTCCTTATAAGAAGAGTTTCGAACACAGACAGTGGGATGACCATGTGAAGACAGTGGGGAGGTGGCCATCTGCAAGCCAGGGAAAGATGCCTTCAAAGAAACTAAACCTGCCAACACCTTGATCTTGGATTTCTAGCCTCCAGAATTGTGAGAAAATAAATTTCTGTTGTTTAAGTCAGCCAGTCTGTGGTATTTGTTGTGGCAACCCTAGAAAACTAATATACTACCTTAAGGTTAATGTTTGGCAGATTATCTTGTTCATAATATATGTTGAATATTAGTTTCCAATGTTGTTTATTAGTGCAATTATTATTAAGAGGAAACCCCTAGGGCACAGAGGTACTAAATAACAAAATTTGGAATCTCATCTAGTTCATTCTTCTTTTTGGTGAAGACTACAATACACTTCTCTCCACTGTTCAGTTTAATTGAGCAAACATGTATTGGGCCCTTTTTATAAAACAGGTACTGAGCTAGGAGTTGAGGATAAAAGATAAATAAGATATGGCCCGTGCGTCTGTTGGAGGAGCTTAGGCTCCTAGGGGAAAGATTTTCCTAAGCAGATATTTAGCATATGGTATGGTAAATTCTAAGAGATATGCTCTGTGTGCTATAAAAGCCTAGAGAAGGGGTTCAGGACCAGCTTCCTGGACAAACCACTAACGTGGAGTCTTGAATGATGAGTTAGAATTCTCAGGTGAAGAAAGGGTAGGGGGCTATCCCTAGCAGAGGTAACTGAATATAAAACAAGTGAACGTTACTAGAGATTTACACAAACAGGAATGTGAAGTAAACCCTAGTTTGGTTTTGAGAAACTTCTGTAAAAGACAAAGACCAAGAAACAGTAAGAGATAGTTTTTTTAATGAGACAAAATTTGGAAGTGGTACAGTCTCCTACTGGTTAATAAGTGCCATGATAGTTTTTCTGTTTCTATGTGTGTGCTGCACGTAGTGACAGTAGACCAGCTCTTCTACGCCCGCCAGGAGGATGGGCAAAAAACTTTATACTGTGATTAAATCCATTCAAACTTCATTAATAATTGAATCTATAAAAATGAAGTATGCCAAATTGGAAATATTTAGAAAATCTTTTAAAAGATATTATCAGTAATGGGATTATCTTCTGATTTCATTTTATTAATGAGGCTATTTAACTTTCAATTTAAAAAATAAAAAAATAGTAGTGTCAGAAAATAGTGATTAGAAAAATTGTGAAGATTTGTCTCTCCTTTATTTGATCAGATTATGATGTTTACCCTATGGAATTTCAGTCTAATACGGTACAACTTCATTAAGAGCAGGGATTTATTAATACCTTTGGCATTGGTATTTTTAATAAGCTTGGCACATAGTAAGTGCTCAAATATAGTTATTGGTTAAGTAATATATTGTGTTGCCTTGGTCAAGTCTCTTCTTTCTGGGCTTTAGTTTCCTCATCTTTTATAAAAATATTGTAAATTAAAAAATGTAATTGAGGTATTATTGACATGCAGTATTATATTACTTTCAGGTTTACAACATAGTGACTCAACACTTGCATACATAATGAAATGATCAGCATGATAGGTCTAGTAACTGTCTGTCACCATACAAAGATACTGTAGGATTGATGATTATATTCCCTGTGCTGTACGTTACAGCCCCATCCACATGACTGATTTATTTTATAACTGGAAGTTTTGCTCATCCTCCACCCTCACCCATGTAGCAACCACCAATTTTTGCTCTGTATCAGTGAGTCTGTTACTGTTTTGTTTCATTGGCTCATTTGTTTTCTATATTCTACATATAAGTAAGATCATACTGTATTTTTCTGTCATATTTCACTAAGCATAATGCCTTCTAGGTCTCTCCATGTTGTTAAAAATGGCAAGATTTCATTCTTTTTTATGGCTGAGTTATATCCCTGTGTGTGTGTTTCTTTATTTATTCATCTGCCTATGGACACTTAAATTGCTTCCATATCATGACTATTGCAAGTAGTGCTGTAAAGAACATTGGCGTGCATATATCTTTTTGAATTAGTGTTTTGGTTTTCTTTGGGTAAATACCCAGATGTGGAATTGCTGGATAGTATGGTAGTTCTATTTTTATTTTTTTGAGGAACCTCCATAATGTTTTTCATAGTGGGTATACCAAATTAAACTCCCACTAACAGTACACAGGAGTTCTCTTTTCTCTACATCCTCACCAGTACTTGTTATGTCTTGTCTTTTTGATAATAGCCATTCTGACAATTGTGAGGTGATACCTCATTGTGGTTTTCATTTTCACCTACCTGATAATTAGTGATGTTGAGCATATTTTCATGTTTCTGTAAGCCATCTGTATGTCTTCCTTGGGAAAATGTCTATTCAGGTCCTCTACCTAGATTTTTTTCTTGATATTGAATTGTGTGAGTTCTTTATCTTTTGGATATTAATGCCTTATCAGATATATGATTTGAAAATATGTTCTCTCATTCAGTAGGTTGCCTTTTTGTTTTCTTGATGGTTTCCTTTTCTGCACAAAAGCTTTTTACTTTGATATAATCCCATTTGTTTACTTTTGCTTTTGTTTCCCTTATCTGAAGAGACAGATCCTAAAAAATATTGCTAAGATCATTATCAACGAGTGTACTGCCTATCTCTATCAGTTTTATGGTTTCAGGTCTTAAGTTTTTAATCCATTTTGAGTTTATTTTTGTTTACAATATAAAAAAGTGGTCCAACTTTATTCTTTCTCATGTAGCTGTTCAGTTTCCCAATACCATTTATTGAAAAGACTGTCTTTTTCCCATGGTATATTCTTGCCTTTCTTGTCATAAATTAATTGACCATATAATCATGGGTTTATTTGGGGATCTCTATTCTTTTTCATTGATCAATGGGTCTGTTTTTGTGCAAGTACCATACTTTTTATTACTATAGCTTTACGGTATATTTTGAAATCAAGGCATGTGGTTCCCCCAGGTTTGTTCTTCTTTCTTAAGATTGCTTTGGCTATTCAAGGTTGACTTTGATTTCATACAAATTTTAGAATTATTCATTTCAGTTTTGTGAAAAGTACCAATAGTAGTTTGATAGAGATTGCACTGAACCTATGGATTTTTATGGGATAGTATGGGGATTTTCATAATATTAATTCTTGCAATCCATGAGCATGGTATATCTTTCCATGTATTTGTATCATTTTCAGTTTCTTTCATCAATGTCTTACTGTTTCAGAGCACAGGTCTTTCACCTCCTTAGTTAAATTTATTCCTAGGTAAGTATTTTTGATGCAGTTGTGAATGGAAATGCTTTCTTAATTTCTCTTTCTGGTAATTTGTTATTAGCATATAGAAACACAAGCGATTTTTGTATAATGATTTTTTGTGTATCTTGCAACATTACTAAATACATTTATTCATTCTAGTAGTTTTTTGATGGAATCTTTAGGGTTTCCTATATATAGTATCATATCATCCACAAATAGTCCTGCTTTACTTCTTCCTTTCCAATTTGGATGCTTTTTTAAATCTCTTTTTCATGTCTGATTTCTGTGCCTAGGACTTCCAATACAGTGTGAGTAAAAGTGGTGATAGTAGGCATCCTTGTCAGGAGCTCAAGAACTTTTTACTCTGCTATCTTGATCCAGACCCCAAGTTTCCACATCTTTAAGTGGGGAAGTTGAACTATATTACATTTGAGATAGTTATGGAATTAAGACCATGTGTTTTGAAGCTAGTCAAAGCTGAATTCCAAAGTTAGCTCTGCATACTAGGCTTCTCTAAGCCTCAGTTTCCTATCTGTAAAATGAAGATTAAGTATGATGAGATATAAATGAAAAATATACATAAAATGATTATGCTTCACATGTAAAAAATACTTTAAAGGAGTAGCTAAAAATGTCTTTCTAGCTCTACTATGGTAATGTTAGAACTCCCATTTTACTCTTTTCTTTCACAAATAAGGAAACCAAAAGACAGGAAAAGTATTAGTTTCTGCTTGTGCAGGACATTTACTGTGATATCAGGACATTAGTAACTAGGACATTAAGGCAGGAATAGGGGCAAAATGCAGCACACCTAGTTTGCGCACATGCAGTATCCTCAAGGAGACCAGCAATCCCATCCTCTTCATAGGCTGATAGATCCTTACCTCTGTGCTGGTTTAGCCAAGATGATCTGTTACCAGAAAAACTCCATTATGTTTCAGAACACTGTCAGTATTATGTTCCATTCCTTACAGTAAAATTTCAGTTCCTCCTTATAACAGGTATTCAGACATTGCTGAAAAGTCTGAATGTGCTTTTTCTCTGTTTGCCTTATTTTACCAAAAGCTGAAATGCTTAAAACTTCCTGCTTCTCTGTACACATCAGTGTGTATCTTCTTTCCTGTCTCCTAGTGTACGGTTTCCCATTTCTTATATCTGTAGCAAAGTGAAAAGTAGACTAAGGAGTAGAGTAGGGGCTAATAAGGACTAGGGCAGGGACATAATTTAGATCTCATGCCAGTCAGCCCATCACTCTTTCCACCAAGCTAATGCTTTTTCCAGAATTCACAAGAATTGCAAGAGAGATGGTATTAATTCTGGAAAGTTTACTGATGGAGAATAGTTCAGAGGTGACTTGGGGAATGGGGGCACAGAATCATGGATTAGAGGTCTAGACTAGAGAGCGACAGTGGTGGCCAGAGGATGGGCATAGGCAAAGGCATGTGAAGCTCTGTGGTTGGATTTTCGTGCAAAATGAGTCATGCCAGTTTACCACTTTCACTTCTTGTTGCTGTCAACCTTTACTAGGAGATCTTAGATGTATGCAGATTAGGTGTTTACCTGGTACCAGGGAATGCCAAGGATTCAATTGTACCATTTGGGTTTGGAAAATTCTAGCTCCTAGAGTTACTGAGCTCAGTTTCTTGATTATTAGTAGTTCTAGATTATCGGGTATCCGTTGTGATCCAAGCACAGTGCCAGGTACTTTACATACATTGTCACATACAGATTTCATGTAAATTATATTAGATAATAATATCAGTTATCCTCATTTTACTAGAAATCAAAAGCCAAACCTTACACAGGTGGAATCATTTACCTTATGGTTTCTCTAAGCAGTATTTCTTCTATACCTTGATGTAGTAGAATTATTATGTCATAAACTTGGACTCCCTTCAGTGGCATTATTCTAATAAGAAAATGAAGCCAACCTTTTCATTATGCTAAGAACTTAACTGATTTATGAAGATTGGATTTAGCTTAATGTTGCACACAGGGCTAGGAACTTAGAAAGGCATTTGTTAATTAAAAGAAATTTAGCTGAATGATTAAAATAATACTTAAATATCACTGTCCACTCAATAATACTGCCCTCTCTGGGTACATAGGCATTAGTAGAAAATTAAGGAAAACAAGATATTACAATTAAGTTGTTCAGTTAAAATATACAGTTACTTTCCATTTATTAAATTTCATTGAATGAGAGATACATTTCTAAATCCCCCATTTTTATTTTTAAATATACTAAAAAATCAATTTCTTTTTATTACTGTATAGTATCTGTGAAGGAAAAACCTGGCTGGTCTGACAAGATAACTCATAAGTCTAGGAATGTGAAGGAGAGGCTAGGCTGGGCTAACAAGTCTAAGTATTGGAATACTGATCTGAGTTCTGCTGGACTAACTTATAAATCTAGGTTAATTAGTGTTGGTTTGCTGTTCATGTTTTTTTGCTAGCCAGCTGGATTTTCAAAGATACATATCTGGCTTTGGAATGTTGGTTTGCTGCCTCCCGCCTCCACTTTTGTGATGCTGCTGCTGCTAAAGCTGTTCCATGCCTATTGGCCGAATACCCCAAGCTTGTACTTTACCCTATAAAACCTCATGTGCACATCTTGAAGGTGCTCAGAGCTTCGGAGCAGAAGCCCCTCTGAGCCCGCCGGTGTAATACATCTGAGTACTCCAACCCTCCGAGTGGTGCTTGTTTCTTGACTGGCCTGTCGTTTCCGTAACATATCAACCCTCTTTCTACTTTGGATTATGCATTTAGCAAGCATTTATTGAACACCTACTATGTGCTAGGCCTTGTGCTAGGTTCTGGGATTTAAAAATGAACAAGTGATCATCTCTAATGAACAAATGGTGATAATCCTGGCTATTTAGGAGGTACTAGTCCAGGTGGAGGGATCAACATATCCATAGTAATCATAACAGAATGCCAAGTGCTGAAATAGGTGAATGAACAGTATCTAGGAAACAGGGACAGAGGTTATTACCCTTGCCTGGAGAAATCAGGGCAGTATCTTACAGAGGAGTTACATTTGAATTGGGCCTTGAAGGATGCATAGAGTTTTGCCTGTTGGAAAAGTTATAAAAGGACAGTCCAAACAGAGTAATGTTTAAAAAGGCAAGGAAGAATGAAAAGATAACATATATATAAAGATTGCCTAATTGTAGTGTATATAGATATAGAGTTTATGATGAAAGTAAAGGGAGAGTAATCTGAGAAGGTAAATTGATACCATGTCAGGAAGGGGTTTAATTGCATACAAGTTGTTTGGGTATTAGTTGAAAGCACTTTTTTTTCCCCTTGTAATATGTAAAATCAATGTATTTTTCTTAATTTTTGGCTTGCTTTTACTTTCTATTAGCTTTTCTTCCTTTCAGGGCTGATAGCTCATAACAGTGCAAATTCAAAATAATGCAAAATTTGCACTCTGTTAAAAAAAAATCATACTTCCTAGCACTTTCCCCCAATATGAATCCTCCACTCCCTGATTTATTTATTATTTCCTCCCAGTGAGCCTCTGCTTATGCTGCTCTGCATACCTGAAAGTTTTTATCACTTCTTTCCATCTTCCATTTCTCCAAACCATTCTTCCCAGCCCAAGTCAAGTGGCTCCCCTTCCTGCTAGCCTTCTTTGACCACTCACAGCTTTTACACATTTTTATTTTGTTGAACTCCACTGGAAGCCGTGACAAATAAAGGCAAGTTTAGAAGAATCAAAACTGTTGCAAAGGTTGTGTATAAATATAGGGCTTCTTAAACTATGCC
The DNA here is from genome assembly GCF_036321535.1 of Camelus dromedarius. Classification (NCBI taxonomy): domain Eukaryota; kingdom Metazoa; phylum Chordata; class Mammalia; order Artiodactyla; family Camelidae; genus Camelus; species Camelus dromedarius. The sequence goes on from NC_087449.1 coordinate 35,464,098, forward strand.
AAAGGGACTTTGTTATGTAGATCTTCTCCTGTGAAATCCAGGAGGAAGAATTCAAGAAGCAAAGCAAGAATCAAAAGCCAGGCAAGTCAAAGGCGCGTATTGATAGACTGGAGGGTAAAGCCAAAACAGAAGAATGCTGAACAAATGTAGAAAAGATTGCCATGGAAGAGATTTTAGTTGTGAAAGTCTAGCTCAGGAAATTAATGGAAACAAAACCTCAGTATGCTGATGATTCTTAGATTATTATCCACTAATGTGCTCTTACAAATTAATTTTTGAAATTAAACAAATATGTATTGTAGAAAAATCAGAAATATAGATAAGGGGGAAAAAAAGCAAATACTTGGGTTCCTTAATTCATCCACTTATATATAATTGTTAAAGTTTAGTAAATATACTTCCAGATTTAGGTATGAGTAATGGTTTACTAAAATGGGATCCTACTGTTTTTTTTGTGATTTTTCCCCCTAAATTTTAGGCCATTAATATTTTCTTATGTGAAAAAGTCTCAAACTCCCAAATATATCCCTTCCCACCCTCTTTCCCTGGTAACCATAAGATTGTTTACTGTATCAGTGAGTCTGTTTCTGTTTTGTAGCTGAATTCATAGTATCCTTTTCTTTTCTTTCTTTTAAGATTCCAAATATGAGTGATATCATATGGTATTTTTCTTTCTCTTTCTGGCTTACTTCACTTAGAATGATGATCTCTAGGTCCATCAATGTTGCTGCAAATGGCATTATTTTGTTCTTTTTTATGGTTGAGTAGTATTCCGTTGTATAAATATACCACAGCTTCTTTATCCAGGCATCTGTCAATGGACATTTAAGTTCCTCCCATGTCTTGGCTTTTGTATATAGTGCTTTTGTGAACATTGGGGTGCATGTATCTTTTCGAATTAGACTTCCCTCTGGATATATACCCAGGAGTGGGATTGCTGGATCATATGGTAGGTCTAATTTTAGTTTTTGTGGAATCTCCATACTGTTTTCCATAATGGCTGCACCAAACTATATACTCACCAGCAGGGTAGGAGGGTTCCCTTTTTTCCACAGCCTCTCCAGCTTTTGTCATTTGTGGATTTTTGAATGATGGCCATTCTGACTGGTATGAAGTGATACTGTAGTTTTGATTTGTGTTTCTCTGATAATTAGTCATATTGAGCATTTTTTCTTGTGCTTATTGGCCATTTGTATGTCTTCATTAGAGAATTGCTCGTTTAGGTCTTCTGCCCATTTTGGATTGGGTTGTTTGTTTTTTTGTTATTAAGTTGTATGAGCTGTTTATATATTCTGGAAATTAAGCCTCTGTCAGTTGCATCATTTGCAAATATTTTCTCCCATTCCATAGATTGTCGTTTTGTTTTACTTATGTTTTCCTTTGCTGTGTCCACATCTTTAATTATTTCCCTAAAATAAAGTCTTAAAAGTGCTATTGCTGAGTCAAATGATTTGTACTTCAAAAGACTTTTAAAAATAAGTATTGTCAGATTGCCCTCTTTTGGTCTATTGTCCATTCATGATTTTCATTCATTTGCTATGATGGTAATTACTAGTTTGACTCTATTTTTTTCCTACCTGAGAAAAAATAGAATTTTTCAATTATTCTATGTAGCTAAAGTTACTACTTTTTTTTTCAAGGTGCAAAAATAAAAAATAAAACAAACACAAAAATTTAAACTATTTTAAATGGTTTAAGTTAAACCAAAAATAATAAAATACATACACATAGAATTTGCAGCTCTTTGATGCTATGATATGTCTAATATCCCAAGCAACACAATTCCTGGTGACATGCAGCATAGGCACCCAGATCCCTTGAAGACTTTCTTGTTGAGACATGACCACAACAAACCACTCTTTTCATTTTGGTTAAGTACTCATTATTCTACTTCTTTGTTATTTTCTGCTGGTATTCTGTTTACAGATGATTCTGTATACAGCTTATGGAACTCAAGCACTGGAAATATTCGTAAACCTAGCACAAAGATACAACAAAAGCTAAATGATATTTTATAGGGTGTAATTAATGGAAAATTGGTTATAACCACAAAAAGGAATGAAAAATTATTCACTAAAATGTATTCTTCTGAAATAATATTAGAATGAAATGGATGAAAAGTTGATAGAACAATCAGTAAAAGAAAATTAGTGCTCCCAAATTCAATGGCAGACAAAAAGATAACACATGAATGTCATATAATCTCTTTTATATATTTTGTAAGTATTTTTCATAGTCTGCTTGCTTTTTCACTTTGTTAGATATTATTCTCTTTCCTGCTGATGTTTAAAATATTTTTAGTAAAATCATTTAATCTTTTAAGTTGCCTGATTTGGGGTTATAGTTAGAATTTTTTTCCACATAATTATGTGAGTAGTTACCAGATTTCCTTCTAGAACTTTTGTGGTTTTATTTCTACATTTCATTATTTAATATGTCTGTAATTTATATTAATGCACACAGAATGAGGTAGAGTTCTAACATATTTTTTCCAAGTAGTTAGCTGTATGTTCTTAGTCACTATTAACTAATGTATCTTTTTCTCAACTGGTTTCAAATGCTATTTTTGTTTACGTATGAAGATTTTTTGTACACTCGGGTTAGCTTATGGATTTTCTACTCTGTTTCTTTGAACTGTTTGTTTGATAACATGTAATGTACTGTTTTCATGTACTGTCATTTTATAAAAACTGTCAATATCCAGAAAGGCAAAGCATCAAACTGTATATTGCTAAAGTACCTAATTCATTCCAAATTGCATTGTTTCTTATTTACTAGTACCCCAATCAGAACCAGAGAATAAAAACGGTAGCTATTCAATCAAGATATGGTATTAGATGATTTTTAACTGGAATCCTAGGCCACAGGATTTTTCAGGTATAGAATGTATGACTATTTTTCATTATCCTGCTTTAACTATTGATTTATGATCTGAACCCTTACAATTAGGACTTACAACTGTATCGTAATTCCTTCTGTATATAGAAAGGGCAACTTGGCCTACTTCCAATTTTAGTAATATTTTAAACACATAGTATTGTCATTGTCTTATGTGTAAAGATTTTTCTGATTCTCTATTTAAATAACTTTTTTTACATCAGCAGTACTGTCAGCTTCATGATGTGATCTGCTGGTTCTGGTTCCTAGAAGACTGAAATGTGACCTTTGCACAAAGTAGGTCAGTTCTTGCTACATTAGGTGGAGATTCTCACAGGGAAAGTTCAGCTTCATAAACCCTTGCAAGATCCTCCTTTGTCTGGAAAGGTCTTCCTCTGCAAATAGGGGCTCTGATACCTGCTTGACCCTAGAGTAGTCCTTCTCTACCTGAGAAGGTCGTCCTTTTTGATCAAGTGCTAGCATGCGTACCTTTGACCAAAGAACAGACATCTTCTGTCTAGGAATGTCATTTTTCTGGGTCATGTGCTTCTTGCAAACACTTGGCTAAAGACTTATTCTCTCTTTGGAAAGTTACCATCCTTAATAAAGTACTTGGCTCTGTGGAGGTCATATGTGAAGCAGGTAGTAGCAAAGGCTACTGGCCCAATTGATCATAACTGTTGAATTGGTGACATTATAGCCTGTGGAGAGTGTTGTTGGGGCTGCAGATATTATACCCTTTTATTGCTGGAAGAGTGGTTGATGTAACTCTGTTTTGGTTTTGTTTTTCTGTAAGTTACTTTTCAAATCAATTTATAAAAGTATATTGAATTCTGTATTAAGAACATCATTATCTTAGCCATGTTATGGCATTTTGACCTCTATTCTATGCCTATAGATGATTTCTGTACTGTGAGTTCTTTTTTTTGTAAAATATTGATGATGCCTGCCTCACAGAGCTGTTGTGAGGTTTTAATGTGTTAGGAAATATAAAGCAATAAAAAATGCCTTTTAGTTGATGCTCAAGAAATGTTTATTGCAGATGTGGTTATACTTAGGAATTTGGTAGAGTACTATAGAAATGTGGTACTATAGGCCCCTCTTTAGATACCCTAGATCCTGCCCTTTGGTGAAATCCCAAGATCGGCATATTCTGTGCTACAACTCATTCCCAACTCTATGCTTAGCACACAATGTGACTTCGTGCTGTGCAGGGCTAGCGTTGAAGCTAGGCAGTTGTTAAAAGCCACGCCAAAGGTCAGGAATTTAGAAATACGTTCAAATCAAAGGTAAGACAGAGTAAAAAACTCAGCAGACAAGCATCTGAGGGAATGCATGGATGCTGAAGCAGGCAAGCCTGGGCTCAAGAATCTTACAAGATCCTAGAGAAATCTGGACAATGTGTCAGCCAGGCACATTGAAATCTGATGTTTATGATAGTGATTATTCTCAGGAGTTTAAGGGATTGGAGCAAAGCTGACAGAACAGTAAATCAGAGACCTCAGTGCTAAGAAAATCTTGACTTTATAATCCAGCATCTTAAAATCTCTATGCAGGAAGAGATCTTAGTAGTCATCTAATAAGGTCTTAAGGTAGGATTTGAAGATCCTCTATAGCTGGGCTGCTGAGAAATGAACATGGAATTGAGAACAAGAATAAGTACAAGGAGATTGAGGACCACTGGGAAAGGACCATCATGTAAGTGGAGATGAAAAGTTTAGATAATCACTGACATTAAGCATTCATGTTTGTGGCTTGTTTTTTAAACTGGCTGGGGCATGGAACATGACTAGTTTAAAGATGCATGCTAATTTCAAAGAGATGGGGGGCCCAGGACTCAGATTGAAAAATAGGAACTTGCATTACCTGGCTGAAAGTATGTGTGTGAAGGAAGAGGGTAAAGCACTGAGCAGAATAGAGAAGCTGAGAAGCACTGACTTGGAAAAAAGATAGCTCATGGGTCCATAGTAACTTCTAGGACCTATACACAGACTAGATTGGGAGGTAAGATTTGGAACACTAGCAGAACTTTGTTGTCAAATGCCAGAAACAGTAGTACCTAAAGAGAGCGTAATAGGTACATTCTTTAGCAAATATGAGAGCTGTGTCAAGAGGGTAGAAAATCTGCAGTGTATTCTCCTGGAACTCATAACAATATAGGAGAAACATGGGTCTAATAACTGTTCTACTCAATGGCTGGAGGCCAGACTTATACAGTATGGAAAGGGGAAATGAGCACAGGATTCAAAATATATAGATCTTTGGATATCTTTGCCATCAATTGATAGACATGTGACCTTGGGACAGTGAATGTTAAGTAAAATAATCTATTCAAAGCTTCCAGGACAATGCCTGGCATAGAGTGGGTGCTGAGAAAATAATAATTCCTGATTTCCCTTACTTTATAAAATTATATTAAACTTAGTTGAAATGAAAGTGAAGGAACATTATCAAATAGCCCAGTAACTTTTTGTTGCCTGGCAGTATATCGCAAAGATGTAGTTCTCAATTGAAGTGGGTATGCAGTTCACCTCTAACTTGGGGAAGCAATGCACCTAATTTTGTATTCACTTGAAGTAATGAGCATAGAACAAATTAGAAGGAGTGAGTAAATACTTCCAAGCAACAAGGTATTCCATTTGTGCTAGCTTTTTACATAGTGAAAAGATAAAAATATCACAAATACCTGAATTTGAATCTCAGCCATGTGATTTAGGGCTTTATAATAGTGAGGATAATTCAGGCTATGCTATAGGATAACATAGTAAAATTTAGTTTCTGAGAATGTTTTATATGCCAGGCATTGTTTTAGGTACTGATCATGTAATATTGTATAAAGCAGATACACTCCTGCCTGTCGTCATAGTACTTACAGTCTACTATGCTTCCAGGCAGAGTTCCTTTGGCTAAGCTAAAATTTATCATAAAGATGAGGAAAAGGGATTTCTCTTCTCTGAGAGCAAACTGATGGGAATATGCCAGTTTTCCTACAATGATGAGAAAATAACAAAGGGCCATAGTCCATTCTACAGAGGCTGTCTTTGCTTTCCTGAGCTGTCCTATAGTGGAATTACTAAAGTTGAAGTAGAGTGTATATACCTTTTTCCTTAAATTGTAGTGTTAGGTTGGAACATTAGAACATTATGTGTGTAGGTTTTTTTCAGGATACTGTGAAATCATGCTTGTATCTCCTCTGATGCCTATGCTCTAAAAATCAGAACCTCTTAAGGGATGCAACAGATAGCAGTCTGCTACCATAGGAAGACCACGAGCATTTGAATTACGCACATCTGAGTTAAATACCTCCCTCCATCTCTTGATAGATGTGTTACTTTGATAAATTAGAGAACTTGTCAGAACCTTGGTTTCCTTATCTGTAAAATGAGGGTAACCATAACTGCCTTACAAGGTCGTTGCGAAAATTAGAATATGATATAAATATGATATTTGTAAAGCAGTGAGAACAGTGCCTGGTAATAAATAGGCATATAGTGAATTGTATTTATTAGTTCTTATTTGAAAAAGTCACACTCATTTTAGGTTAGTGAGTGTCTCACCAGAATCCTTTGGTTATTCTCATACTTTCATTTCTTGGCTTTGGAACTTAAAAGGGTTGCTAGATTGCTAGAGTAGGACTGGTTCCTTTTGTCACCCTTTTAGTAGAATTTAGGAAATGGAGACATCACAAAATGTCCCAGTTAGAAAGAGCTCTAGAGATCATTTAGTTAAATCTCTTTGCTTTGCAGATGGAAAAACTTAAACTCAGAGGGAGCAAGTGACCTGACTATTGTCACAAAACCACCTTAAACACAGCCCAGTGCCCTGCCCTCAGCAGCCCAGGGGCTCAGAGCAGGAATACTTGCAGAGATGTCAATACAGGGATGCTTTGTTCCTAATCCCAGTGGAGTCCACTCTCCAGAGATACAAGATTCTTCTAACTTGATACCAAAATTCAAAAACAAAAATATTAGCCCCATGTAGTTTAGAAGATGGACTGTGGGAATAGAAGAAAGAACACCTGTGAGGTGAGAAATTTGAAGTCGTTAATTGAATGTTCTGTGCTAGATATTCAGCTAGATATTTACATATATTATTTCATTTAATCCTTAAAATGAAGATACTTTTATTTCTTCTACTGATGTGCTGAAAAGTTGAATAATTTGTCTAGTCTTTCTGATGATATGAGGTAGATTCAGGATTTGAATTTAGGCAGTCTGACACCAGAGCTCATGCTCTTAGTCATTTTATTACATTTACTTCCTTCAGAAAGATAGTAAATGGTAGGGTAATCTACCTGTCCATGTTTGTCTCAGACTGTCTCAGTTTTAGCACTGAAAGTCCCATGAGACCTCTCAGTCCAGTGCATACCAGATATCTACTTATACTATCCACATGTGAACCCATGTATTAACAAATAGGATGAAGTATGTGGGTATTTTTACAATGCCAAAATACTGTTATGATTTTGGGAAACTGTTTCAGAGAGGTGACAGTAGCATACTGAAATGAACACTGCACTGGAAGTCAAAGATTGAGACTCTGAGGATTCTCTTGCACTTACTAGCTTTTAGCTAGCTACTTCATCCCACTAAGCCTCGGCATTACATCTATAAAAGGAATATTAAGAAAAAACTATCTCATAGAGTTTTTGCAAGTTGTAAATGAAATAATTGTGGAAATTATTTTACGTGGTGACACCCCGTGCAGTATAAGGGAGAATGATGATAATGACAATGATGTTGATGATTTAGGTTCAGTAAAGTAAAATCTCTACTTAGAAAACATTGGGTAGTGTTTTTCTTTTGTATACAGAAGCAAGTATTAATCCCTTATTGTTTATTCAGTAAGTAAATATTTATTGATCCCTGGTGTGCCAGATCATGACACTAAAGGGCCTGGATGACCTGGCCCTGTTTTCCTCTCCAGTCCCATCTCCTGCATGTCTCTCACCCTTACCTCATTTTCATTTATCTTAGCGAGTCTGCATTTCCCAAAGCATACTACACTCTTTTTATGCCTCTGTCCCTTTAGTTGCTCCATAAAAACCAGTGTCTCTCAAGGCTTCTTCCCTTACTGCCCCCCCCAATCTACTGATGTTACGTGCTCTCCTTTTATGTTCTCATATACATTCAAAGTTCAACAAAATCCCAGAACTTTATCTATAGCCCTTAACTGTCTGCTGGGAGCCATACCCGCATTTATAATTGCCTATTACACAGGTACACTTGGGCATTTCACATACATTTTAAACTCAACTGATCTAAAACTAAACTCATTATTTTCGTATATTTTCTCTTTCTTCTTTGTATATCTCATTCAGGGTGTCATCTTCCCAGCTTTCATCCAATACAGAAACATGAATCCTTTTAGATTCTTCCTTATCTCATCATAATGTCCAAATATTCATCAAAGGTTGTATTCCTCATTATCTCTCAAAGACATTCCCTACCTCCCCAACCCCATCACTACAATCTTATTTCAGGCTTTCACCTCTGTTAAACTGGTTTACTTAGGTTTCTTCCTAGGCTTCCTATGTTAGTGGTTTTATCTGTTCCCTTACTGTTTCCCATTCCAGCTTTGTAATCCATCTTCCAAATTGTTGACAAAATAATCATTCTAAAATAAAAATCTGATTTTGTAACTTTTCAGTCCATAATTCTTCAATGACTCTGTAGCATTCAAAATAAAGTTCAAGTTCTGGCGCTTCATATGCGAAGTTCTGTATGACCTAGATGTTGCCTATATCTCTAAGTTGATCTTCTACCACTTACTCCCTTCTCTTTATTCATATGCAAACAAAACTCCAGACATAAAGAACTACTTGTTCTCTATATGCCAACTATAAGATTTCTAACTTTCTTGTTTTGTACCTTCAATTTCCTCCCCTTGAAATATCATGCTTCCCCCTACTTTTTAAAATTTATCTAGCAATCTCCTGCTCATCTTATAAATGTCAATTACTGGAGGAATTTTTTCCTGACCAGCTAAATCTTTGGATACCACCTAACCTTTTGTGCTCCTATAGCTGTTTGTTTGACCACTCTTCTAACCCCAATCATTCTGTATTATATTTGCTTGCTTCTTGTCTATCTCCATTACAGGTTCAATGAGCAATATAAGGGCAAGGATTACATTTTATTCATCTATCCCTATCATCTAGAATAGTACTGGTACATAGTAAATGTTTCTAAAAAAGTAAGTGTATGAAAGAATGAATGAATGAGCCAGATTTAGATATGCTACTATTTCAGAGGCTGGTCATAAGGAGAAAGGAAGGAACTTGGAAAAGCTAGAAACACTAACAAGTTTGTAGGGCTAAATCATATAAGAAGTGCTATGTTAATTAGAATTCTTTGCTTACAAGTGACAGACACCAAACTAACTTGAGAGTTAAAGTTTATAAAAAGGTTTATTAAAAGATACAAGAGTTTCTCATAAACACCAAAGATAGCCAGGCCTCATGAAAGATTTTGAAACTCATTAGATACTCTCTTTTGCTCCTTATCTTTGATATCATTCTTCTCTGTTATTTCCTCCTGACAGGCTTTCTCTGCTTCTTCTTCCCCATGACAGAATTTGGTGACCCCTACAAAAACACTCTACTTCTCTCTATCTTATAGTTTACCTTCTATATCGTATGGTCTTCAAGCCCCAAACATCATACTTCCTTAGCATCTTTAAAATCAATCACTTTGTAAGAGGCTGCACACCCAGAGACTAGCTGTCTCTCCTCATTTTGATTTCCTGGTGAAGCAAATATGATTAGTCTAATTCAATCAGTCAGCTGTGACCTGGGGGCCAGGATTACACAGTGCAGACTTGCTGCCACAAGTCCATTCCTGGCCAGGGGTCTGATGCTTGATAACCAAGAGTTCGAGATGCGCCCTGAAGTGTTTCCTATCTGCTGAGCAGAGCAAGTATAGAAGTATTTCTAGGTTGAAGCTAAGCTATTTGCGTGTTTTATAGTTAGCAGTCTCTTCGTTCTGGCTAGAGTAATAGATTAGAAGTATCCTAGCTAGTAGATGAAGCACAGAGAACAGTGGCAAATTCCCTGAGGGGATGAGCTGACAAGAGTTATGAGAGTTGTAACTAGTTTAATTAAATGGGATGGAGTTTAAAGCAAGACTTTATTCTCATAAGAATTCTTATTGGTATTTGACGTGAAAATTAAGAGCTTGGCATAACTTGCATGAAATGAATTGGAGGCAGTAGAAGGAAGGCTGTAGGTAAGTGGAGGCCCAGGACTCAGCATCTAATAAAAGCTCATTTAATGTTTGTCGATTAGTGATTGAATAAGTGGTGCCTGCTTCCAGGCATTAAGCACTGAGCTCAGGGCTATAAGGCTAATTCCATATCCCATGTTCTGTTATGGATAGGACTCTTCCTATCTGTGCGTGGTGCTAATGGGCTTGATGACTGTGTAGGAATGATGTATAGGGTGCTAGTACCTCCCACTTAGTAGGGCCAGGGCCCCTGGGGAATGACTACAGAGAAAGAAAACAGTGTTCTCCCTTAGCACTTGGATCCCTTTTCTTTTTGAGGACTGAAAATGCTGAATTAGTTGCATAGAGTTTGTCTACCCTGGAAGCTTCTGGTAGTCACAAATAAGACAGGTTTTATTTGTGTATTTCCAGTTCCTGGCACAGGGTCTGGCACATAGTCATTTCTCAACCAATATTACGTAAATGAAACAAAGGATAAATAATTTCCAAGTATAATATTATTAATCTAACATTTACTTTCTTCTCTAATTGTGCCAAATTGAAGTACCTTTGCTTTCTCGTATATCTGGGTCTGCCTGATTTGGTTTTAGAAAATATGCTTCCACCACTGCTTTTATCTTTAAGAAGTCACTGCAAGGTTATACACTAAATACTATTAGTGGTCAATTAGATACTATGCACAGTGTCAGACGCGGAGAATAAATATTTCTCATCTGGACAAAATGACTGCTGCCCTGTTGTAATTGATGTTCATGGAAAGAACTCTGTCATATTGTATATCCCAAACTCTTTGTCATCCTCTGCTGAACATTCATTTGACTATCTTTCTAGACATTGATTTGTCCCTAGAGATGAGGTGTTTTTTTTAATGATGCATTCAAATTTGATGCTTTATAGTGGATGCAAAGCCGCTGGAGACTGGCATCTTTGGTACCCAGGTATCTATTTTTGTGTTTTACTGTCCAAAGAGAGGAGATTCCTAACAGTAAGTGTAAAGGAGCAGATGCTCCGTTCTGTCTTTTTCTGTTTAAGCAAAGACAATTTATATTACACAGATTTTAATGTATCGTTCTGGCCACGGTTTAGAAGTTTCTGTTTTTATTTGTGTGAAAAATCTCTGCAGCGAGCATCCCAAGACACACAGAGTGCCAGTGTAAGATCAAGGACAGCAGCAGTAAAATAGGCCAGACTCTCCAGATTTTGTAGCTTGTTCTCTTTATATCTTTTTAATGGTTTAGTATAGAATTTTCAGTAAGATAGTGTTATTTGTTCAATGTTATCTCCATTTACTGTGGGGGAAAAAAAAAAGGCCTTGCTTTGCAGGAAAAGTCCATTTGTTCACCTAGTAGATATTTACTGAGCAGTTGCTAGTCCTGACGGCCAGGAGCCTGATCTCCGTGTAGCCATCGACTCTGCCGTACTGATTTCTGCGGAGTCCCTCCTCAGTAGATACTCCAGGCCAGTGGTACACTCTTTCTTCTTGATGAGGCTTGTGCTTCTCATTTCTGTTCGGCTTCTTTTCCCCTTTTACATAAGATCTAGATCAAGTAGAGGCGAACTTGGCTCTGCATACCCTTACCAGGGGCCCTCTTACTTCAGTCAGTGCCCAATCAGGAGGCTCCTGTAGGCCTGTTTATCATTTCTGCTACAGGAAAGAAAGAGAAGAGATTACATTATAAGAAGAAAAGATTCTCTGACTCTCTCAGATCTTCCACTCTAAGCTACTCATCATCTCTATCACCACGGTAGCTCTTGCTGTGAGGTTCTGTTTCGATCTGAGAGAACCCCTTTTCCTTGGAGATGCGGTTAGTGAAGATGCAGTCATCTTTCCCAGATGTTGAAGTGAAGAAGTGTGTGTCTGGTGAATGCTCTGGCAGGTCATATAGAGGTTCTCTAGAGATTAAAAAGGAGATTAACAGTCTCAGCCATTCAAGATCTTATAATCCTGAGGCAGAGACTTCCATAAACAAATACTTGTAATGTAAGATGTCAAGTGATATAATAGTATACATAGAAAATAACATGAGATTACTAAGGTTGTAATGACTTATACTGTTTAGAGAGATTTAGGCATGCTTCAGAAAAGCAGTGGTGTTTGAACTGTTTGGGAAGGAATTTAACAAGCCTCCAGAAGGGCTCTTCCCTGACATAAAGGGGGAAAGAGGATGGCACCTCCTGACAATAGTAATTCACAAGGCAGTGGGGCCCACTGGTTAAGAACATAAACTCTGGAGTCAAGCTGTATGGGTGTGATACCAGCTCAACTAATCACTAATTCTAGAAAGTCACTTAATGCTTGATGCCTCAGTTTCCTTACCCATAAAATGAAGATCTAAGATGCTAGTAAGAAGACCTGCCTCACAGAGTTGTTTAAGGAATAAGTGAAATAGAACCTACCTCACAGCATTGTTTTAAAGAATAAATGAGAAAACATTTAGAATAGCACTTGGCACATAGCAAACAACCATTTTATCATGACCACATGGCTGGTAATAGTGAGAGCTAAGATTGCAGAGTAAGGCAAGAGAAGGGTTTTGTTCAAAGCATGAATTTGGACTTTATACTGAAGATAGTGCAAAGCCATTTGCAATAGGCAAGTGAAACTGAGTTTTTTTAAAAAGTGCTTTTTAAAGAAACATCATTCTAATGATAATTTCTTTACTTAGCAAGGAATCATTTAATCAGTAAAAATAACAACACTAGAAACAAAAACCTGAAAATTCTTTTCATAATGAATGAAACCAACATTTGAGATCATGTTCCTTCTTGCCTTGAACTCGATTATTTGAATTTATACCACTTATTTTGGAATACTGTTCAGGTCTCTTGACAGGACATAGTTTTCTGATAAGTAGACACAGGGCTCAGCCAGATTATCCAACTCTGCTGGGTGGGGCACTAGCCTCCTGATATCTCTTAGAAAGATGAAACTTGGCTTAAGTAGGAGACCATAAGAGTAAGGAGAGACATTCTTTAATGAATTCTCTTGGAGCCTAACTCTTAATTCCTACTTCTGGAACATTATACAATGCCCCATACATAACTGTCATTTAATAAATATTTTAGTCACTGTAAATCTCTAGGGGATCCATTCAATAATCATCCTGTGCTAGTTGATATCCTACAATATAATCATTGTTGTGAGAGTGATAGCTCCATGAATAAAGTGATCACATACCAGATAGTAGCTGGTCTCTTTTAATGCATCAAAGCAGGGTTTTGTCTGTTTAAGAGTTTATCTTCACTGTTTCTGTCACGTTTGGAATAAAACTGAATTTATAAATCCCTGTAGGGTTTGAGTCCTGCTCATTTCTTTGAAATCAAGTACCATTCTCTACCTACCAAATTACAGGCATGCTGCCTTTCTTTCAGTTTATCAGACTTCCCAAGTTCATTACTGCCTTAAGGTTTCTGCACTAGCTGGTTCCTCTGTCTGGAAAGGTGCTCCACTCTCACTGCTCCTTCTTGTCACTGAGATCTCAGTAAATGTATTTTTCTGAAAGCCTTCCCTGGGCACTCACTCTAAAGCAGCTATGTGAATAACCCTATTATATCATTTTATTTTACTCCTCTGCATAACATCTGTCCTTATGAAAGTTTTTCTTGTTTGTTTCTGTGTTTGTTTTTTATATATATCCTCCAATAGGATATAATTTCCAAGGAAGCAGGATCTTGTCTCTCTTGTTCACCACTGTATTCCTAGCACCCAGAATTGTCCCCAGCACATAGTTGTCACTCAGTAAATATCAGTTGAATGAGTAAATCTATTCCTAATAGCAACCTTGCAAAGAAGATGTTATACTTATTTTGTAGATGAGAGACCAAATGATTAAGTTACCCAAGATGATGTAGCTGCAAGTTTTGGAGCAAGAGTCAAATCAGGTTTCGCTAAACCCAAAGCCTCCTCTTCATTAGACAATTCAGACTTCCCCAGCCACTGTTGGTCTCTGAGCTTGCTATTAGAGTGAATTAGATTGGTTTCTGCTCATGTGGGTTTCAGTTTAGTGGAAAAGATGAACAAATCAGTGACTATAAAATAGTGCCATAGATACTATAGTAAAGGTAAAGATAAATTGTTATGATATTGCAAAGAAGAGATCAAGGTAAGCTTCTTGGGGAGGTGTCTTTAAAGATAATTTAAAGGAAGGGGTGGAGAGTATGTAAAGAAGAGAAACACCATAATGTGTGTCTGATAATAGAAAAAAAAAATTCTGGGTGACTGCAGTGACCGTGCCTCGTAGAGATATCTTAGGATCACACTGTGGTCAGTTGAGTGGCCAGAAATAAGAACCTTAACTATATCTGCAAACCAAGCTCTTATGCCCAGGGCTCCATGTCACCTTAGGTTAAAATGATCCTCTCCTACTTCCTCTCACTCTCCAGAACTTGCACAATAATTAAGAAGGAAATTTTGACTCCAGACTACTTGTGTTCAAATCTGGGATCTAGTTGTTGTGTGACCTTGAGGAAGTTACTTATCCTTTCCATACAATGAAGATACTAATAATTCTTACCTGATAGATAGGTGTGAAGATGAAATGAGTCAATGTAGTTAATTTGTGTAGAACAGAACCTGGCATATAGCAAGTATTTACTGTTGTTATTATTATTAGTAGTAGTAAGGAGGCCAGTAGTAAGTAGTAGAATCCCAAAACTTGAGTATTGAGTCAGGGAGCCTGGTAAGGAAGCGAGGTAGAGATGTATGAAGTGCATAATTCACTTACACCTTGTGGCATTGCTGTGAGGGTTAAATGACATAATGCTCACTGAGTGTCTGCCGCATAGTAAGCACTCAGGAAATGGTTAGTGCTTTTTCATGATGATGGTGATGATAATGCTTATCATCATCTCAAACCTGTCCAGCTTGATGGAGCCTCTTGCTATTTGGCATGTGGCCACTGAGGCTATAGCTATGAGAAGGACAGACAAGAACCCACTTAAAACTTATATGTGAGTTTAGGCAACATGCTTTAGTCACTTCTGTGTTCAGTGCCTAACACTGTGTGATTGGTTGATAACTATATTGAATTGATTTATTCATTAATGAGATGAAGCTATCTGACTTTACATTATATTAATTCAACTTGATATCAGTCAGATGGAAGGACTGAAATCAGACTTGTGTCACATGTCAAAGATCTTTTCTGAACAAAGTCTTTTATTTCTCCTCACTTCCTAGTTATCATATTTTTAAGTTTAAGGAAATTAGACTAAATATAAAAGAAACCAAATACCATTTTTTTTTGGAATCAAGTGAAAAAAGATTGTAATTGAGCCAATATTTTTAAGGTCCATTGCTACAGTAGGCACTGCATTGAACACTTTATGTACTTCAGCTTATTTAATCCTCACAACTCTGAGCTATGTGATGGGGAAATTGGACTGAGTCACAGAGTTCTCCAGGGACACCTGTAGTGAGTGGTGGAGGTGTGACTAGATCCAAAGTCTTTTGATTCTCAATCCTGTGCTTGTTATGTTGGGTCTTTCTACCTCACTAAGATCTCTTGATAATTTTTATGTCTACCAGTGATAGATTTACCAGTTTTACTGCACTATCCAGTTTATGGATGATATTCATCATTGATCATTGTGAAAATATAGATGAATTCAGCACCAAAAAGGTTAATGGGATACTCCTAATAATTAGAAAAAGCTTAAGCACTCCAAAGATTCACCTTAATGGAAGACTTTCAGATAATCAGGGTTGATTTTTGTAGCCAGACTCTTGACCCCTCAAGCATTGCTGTGCATCTTTGCAAACCCACCCTGCCTCTGGGGTATACTGTATGTTGAACACTTCATGTGGCAGGTGCTCCTTTTCTGGGAAGAGGACAAACACCAGCAGTTTGGAAGTGTGGAAGGAATGAACACTTGCAAAGGGGCTGAGGAGGCATACTCTGCCCTTGTATTATTATGTGAATTAAACCAAATACCTTTTCTTCTTTAAGCTTTCGTTTCTGCTTTGTGTGCGTGAGGTCCTGGGTTCAATCCCTAGTAACTCCTCTAAAAAAAAATAAATAAATAAGTAGAGGTCTTACACTTTGGTTTCCTCATCTACAAAATGAATCAATTGGAATGAATAATTTGTATTTCCTCTTTAAATTTTGTGTTATGTCTAATGTGTATTAAGTCTAATTTGAAGATTTTCTGTGTGTGTGTGTGAAGAGTGCAAAGCGGAGTGTCTTTTGTGCTAAAGTGTATCTGACACAGCAGAATTAAGCCAACATAGACGATTATTTCTGACTTAGCAGGCTCGCTGTGACACCGGCTGATTAACCTATGCTGGGCGAAGAAGGGGAAGGGAAGCTGCAGCAGAATTTTATTGCCATTCATGGTAAGCAGGTGACTTGATGTGAGCCCACAGTGTTCTTTCCACTCTGCCAAACTGCTTGTTTTTGGTCCTTTGCCAACAAAGAATCACCTGCTCGTTGGTCACACAGTTCAAGCAAAGGAGTGGACTCCCTGGGCTCACTCCTAATTGTAATGGCGTGATGAAGAGGGAGGGGAATCCTGGAGAGTGTCAGGCAGGAGAGAGTGCTGTATCTGTCCTCAGAACATATTTGGAAAATGGCCAGTAAACTACACTTCCAGGTGATTTCCTGAGGGTCAGTTGATGGCTTATTGTCACTGACTGAATGCCAATATGCCAAATTAGTGTCTTTATTGCTCCCCCTATATGCATCATAGCAAGTACTGTGAGACAAGGAAGAAATGAGGAGTGAGGAATGGATGGGGGTAGTTCACATCTGAGGCTGTGAATGGCAGACACTCACAGAAACATTCCCTTTTTTGTTGCCCATTGCCTGTGGTTCTGAGGGGGTTGCAACAATTTAAAGGAATGGATTAACCTGGCACCGGTGATGGAAGCACTTCAATAGTGAGTACTATCTAGGTACTAGTAGTCACTGGCACCGGGCCGGTGCTAGAGATGTGATTCTTCATTTTATTAGAAAGGTCCTTCTAATTGATGCAAGAGAGAGATGTCAGCTAGCGACTAGAGAAATGCCAAAATCATGGTCTAATTCTTGGGAAAAAGACTATCAGAGACTCAGTGAAAGGGTCTTTTTCTAATTGAGTGACACTTCTAAAGACTTGAAATAAAAGTCAGGGACCATGAAAAAGAGATTCATTTATTTATTCAAGAGGCATTTATTGAGATTCTGTCATGAAGCAGGGACTGGGATGGGCCAGAAATATGAAGTTGAGCAAGCCAGCCACTAGATATTATGGAGCTTATAGTCTGGTACAGAAAGTAGACATTAGTCAAATATTCACACAAATGAAAAGGTATAGCAAACTTGAATGCATGGGAAAGAGTAGTGCTTTGAGAAGGGATGAGAGGTTATGGCATGATCTAGTGACACAGGGAGGCTTCTCTGAGGAAGTAACCATTAAGCAAGGGTTTGAAATTGGCTGGAAGTTAACAAGGTGTGAGGCAGAGGGTCAAAGTGGGTAATAATAGTTTGGGAAGTAGGATCAGGTATCAGTTGATCAATGATCAGTTGAGTGGTCAGTCAGTCACTCAAGGTGTTACAGTAGCTGCAGTTACTTGTTCACATAGATTGTCAAGAGTCAGGGCTTATGAGAATAGCTGACTAATACCTGATGCTACTGGATGGAGAGAGAAAATTCTAAATGCCAAACAAGATTCTTAATGGTTCAGGTCCTCTATTTTCATGGGCCCCCTCTCAGCAGCCAGCATGGTTATATGTGGCATGTAAAGTTAATTTTCTTTTTATATACATCTTTGAAGAACTCTCTGAGGACACAGATAACACATTACAATTGTTTGTTTGTTTAGCAAATAATAATTGAATATCTGCTGTGTGCTAGCTAGACCCTATTTTGAGCACTGGTCATTGTTAGGGAATGTAGTTACAGAGATAAAATTAACCGTGTATGCATTACTAACAGTTTTAGGCAATGGTCCTCAAAATATGATTCTTAGAGCAGCATTGGCATCACCTGTCAGCTTATTAAGACTAGAGGTTCATGGGTCCCACTTCCACCTAGTGATTCAGAATTCCTAGAGATTCAGGATACTATTTTAATAAGCTCTTCAGGTAATTCTTAATCACATCAGAGTTTGAAAACCACTAGGCTAAAGTATGATATATATGAAGACAATAATAAGACATTTTTTGAGCATTTTCTTTGTGCCAGACATTGTTCTGAGGATTTTACATGTATTATTCCATTTATTCCCTACAACATCTTTACGAATTGATAATATCGTTATCCTCATCGCACTGAGGAGAAAACTAAGGCTTAGAGAGCTTAATAAACTTGCAACTGATTAACGATAAAACCAAGATAAACAGATAGTTACAATAAACAGAAAATCTAATTCAATATGGTAAAGCAATAATGGAAGTGTGATCAGATTGTAGCAGTTATTGGCAGTCCTAGGAGAGAATGCACCAAATTTTCCTTGATGGGGATTATAAATGTACCCTATAAAGTAAATGCTCTTTTGTGAGTACTGAACTTCTAGATTGAAAGCTAAAAGGTAGTATTCTGTACAATTTTTAACAGAAATTGACAGGAATAGGAGAGGAGTTTAATGTGTGTTTGGAAATAAGAGTTTATTTGGATCTCTAGAGAATCAGATCAGGCAGCCAAGCTGGCAGTGGGAGTTGGCATGAGGATTTAGAAACCCAAAGTCTATGTCATGGTTGAGAATAGAGTTTGATAGCAAGTGAGCGAGATATCCAAAGTAAGATATCCAAAGTCTGGGGCAAAGTCGAGACGGAAACTAGAGTTAGGACCTTACTAAGACTTTTGAAAATCCTAGGCTTTCTTACTTTTTGAGTTCTAACTTTCAGTACAAACACTAAAATGTGCTGACTACTCAAATCCATTAAAAAAAATACATATCTCTAAAAAGAGTTGAGTTCAATTTCAGTTGGCTAGTTGACATTTTTGTAGCTATTTAATTCACACTTATTAATTATGGTTTTACAAGTTTGTTTTGTTTCATTTTTGAGCCAATATTTTTTCAGGTCTCAAAACATTTTCATAGGCTCTTGAAAGCCCTTAGACTCTGGGCACTCTGAGGTTAGCACCTAGTGGATAAAACAGCCTTAAGCAGGGGAGGGAGTCAGGTATTACCAGGCAGGAGCAATGAGCAGGTTGTCATGGCCTTCCAGAGGTTACTAGAATAAAGAGTGAGACATCAATAGATATATCAGGTCAGCTTTATTCCAACATTGACCTAGCATTGCCAAGAGAGTCGTAGATTATGCTTTGTTCAGTTCTTAGAGCCTGAGCAAGACCTTATATGTCCACACTCCAGATATATTTTTAAATACCACTTATGCCCCCACCTCCACCGCCCTTATTCACTGTTCCACTGCAACAGCCACAGGGATTGAAAAACAAACAAGCAAAAACAATCTAACTTTTGAAACTGTCTGCTCTTCAATAGTTTAGGCATCACCGCCTGTTTCTCATGGTCAGCCTTAGCCAAGCTCAGATGGTTTGTGTAGCCTCATTTGAATTGGTGATTCCTACTGACTGTTTATCTGGCTTGGACCTGGCAAAACATTTTAGGGAAACCAGAGTTGCTGCTTTCCACATTGTGTCTTTGATGTCTTTACAGTGATCCAGTAGAGTGTTTACTTCAGTTTTCAAAAGTGAATCCTGAGACATGAAAAAGATAGATGATTGCGTAGGACTTCAGAGCCATTGGTGGTGAAAACAGTAATAGAATTCACAGTTCCTAATTCTTACCTTGTGTTATTTCTTAGTCTTATGCTTCTTAGCCTCCAATTTTCTCACCTATAAAATAAGATGAACTCATAAATCAAGGAAAAGTCAATTGTCATTTGAACATCATTTGATAAGGAAGTAGAGTAAATATATATATACTAAAAATGATGATATTTATATCAGTTAACATCTTTAAATTGCTCTACAAGTTGAAAGAAAGTTAAAAGAAAATCGCTTTCAGATGTGCTATCTCACTTAATTCTGATAATGAACTTGTCATGTGTCTATGCTTATTTTCCATATTTTGGAGATGAGAAGACTGAGTATCACTTAAGGGATCCACTCAAAATCATAACATCAAATAGTAGAGCCAGGAGTTGGTATTCTGATGACAAATTCTATTTTCATTTTGCTATGATGTATCACTGCCATCCTCCAATTCCAAATTGGTGGAACTCGTTAATATACTTTTAATTAATATGAAAATTGAAATAATGTGGGCTACTATTTGTGTATTCTCTGCAAACTTATCCTTAGTAAAGTAAATAATGGTATAAACCTCTTTGCAATAGAGATTATGTACAGCTCTCAGAGACCTGACCGCTTTTGAAGAGTTCAGAAGCATCTGCTTGCACAAGTCAATATGAATACTTTATTTCTATGCCATTAATGGATCTCCAAATGATCTTAACTAAATAGTAGTTTATTGGCCTACTTTCAGTTACTGCAAGTATTAGAAAGTAATACAGTTGCATTTATTTTTAAATATATTGTGATTCATAGTTTTAATTAAACCAGTTTCCCCTTACTTATGAGGATGCCAAATAAAATTTGTTACATTTTTACATCCCTTTTTACTATTCTTTTTTTTTTAATCAACATATAGTTGATTTATAATATTAGTTTCAGGCATACAGTATAATGATTTGATGTTTTTATCGATTATACTCCATTTAAAATTATTATAAAATAATTGGCTATATTCCCTGTGCTGTACAATATATCCTTGTAGCTTATTTATTTTATATATAGTAATGTGTACCTCTTGTTCCCCTACCGTTATCATGCCCCTCACTCTTTCCGTCTCCCCTCTGGTAAATACTAGTTTGTTCTCTATATCTGTGAATCTGTTTTCATTTGTTTGTTTTATTTTTTATATTCTTTATATAAGTGAAAACATACACTATTTGTCTTTCTCTGTCTGACTTATTTCACTGAGCATAATACCCTACAGGTCCATCCATGTTGTTGCAGATGGCAAAAATTCACTCTTTTCCATGGCTAGGTAATACTCCATGTATACATACACCACATCTTTATTTATTCATCTGTTAGTGGACATTTAGGTTGCTTCCATATCTTGACTTTCATAAATAATACTGCTGTGAACATTGGGGTACATTATCTTTTCAAATTAGTGTTTTCATTTTCTTCATATATCCTGGAGTGGAATTGCTAGATTATATGGTAATTCTGTTTTTAGTTTCCAAGGTGCTTTGGCTTTCATTATGTCAATATTATCTTGAAAACAATGATGTGAAATGAATAAAGCAAATATTATTTTTATTTCACAGATGAGGAAATCGAGGACTAATGAGGTGAAATGACTTGTTCAGTTACACAGCAAGGGTGTACAAAAGTCAAGTTGCTTACTGATATTGAGTGACACAATTTAGCAATCTTTTCAAAAGCTGTGGCAGGTTTTTTTCTGTTTTTTTTTTTGCTTTTTAAAAATCATATTATAGACTCTTGAGAGCAGGGAACACTTCTCTCTTACTCAGTTTTGTTCCTTACTGCCTAGCACAACATGTGGCATATGTTAGATGCTCATTAAATACTGGTTGAGTGAATGAAGGAAATCTTGGGATCATGGAGTCATAGATCATGAGGAGAAGCTACCCATGGAAAGTGTTGGATCTCAGAAATGGTTATGGATGGGAAGACCCTGGGTTTTCTCAGATGTATTGGCCTCCAGACGGAATGCATGTAACCTGACTGTGCTGCACAGCCCCCATGAATATCCTTATATCATAGCACTTACTAGTTGTGTACTATTTATCTGTATAGTTGTCTGGTTTCCCCTGCAAACTGTAACTCTTTTGAGAGCAAGAGGATGTCCCAGTGTTCTCCAGCTCATAGAGCTGAATTTGGCACATAATAGGCAGCAAGTAGATATCTTTAGAAGGAATGTATGAGTGAATGGATAATCAAATAATATAGTTCAGTGTACAGCAGCAAAATAGACAAATCACTGACCAAGGAATAGAGTTTATAACAGGGAGGTATAAAAATAATTAAGTCTAATTCTACATTAGGTTGATAAGAAAGGTAGCAGCAGTTTTCCATGGTATATTTGCCTTTTAAAATAGTCTGTATTTGTTTATGGTTTAAATGCTTCCAAAAATAATTAAAAGGTTGTTTTATTGAATACTTTATTCAATTTGAGTGTCTCTTTTTTGTAAAGAAATACTTTGTACTTAAGGAAAAACTAAATGTGGGCTTTCTATCAAGTCTTAAGCTCTACTCGCCTCAGTTTCTTTATCTGCAAAATAGGGGTTAGTAGTACTTTCTTTTGTTAAATGGAACAGTACTTGGGAAAGCTCCTAGCACAGTGCCTGGCTTATTGGAAGAGTTTAATTCAGTATTAAATGAATAAATGAATGAATGAAACTCATTTTGCTTTGACCCTCATTCTCATGACACTGAACTCTTGACCCTTTTAGCAAAAACCTGTATGAGGAAGAAAAGAGTAAGACATTTTGGTGTGAAATGAAAATTCAGCCTTTAAGTATGTGTTGTAACTATACTACTATTGCCAGAAGGAATGCCCATTTCCATCCTGGTGATAATCTTTTTTTTTTTTTGCCTCAGCCTGTAATTTTAAAATTCATATTATTTTCCCCTCTTTGGGTGTATTTTCCTTTGAGAATGGAATTTGGGCCTTGGTACCATTATGTTAGTTTGATACTCTTATTGTCCTCGATTTAGTCTTATTGCTTCATGGTCCAGATTGCCTGTCATGCAGAGACGAGTTTGTAATACACAGTCGAGGTGATATGTGAATGCTTTCACTGGCTCAGCTCCCTTCTCCACCAAGCATGCGTGGGTCACCTTCACAACATCTAGATTAGGTATACATGCACCATCATAAATAATGCCTTGTGCAGGGGTAATGTAAATGGAATGTGTTGAAATATGGCCTGTTATATTAAAATTTATGTTTTGATTATCATTTTTATTATATGAAACAAGCTTGAGCTTTTTGAAGTCATTCAGGAAAGAGATCTGCATCACTGATAGGACTGTCTCTCTACTTGGCATCTATGCCTAGCAAAAAAAGGGTCATATGAACATTTCTAAGGCTATTATTTTCTTTCCTCTCTGCTTTGAAGATCCAAATTGGATTATTTAACAAATTGTTCTTTGAAATACCTCTAATGGTGTTAAATGAAAGTCCTAGACATAGCACTTCCTTCATCCCCATGTCAGAAGGATCTTTATAAAATGCAAATCTGATCACATATCCCTTCATGCCTTATCTCCTTCAGTGGCTCCCTGTTTCCTCCCTTATGTAATAAAATAAGCTCCTTAGTTTGACAGAGCCTTCAGTATCTGTCCCTGATTTCTTCCTTTCCTCTCTCACCTTATTGCCTATGTCCTAACCTCAAAGTTTATCCAACAGCAATGCTTATAGTTTTCTCTCAGGTGCAATGATATTTCTTTCCAAAATTATTCCCTTTCTATGGGAGCTATCATACCCCCTCTTTACCTAAAAGCATTTCTTTAACATCTTACTCATTTTAGAGCTCACTTTAGCTATTACTTCTTTTGGAGAACTTCCCTTGATCGTCTAGCCTGGGATAGAAGCTTCTCTTCTGTGTTCTCATGGCACCTTGGACTTCCCTAATAACATTTATGACCCATAGTATAATTCCATGTTTATTTGTACATCTTCCCCATTACATTTTGAGATCCTTAGAGATAGGAACACTGTCATAACCATTTCAGTTTCCCAGCATCAGGATTGCAGCTAGCTCCTAATGAACCTTTATGTGAGTTAAAAAAAAATACCCTATCCATTGGGTGAGTATTAGTCCATGACACAGGGTCCTTGTGTAAGGTACACCCTCAATAACTATGTAGCAACTCTGGTTAAGCCGCCACAGTATGTGACGTAGAGTAAGTGCTCAAGATATATTTGTTAAATGATGGATGTATCAGTCAAGTAGTCAATTGACACACGATGGCAAGAAAAGTTGAAGAGCAATTGAAATGGGTATTTATAATGACACATAAATTAAAAAGAAAATGTAAGTTATTCATCATAAAGAAGATTTGATTTGAAATATCTTTAACAGAAGGAATGTTTCTGGGACAAGTCTTTCTATAAACACAGGAAAAATTGTAAAAGTGAAAGATATTCACAGTCAATCAGTAGATACACAGGCTGTGATTTTAATTTTCACTAGCTTGTTTTAGTGATGGTGTATTATACTCTGTGTAAGCTGCCTAGTTTCTTCAAAGCTATCACAAATGTATTTCAATAGCAGAGTATTAACCTTTTATCCACATTGACCAGCATATGGAAACAGGATAGATAACTACTTAAAAAATAGTGTGGAGAGGTATGAACTACAACAACTTTGAGAGCTTCTTTATTTTTATTTCATTTTTATCTCTTTTTAAAATGAAAAACCTCTCACAATGTGAAAATGCTTTGGTAGAAAAGAAAATAATATTGAAAGTAGAGAACAGAAATACTGAGCTCAAACTCCAACTTCATCATTTCCTATCATTGTGACTTTAGTAATAGACTTTGTTAGTGATCTCTGATACTGGTTCTTCTCTACTTCTTGGGTTCTTGGAAGACAACACTGCCTAACTCTTGCAGTTGGTGGAGCTATGAGACTAGTTCTGCTCAGTGGACTAGGGGTGGAAGTGACATGTGTCACATCCAGACTGAGTTAGGTAAAACTCCTGCATGACCTTCTAGATCTTCCTTCCCCTTTGGTAACGTCTAAGTTACCCATTGGAGGACAGGTGCCCTGAGACCTATAATTAATTTTTCTTGAGCAACAAATAAAAGTTTCTATGTTAGGACACTGAAATCTGGGATGTTGTTCTTTAGCATTACCTTGTTCTTTCCTGACAAATACAGGGATCTTGGGAAAGTCTTTGACTTTCTCTGAGCCTCAGTTTTTTAAATTGTCAAATAAGTATAATAAGACTGTCCTCACAGTATTGTTGGGAAAATCAAATAAGATAAAATAGATAACGAGAGTTGTAAGGTACTGTCAAAATGGAGATGTTTCCTAAAGCTCTTTCATTTTACTGGGAGAAAGATTTTAACTACCGTGATTATCTGCAGTAGACCCTCATATTGTCCTGTTGATGTAATGGCTACCATTTGGTGAAATCATGCTGTGGACTAGAACTTTACTTACATTTTGTTATTTAATTCTCCTCCGAATTCTCTGATATAGGTGTTACTACCTCCATTTTATAGATAAGAAAACTGAAGTTTAGAAGGATACAGTTAAGTTGTTTAAGGTCACACAGTAATAAAACAGGACACTAACTCTGAACTGTCTGATGTAAACATGCATCCCTAGTTAGAGTTAGCCCATTGTTTTATAGCTAAAAATTAGAATTTTACCTTCTTTTTTCCTGCTTTAATCATTGCTATTGAAGAACTGATTCCCATTAATGAGTAATACAGTTTCCCTTTGAATGTAACCCATGTTGATACATAGGAGATGGCTTAAATGCCAGATGATAAGAGACTGGAAACCTGACCCTTGAACTAGATGAGTACAGGCTGTTTAAGCCCCAGGGAAAGGCTCTGCCAGGTGAGTTCACTGGCAGGTGGTTCAGGGATCATTCTAGTACATGAAGTTTGGAAATAACTCTGACAGCAAAATAGCACTAATTTAGGTTGATATGGGAAGAGTCTGAATTAAGGAGAAATCTCTGTTCTAGGATATCATGTAGGCAATTCAGTTTTCTACTAGAAAGAGCACTGGTCTTGGACTTTGAAAATATGGGTTCATTTTCCAGTTCCGACGCATGGCAGAGGTTGCAGTGTGACTGCTGTTTGTATGACACTGAATAAGTCACTTATCTTCTTCAATCTTCTGTTTCCCCACTTGTAATATGGGAATAGTTATCCTTGGTCAGGCTACCTGACAAAGTTTCTTTAAGGATAGGATAAAGTGAGATATTAGGAGGGAAAGTGCTTTGGAATTTTATACAAGATTTTTAAAAAAATCCAACTTACGGAGGAAAGAAAAATAATAGCAATATCCTGGCTTGTAACTTTCTAGTCCTGTGACCTAGGGTGAGATCTGCTCACTACGATTAACTGCCATTAATTAACTGTCATTATTATTATTAATAATAGTGGTCATGGTAGCAGTAGGGTCTGTTGAGGTTCTCCTTTGACCCAGGCATATTGTTAGAATTAACTTTTTCATTTAATTCTCAGAGTCACCTTATTAGGCAAGTATTCACATTCTAGTTTTGAATAAACAGAGGCTCAAATAGTTGGTTAAGATCTCATAGCTAATAAATACTATGGCTATGATTTGAACCCAGTTCTGTTTTACTTTGAAGCTCAGGTTTTTTCCACTATACCAAGCTTCCTCTTATACATTAAAAGAACTGTCAATGTAGAGCTTTTCACTTTTCTCGGAGCTGAAATGCGGGACTACTCCACAACCTGTTTTCCTTTTTTTCTCATTTCTCGAATACCACTTCTCAAATTTCAATAGGCACTTTATTCAACAGTATTTTTGAGTGCCTACTGTGTGCACAGCACCATTCAATCAAAAGAGAGTTTTCTTATCTCATATTTCATTTAATTCTCATGATAAGCTATGGAGTGGGTGAGTCTTACTCTTTATTTATAGTTCAGGACTCTTAGACATAAAGGGAAGAGTCATCATTAATGGTAACAGAATGAGTCAATAGCAGATTTGGGATTGGAATCTAAGTCTCCTGACTTAGTATTTCTTCTCCACTGCATTGCATTGTCTGCCATCTTGGACCGTATCTAAGGACACTCAGTTCCTAAATATTCTCAAGGATTGAAACTAGAGGATAGTGCCATGTCTTGAGCTACTTACCCTCTTAACCATATTAAACATTCCTCCTGGATTCTTGTTGTTGCTCTTAACTCACAGAGCAAATTTTGACTTCATTGACAAGATACAATTAACCTTTCACTCATCTCTGAATAGAAGAGGGCTGAATTGTCAGGTTGGGTTTCAAGAATTCTGTCCTAACAGTTTCTTTCCTAAAGCAGCAGCAACAGTAACAACCACTACAACCACAGCAGCGGAACATTTAGTGTGTGCTTACTATACAGGAAGTATTCTAGAACTTTGTATGTAGTAACGGATTTAATCCTCTCTACAACTCTATGGTAGGTACTGTCATTATCCCTATTTACAGGTGAGGAAACTAAGGGACAGAAAGTTTAGGTAACTTGCTCCAAGGCCTTAAACTAGTAAGTGGTAAAACTGGGATTCATTAAAGGTAGTTTAGCACAAATTCTAAGCTCTTAAAAATTATGTTTTACTACATTTCCTTAGGTAATAGAATCTTCATCCATGTCATTTTCTTGCTCAGAAACCTCCAGTGACTCACTGTTTCTTTTTAAATACAAAGTACAAACTTTTACCTTGGCATTTGCAGGACTCCCTTGTGTCATACCAGTCCTTTTTCCTAGCTGCATTTCTCATTACTCATCATTTAGAAAGAACATGGGCTTTGGAGTCACAGATACATGTTTTTATAGTTAAATGCTATCATTAAATAGCTGTGAAAACTTTGGACAATATAATTTATCTTTAGAAGTATCTAAAAATTGAGGACAGTGAAACTTGCCTCAACAGGTAAATGAAATAATGCATACAAATGACTAATACAGGATCTGACATATAAAGGCACTAAACGTTATTTAAAAAATACTTAAAATCCTCCACCTAAAATTAATCTGCCCCACACCGTCCTACTTTTTGCCTTTGCTTATATTTCCCCTACACCTTGAATGCTTTTCTTCATGTCTCTGACTGTCAAAATCTAACCCCACCTTCAAGGCCTCTGTCAAAGACAGCTTCTGTAGGAAGTCATCTTTGATTCCCTTGCCCCTGCCACTGGCCATCATCCTGAATTTTGTTCTTTTTCCATTTGAATCCTAGTGCAGTTTGATACACTGTGCTTAATATGTTTCATCTTTGGCCTTGTGTTTACGGTATTTGTGTATCTAGTCCATACTCCCCACTAGACTGTAAGTACTTTAGGCAGGGACTATGTCTTTCTTCTCTGTCACCCTCAAGTTTAAACAAAAGCATTAGGTTTAGACATACTGTAACTGTCGGCTTAAGTGAGTCATATCATCAGATGCTTGAAATTGCTTGTAATCAGTGCTATAATCCTCAGATGAAAGAGAAGGGAAGAAAACTATTTATATGCCATGCCTGCTGCTTTATGTACCTAATTTCTTTTAATATTCACAATAATCAGATGTAATAGTCATTATTCTCATTTTACAGATGAAACTTAGATCGAAGAGGATAAGTGACTTGCTTAAGGTTACATAGGAGGTTGCAGGGATTTGAACATATATCTGTCTGACTTTTTGCCTTACTGGCATTATTTCTGTTTATTAATAAAAAGAGACACTATCTGATCTACTAACTGTGGTGAAGTCATTGAAAATCAGAGCCATAAAACATTGTCTGGCTAACTTCTTCATTTTACAGATGAGGAAACTCAGACCCAGAAAGAACAAGAGGCTTGCTCAAGGTCACTCAACTAATAAAAGCCAAATTAGGTCTGAGTTCCAAGTGAGCTCTAAATATAGTAATTTTCTAAGAGACCTAGAAACATCTAAATGTTTCTCCCATTGTGGACGAATAAAATGTATTTTCCTTCTGAACTTCTGGCCCTCCACCCACGCCCTCATCCTGTCACCTTCACAAATAGAGCCTACCTTATTTTGGTTAATGAGATATCACTATTAATTTTTCTCCTGTGAGCCACATTGGAGGCCAAAGATGGTGAATCCAAGCTATGTTTAGTTTCTAATTGTAAATGTTGGAGCAGAAGTACGTCTAGTTATCTTTCCAAAATTTTGTAACATTAATGTTGCTAATTCTCAGTTATCTGGAACTTTTGACTTTTCAAAAAACATCCTTTCATATTTTGTATATCTTTGAAGAAGAGATTGGAGGATTATATTAGATGATCCCTATGAGCTTTCTTAATTCTGAGGTTCTGGTTCTGTGATTCTGATGCTCAAATCTTAATTTTACATTTTATATTTATTTGTGTGTCTGATTCACCTTTACACTATAAATTCCATGACGGTAGAGGCTATGTCTTGTTTTTTCTCACCATTGTATATGTAGAACCTGCACATAATAATAGGTACTAGAAAATATGTGTTGACTGAATGACAAATTGTGTGAGATTGCAAGGTGATTATCATCTCCATTTGATAGACTACTAAATCAAAACTAAGAAGTAAAATGAGTTGCTTAAGAACCACCACTATTTATTGGCAGAGCCATTCTGAAACCCATATCTCCTGGCTCTTGGGCTGTTGGCAGGAGTAGGTTAAGTAGTAAATTCTGAATCCTTATAGTTTATTTCTTAAAGTCATTACTAGTCATGAGAATGAAGTTCTTAAATACTTACCTTGTTACATAAGAAAAAATAAAATGGCAAAAACTTTTAAACATCTATTGATAATTATTTTTTTCCCTCTCAGAAGTAACTGAGTTCTTAGTTGAATTTCCTCCGGCTTCCAGTTCTTAGGTTTGGAGAAACTTTGCTTTGAGTCTCATTGATTGTGGCAGGAATAACCAAAAAGGGAGCAGCTTCACACACTCACCAGAATAAAAAAATTACTAAGCCTTAATGAAGATGTAGAACAATAGAACTCTCATACACTCTTAGCAGGTCAAATCCAGCTTATCTGGTTTTGTGTGGCTTCTGAGTAAAAAAGATTTCTACCGATGGACATTTGCAATTGATTTGATGGTAGGCAACACTGGCTTTGAACCCCAGTTTAGAGAAATGTTATTTCCCTGGAAAATTCCATTCTATTCATCACTAAACCTGTATTACAAAAAACCCCTTCAGTTTATTATTATTACATTTTGCCAATAAAATTTTTGTGCACATTTATTTTAACTCTTGTACCTATATATAATACATTTGATTTTTGCCTCTGCTATCTGGCTCTTTACAGAAAAAGTTTGTCAACCACTGTAATAGATATTGCACATACTAACTTATTTTTTCTTCATCATATCCCTGGCAGAGATACATTATTCTTCCTGACTTTTAGATAAGGAAACAGGTGATCAGAAAGACCAAATGTGAAATGACTCGTAAGTAGCAGAGTTGAGAATCTCTTAGGATTGGCCTTGGTTTGATACCGATGCCTGTATTTTTGTGCTGCAATATGCTGCCTTTTTCCTGATGCATTTTAAGTGGTCTCAGTGGAACAGACCTTTCAACCTCTCAGGTTTGGGCCTAGTGACAATCTTAGTCCTGTGTACAAATGTCTGTGGGAAGCCCAGGCCTTAGTTTACCCACACTAATTCTTCCCAACAGTGAAATCTAGTGTCTTATTCTCTCCTCTAAGCTCACATCCTATTATCTAGACCGTTCTACAGATTAAGAAACTGAGGCTAAAAAATTTCAGTGGCTTCCCAAGGTCTCATAGTTTTTCTCATAGGAAATACCAGGAAAAGTACTCTTCTCAGATTTGTCTTTAATTCCTTGTGCACATTCCCAGACGCTCCCCAAAATGTGAACAGTTTTGATCCTTAATATCTCTGTTCATAAAATAGGACTAATAATTCCTGCCCTGATTTTATCATTGTAAGGATCAAAGGGAAAAGTTAATATGAAATGCATTTGAAAACCATTAAACCCTCTATCATGGCACATTATTGTCATCATTGTTACTGCTGTTACAATTATTATTATTTCTGGGAATCTCTATAATTTATCACTAATCAAAATAATGGCATCAGGATCTCAAAACCTGTTTTTTCTTCTGAAATCAAAGATCCTACAAATGGGGCAGAGGCAACTATGGTTTGTCCTGACATTCATGCTTTCAGATCTTTAGTGTTGAGATGTCAGCATTGGATTTCTTGGTGCTAGATAAAATCTTATGTGATTATAGGTACTAAGTGCACTAATACAATCCTGTAATTAGATGTTGTTATGCTAAAGGTATACGACACCCCTCCTCCATTCGCAGATGTGAGTTGACTTTTGAGAATGTTCATATTGAGGAGAGAATAGACCTCTAATTAAGTAAATAAATTTAACTCCTGGAAAATTAGATTTTAATAAGACAATTCATACCACAAAAATGACAATTAAAGTATATTAAAGCTGTACTAAAAATCTCAAAGCAAGAATATTCACCATGTTAATGTTGAAGCCACAGAGTCAAAAGCCATAGCTCATATACTCCATTGTATCTTTTAGCACTGGGAGTTTAAACTTAGATTTCAATGTGAGCTTCTGTGGATTTTATTTTGTTAAGATTTGGGTGAGGGTTATGAGAAAATGTACTACCTTAATTAAAATATACCCTAAACTGTCCTGTAAGAACTGAGGTTAGGAGTGAGTACGCTCTGGAGGGAAGGGTGCAGGGCTAGACTGGTGACCCTGTTTCCCAAAGTCTTATCTTCACCTTCCAAGTCCCTCCCTTTGACCTTTCTGCCATCGGAGGAATGTTGTTGCCTCCTACCTTCAAACCCCATGTTTGAAAACCCTATATCCAAACCCCTGTGCCTGGATTTTTTAAAAAAGGCTGTGGCAGCCTAGTATTTTCAAAATAAGCTTTATTTGTTTACTAAAGAGAGCAGTATATTTAAGTAAAATAAGGTAGGGTTGATTTGAACAAAAGATTTTTGTCAAAATGACACAGAAGTATCATAAAGCTCCTCTGCCCACTTTTTAATCAGATTGTTTGGGTTTGTTTTGCTATTGAATTGTATGAGTTCTTAATAGATCATTATGTT
The DNA here is from genome assembly GCF_036321535.1 of Camelus dromedarius. Classification (NCBI taxonomy): domain Eukaryota; kingdom Metazoa; phylum Chordata; class Mammalia; order Artiodactyla; family Camelidae; genus Camelus; species Camelus dromedarius. The sequence continues at coordinate 35,495,965 of NC_087449.1, forward strand.
GTACACATGAAGCTAATATAATATATGTCAGTTATACCTCAATAAGAAAAAAATCATGAAGCTAGAACCCCATGACTAAGATTTGGGAAACATACTATTCTGTCTACAGGACCTTGCCTGTGGAGGCCCCTGCCCACATTTCAGTTTCTTCTCACACTGGCCTCCTCCTTTCCTGTGTCCCAGTCACCTTGGCCATCTTACATCCTCGAATGCACCGTGCTGCTGCCTCTTGGCCCAGGGATTTTGTGCATGCTGCTCCCTCTACCTGAAAAGCCTTTTTTACCACCCTTACAAACATACTTTTGTCTGTTGTTCCCAATCTTTTGTCTTTTGTTCTGAGAGAAACTCAATTCCACATTCTAAATTATTCCATTGTTATATGCTCTCAAATCATCCTGCACTCTTTTTAATTCATATTGTCATTTATATTTGTGTGATTATATGGTTATCTCTCTCTGTACTTAACTGTGTGCTGTACAATGTCAAGGACCATGTTTTTTCCTCACATTGTACCCTACTGCCTAACATACTTCATAGCATGAAGTAGGCAGTCAGTAAAATGTGTTAAATGAATGAATACAAAGAAAGTGATTGCAAAAAAAAAAAAATGCATAGGTTATATAACAGCTAAATCCAAAGGAAATTTATGATCCCAAAAGATACTATTCTTACTAGTGTCATCTTCACCTCTTTAAAAAAGGTTGTTATCAACATTTTTTTTTCCTGAGTGATACTGACCCATATCTGCTCAAATAAAATAAATTTCATATCTTGCAAAACTTATTGAGCAGGAGTAGTCTGTTCATTTGCTGGTAGAAACAGAGAAGAGGAAAGAGGCTATAACTGGGTTTATGGGTTCATTTCTTCCAGTAACAGGTTCACCACAACATGCTAGACAGTTCCCTAAATATCATAGTGAGGCAAAGACAAGTGTTCAACCCTGGACACTTAGGTCAATATTCTGACTAGGAGAGAGTAGCCTGAAGGTTCACAAAGTAAAAACTGGTTATATAGCCCTAAACTGGATATATATGTCTTCTGCATGACACATGCACCTTCCTGACCCACAGAGTCACTCCAGCTTTATGTGCTCAGTTATGGTTGTGTCCTCCTTGCTTCTCTTCTTGGCCTCAGTTCTAAGTAATAAAATGTCTTTTTCTTTTATGTGAACGTTCTTCTGATTAGTTCCTTTTACCTTTCGTTTGTTCTTGAGGTGTCCTTCCTGCTGATATTCCAAAACTGAGGTTGCCATCTCTGCTTCATTCCCTCATTGATTTATTTTTAATGTAGCTAAAATTTCCCAAGCAAATCTCATAAAAGAGTATTGGGATAATTGGAGAGATGCTTCTTTTATTGAGGATCTGAAGTTTGTATATGTACAGAGTCCAGGGCATGGGAAGAGGGAATGGTGAAAAACATTTTGCAAACAATTAGTATTTGAGCATGGATATTAACTTTTTTAAGTTTTGAATTTTTTAAAAGAAAAAACTGCTTGAACACACCTGTTAATGCCAATGACTAATACAGCTTCTCAGGAACTTTGTCCTTTCCTTTTCCTTATAGGTCCCTACCTGCCTCTGGGATCTGCTTTTTCTAATTATCTACCCCATTATCCCCTTTTTAATTGAAATGCAGATCTTCCCCTGTAAGAAGTAAGGGACAAACCTTGATTCAATAAACATAATAAACTGGTTTCCAAACATGCCTCTTTTACACTTAGAAATTGTGTGTTCATCTCTCTGAGCCTCTGTTATTTCTGTAAAATGGTGATAATAATAACTACTTCAGAAAATTGTGGTGAGCATTAAATATATAGACAGTGCTTAGTACCTCCTTTCCAAATCACATGGCTGGAGTGCATGTGGTAAAATGAACACAGATGCAATTGCAAGAAAGTCCTTTAGTCAATTTCAGAGCTGTTTTGATTAGAAAGCAGTATTGCATATTGGAAAGAGCATGAGCTTTGGCATCAGACAGATCTGAATTTTAATCCTGGCTCTGCCACCTAGAAGGTGCTCAATAAATGGCAGCTGCTGTTGTAGCAAATTTGCTTTCACAAGAGATTTGATTAACTTGACTAAGCCAGCCTTTTCTGGGAAGGTTTCTCCCGTATTTCATTAAACATTGGCTTCTGTCTAGCCCTTTGCATATACACACAGTCTCCTGACTTTGAATCATCATAATTCCTTCTGGAGAAGATAAATGAGTGAAACTTGATATGTTTTCAGAACTAAGGTCAAATATGGCATTTTAAAGCCAGAGCAGCTATTCTAGTTTCTTACTGCCTTTTTCTGACCCACCCCCACTTTTTTTTTTTTTTTTTTTTAATTTTGAAGAGGAGGGGAAGGGGGAGAAGATGGTCAATCTAGAATCAACTCCCTTGTCTTGCACTCTCCGTTCACATTATTTGGTTATTTAGCATGGGTGAGCTAGAGGGGAGACCTAGGCATTTTCAAAGCTTTGGTTACAGCTAGGATGGCTTTATGTTCTGGGAAGGCCTACAAAACATCTGAGGCGGGAAGCATTTTTAAAGCAGTTAAACTAATGTTACTGTGCCTCCTTGGAAGTAAGGCACCAATTAGGCAACTAGGACTGAATTAGGCACAGGATTGTGTGCCTTAAACAAGTTGTACATTCTAGCGATCATGCATTCAACTATCACTGAGCTTCTGCTTTGTGTGGAGTGCTGAGAACACAGACATGGCCTCTCCACTCCAAAGCTCACAGGCAAGCTCATCCAACTCCACCTGCCTCTGAGGTGGATATTTTCTCTTCCTTCCATATAGCTGATGAAAGAGGGTCTCAAAGAGGTGAAATAATTGGTCCAAAATTACACAGGTAGTAAGCAGTTAAGCTTAGTTTCAAATTCTTTTCTCTTTTCCTTAATCAGGTATTTATGCTTATTATTGTTTCTTTTTGTTACGGCATGTTAGAATGAACTTGGAAGATATGTGTAGTGTATAGCTATAGTACTACCTTCCCAGAATCCTTTCTTTCTTCTTAGAAATTCTCCTTTTCCCATTCCAGCCATGTGGTTTGGAAAGGAGCTGCCTAAACCACAGTTGATTGATTCAGGCATTCCCCAGGATTTTTCAGGTCGGAAGTAAAGAAATGAGGTAAAAGCTCCAAGATATGATATATTGGACTTGCTAGCAATGATGTTCTCTGACATCGAAAGAAGTCCATTTGCAAGTTCAGACAAAAATAAAACACACTCAACTCACTTAAAGGGGCTGATAAAACTTTGATAACAAAACCAGACAAAGACAATACTAGAAGGAAAGCTTGTAGGTCCACAACCCTTACAGATATTGATGCAAAAATCCAAAATAAATAGTTACAAATCAAATCCATCCGGTACAGAAAATACGGGAGTGTATAGACAAAATAATTTTAAAAGGTAAGATGTATCCAGAAATTCAAGACATTTTAATTACTGATTAGATTAAAATAGCAAAACCCATATGATCGTCTCAATAGATGATGAAAAAAAATTAAAAACTTCAATAACTATGATTAAATCTTCTAGAAAAGTAGAAATTGAAGGGAATTTATTTAACTAGATAACAATTATTTGTTAAAGCCCAAAATTGTTGTTAAAGCCTTGGAAACATTTTCCTCAAATTAAAAAGAACGAGTAAAGATGCTTGCTGCCTACATGTCTATTCCACATTATACCTGAGGCATTGGCCAGTTTATACAGAAACAGCAGTAAGAAATATAATTATTTTAAAAACAGGAACAATGTTATTTGTTATTTATGGATGATGTGATTGTCTACATAGAAAATTCAAGAGAAAAATTCATTGAAAACCTACAGATTAACTATTAGAACTGATTACATAGTTTGCTGAATACTGGGTTAATTTACAGAAATCATATGTGATAAAAGCATAAAAATGTGTGGATGAAGAACATATAACAACTGCAAGAAAGTAGTTATTTCAAGGATAGAAAGGAAGAGAATGGTTTTCTGGGGAGAAATGATTCCAATAAAAACTCTAATATTTTTGTTTGTTTTTAAAGATCTGAAGCTGGCAAAATATTTGCAAGAGTTAAATTTGGGCTTTCAATATGCTTAAATATTTTGTAACAAAATTTTAAAATTCAAACAAATAAATGTTAGCTAGTATTGCAGATCTTTGAAAATAGTACAATTGTATTAAGGTTTAGAGACATTTAATTTAGATTTTTTTCAGTTTAAGAAAAAACCAAAGAGTCTAATTTTTGTGGTGTTAGAAACTTTGGTTCCAGTTACTCCTGATGTCTTTGTCTTTATTTAATTGTTGAAATCTGTCCTTTGATTACATGGTCAAGTCAGAGTGCGAGGGTTCAAATTTTACCGAATTCATAAATTACTAGCTGCCTGACCTCACTGGGACAGTTACTTTTCTAAACCACAGGTTTTTTTAATTTGTATTATTTCATTCATGATAATGGCACGTATTCATATAAGTGTCATGAGGATAAAATTAGACAACACATGTAAAACATTTAGTACAAGATCAGGTACATTCTAAGTACCTTATAAATGTTAGATGTTGCTTAAACTTTTTGAACTTCTTAGGATTATTATAAGAATTGAATGAAATAATCTGAGTAAAACTCATAGCATACGTGGGCCTGTGGAAGGTAGCTGTGCCCAGCTTGGAAACGTGGTAGCTGTGCCCAGCTTAACACTTACTAGTGCTTTCATAAATCTTAATTCCACCTCCCCTTTTCTGTCTCCTCTACTGCTTCCTCTTGAGCATTTAATTAATTTTCTAAAGTTAGCCAGGTATTGTGTTGAATATCTTTGATTACATTTGACTTATGTCTCTAACATTTATAACTATTTGGGGCAAGACTGTGTTTCTTTGTTGTTTTATCATAGCTTCAGTTTTGTAACTATTACTTACAACAGAGAAAAATTTATCCTTCATGTTTTTTCCTGTATTTCTTAACTTAGGACACATACATGGATCTAGCTGTTTTGTGCTAAGGGTGCCTGTTTGGCCTCTGGTTGTATGTAGAAGAAATGTACTTTTTTCCCCTCAGATTTTCAGAACAAGTTTATAGGACATGAAGAAATGTTTATTTATTAAGGCATTTTTTTCAGATTTGGGGCTGGCAGTGAGATTTCTCTTTATCTGAAAGTCAAGATGATGCTGAAATCAAAGGAGAATACGTAAGCCAAGAGTGAAGTAGGAAGCTGGGGCCAATAAGCCAGAGGGAGAGGGCTGAATAGGTCACCAATCTGAGGAAGGTGGCTAGGAAACAGTGGAAAGTGAATAAGGAATGTCAAGGACCACAAGATCTTATAAGGAGATGGGGCATGGAATGGCTGGGTGAGGGAGATTGATGGGTAGGGGATCATAAACTGGGATAGGCTTTTTCCTCTATGGCTGGAGTTTCCAGATTCTTGTGGCATGACGTCAGAGGATTGGGTGTGTTTAAACCAGGTGTATGAATGGTACTGCTTCTAACAAGAGGTGAATCCACTACTGTGTTGAGTATTACTGTTTTAAAAAAGCAAGGCTTATGGTGACATCCTTCTTAGATTACGTCTGAAAAATAGGTGAAGATTTCTCTTTGTATTTGTGTAAGTGTAGTTCAGAGTATGGGCACGTATTTGAGAAAGAGCACACGAACACTCTGATTTTCTGTCAGAGTGAATACTCAGGACTCTGGGTCTGACTAATTGGAGCCATGTGAGAAGAGACAAGTCTCCACCTATTCTCTCCAAAACAAGTACCAGCCTAGAGCAGCTCTAATAGCAGGGCCTCCAGTTGCTAATCAAATGAAAGGAATGTTTTCCTAAAATTCTTCCTTTAGATTTGAATAAAGGAAATGTATTTTGATATACCAAATTTTATGGTATAATGAAAAGATAGCCAGTTGGTATATTCTGATTTTATAACAGGCATGATTGATAAACCCTTTGAGAAAATTGACAAGCTAAAGTTAATGCAATCTATACTAACCTACAAAAGATATCATGTGGTCACTAATTTATTTTTAAATGAGTGCAAGTACATTTTTCTAGGAAGGAAGCAAGGAACTTCTGACAATCTCAGTGTTACCACAGAGAGATGGAATAATTAGAAAAAGAAGAGAGTAAACTAAAAATTTCCCTGTGCTTAAAAGTAAAATACATCCCTCTCATCCTACCGTAGTTAATCTAATATTAATAAGTCATTCCTAGTAAGTATAGTTTTTGTCCCCTAGCTCAAATTTCATTATTAATTTATTTTTTCTTTAAAAAGCAAAAAGTGTTGGAGACAGTATGATACAGTGTAAAAAGCAAAAGATTTTGGAGTTCAAATCTTTTACTTTTTAGGTGTGTGACCTTGGGCTATTTTAAGTTACACTCTCTGAGTCTCAGTTTCCTCATCGCTTAACTTGGGATAACAACAACAAAAATCTTACCTTTGTAAAGCTATGCTTTCTTAAATTGTATATCCTGGGCACTTCACTCTTAAAGAGGCACTTATTTTCAGGGTTGTGCATGTATAGGGTCAGCACCTGAGAGTGAGTGCCTCATTAAACCTTGCACCCTTGGCACCTCATTTGTCTTGCCCTAGTCTTAGACTTGCTGCCCTGTATGATTAGAATGTGATATGGCAGGGGGGCGGGTGGTGAGAAGTGGGGAATAGAACGATACTAAGGGTAAAGAGGTAGAAGCCATATCAAGAAAGGCTTTGTAAGTTATGTTCAGAAGTTTGAATGTTATCCTGAGGGTAAGTAATTAAAAAGAAAGATTTCCTGAGACATCAGAAAATTTTCACAGAGAAGCAACTAGTTTAGAATTTCACTTGAGAAAGATCATTTTGGCTGCTGGATGAAGAAAGAATATGAGGGGACCAAGACTCAATCAGTGCAAACCAGGTAAGAGGTGAATACATTGCGCAGGTGAGAGATGATGATGACGAAGTTTGGCATAAAGGCAATGGTATGGCGGGAAGTGGAAATGCTTGAGAGACATTTAGCAGGCAGAATCAACAGAACTTGGTGATGAATTAAATGTAGACAGTGAATTAAAAGTCATAGAAAATGTTAACCAAGTTTTTGACTTGTGCAGCTGGGTGTCTTGTCCAGAGGATAGGGAACAGTGAAGGAATAAGATTGAGGAGAAAATTATAATTTCAGTTGGATGGATAGAATTTGATGTATCTGTAAGATGTCAAGTAGAACTAGTTAGTAAACAGTTGCCTATATGGGACAGAAATTTGAAAGAGTGATCTAGGCTGGAGGTACAGAATTGGGAACCATCAGTGTTTATGCCATGAATGATATTGCCTGGTAAAGGTACGTTGTATGAAGAATGGACCTAGGAAAGAACTACAGTGAATGCCAGCATCTAAAGATCAGGCAGAGGAAAAGAAGCCAGCAACGTTTGAGAAAGTTTGTCCAGGAAAATAGGAGGAAATCTCCAGAACCTCACATAAGAAACTGGTCACTCCTAACCTGCATGAAACTCACCACTGTGCCCCTTCCTGGAATGCAGTATGCGGGCACCCATTCCCTACTACTTATGGCTCATTGCTCTCATTCTGAAATGTGAAGCCTCGCCTGCCTCAAATTCCTTTTCCTGACCTACTTCTTCCTGTATCATCAGTTCCTAGTCTCTTGCCTCAGTGCCTATCTTCATCTTTGCATTGACCTTTCAGATCTGATGCTTGATGTTCTCCTTCTGGTCCTGACTTTGTCCTTTATGCTTTGCCGCAATTTCCAGTATGCTCCTGGACCCCATCTAATTTTCCTCCCAGGCTTGCCTTGACTCAAACAGAAGGAGATCACATAGCCCTTTCCTCAAGTACTAGGTCCAATGGGAGCAGCATTTCATCATTATTACTGGGAGGCCACTTGGAGGTAAGCATTGGCTTACTGCTCTCATAGTTCCTTTGGCCAGTTCATTACAGAGCTGCCTAAAAAAGCCCACCCCACTGAACTCACTTGCCTGAGATATTTTCCACAGACAAAGTAAAATAACAAATGCTTAATTTACCTATGTAAGTTGTGTTAAATTCTACCTGAATTATATATAAAGTGGAGAGTATTAAATATTGAAGAACATCAACAATTCTAACTATGTTGAAACAAAGAGAGAAGATAGCATACTCTATGAATCATTGTTTAATGAGTTTAAAAGCTCTCCAAATTCACAAATTCAGACAATTTCCTTAGAATTTGTTCTTTAAACTTGTATCTCAGTTGGTGGAAAGTACCACAAAAAAATAAACTTTTGAATCTGGCCTTTTCCTGTGGAACTTTTCTGTCTAGAAAGGTCAACCTAAAGAGAAATTGAAAAGGATGTTTGGCTCTGAAGCTACTGATTTAAGGAGTAACCAAATATGTCTCCTACACATGACTGATTCTTTCTGAAGAGATGCACCTTAGTACAGTACACCAATCTGAGCATCAGGCAACTTAACTCTAGTTTCTGTTCTGACTGTAATCCATTCTTTAAGCTTGAAGAATTTGCTTCCTCTCCTAAAGCCTCAGTTTCTCTGTTTATCAAACAAAGTAGTTAAAATATTGGACTAAATTATTCCAAGAGCCTTTCTGAGAATCTACCATCTTTGGTCAAAAAATGTTGCCTCACAGATCTTGGTTATAAAAAGAGAGATGAATTCTGAGAAAATCAGAATTTTTTCTGAACAGGTTTTGTTTGTTTTTATTACATAACTGTTGAAATGGAATCTCGACCTAGAAGGTAACTCAGAGTACAACAGTTTCCTCTGAAATGACCTGACACAATGGATATTCAGCCTCTTTTTGGACACATCTAGTGATTGGGAACTCACTTTTTGTAGTCAGGCCATTTGATTGCTGGACTGATCTGATAGCTAGTACATTCTTCCTCATATTAGTCTGAAACCTGTCTCCCTGAAGTTTCTCCCTGTTACTTCTGCTTTCTGTCAGATGCACGAACCTGATTTTAATCCCATCTTCACTACTTACTAGATTTGTGAGAGAAGGAATATCACTTAACATCTTTGAGTTTCTATTTCCTCATCTAGTAATGGATATTTTAATTCCTATATCCCACGATGCTACGATTAAATGAGATCATGCCTGTAAAGTTTTTGTCCTAAACTCTAATTGGGAGAGATTTCATAGAGTACTTGGTATTTGGCAAAGCTCATGAAGGATGGATAGGAATTTCTATAGAGAACAGTAGCATAGGGAGGAGACAGATAACTGACTGGTCATTTGTGGCAGAGAGAATAGCAATGAGCAAAAACATGGAGGCATAAAAATCAAGTTCAGAAATTCTCTAGTGGTCAGGTTTGGTTAGATGTTTGAATGCCTAAGGCCAACAGGAGAGAGTGATATGAGATGATCCAGGAAAAGTAAGCTACTGGCTGACTGAAAGGACATGTACACCATGCTCTATTCAAATATCTTGCTACTTCCAGAAGTTACTGAGGTTAGAGGAAATCATAAAGAAAGAGTGGATAGCTGAGTCAGGATTTAAATTCATGTCTTCTGAGACTGTGTCTCACAACACCTTAACTTTTTGGACATTAAAAAAAAATCATCTTTTTATTGTTACAGAATTATAGAAAATAGATTGCTTCCTTTTGGCACTATACAATGGAATCCAAGAAAGACTCTGACCCAGTTCCTAAGGCCTTCCCCTTAGCTCCCAGGAGGAAAAATCACAGTACTGTTCTGTCAGTGAAGCCAGTACATTTCTTTGCTTTCTCAGAGTCTAGGCTTATAATAGGAAATGAATATAGGGAGAAAGAAAGGAATATTCTGCCCACTTCTCAAATAGACATGGCTATATACTGTAGTAGAAAGTGCCCTGACTATGTGACAAGAAAGACTTGGGTTCACATGCTACTTCTGCCGTTTACTAGCTGTATATGTAGTGTATTTCTCACTCTCCTCCTGAGGCTCGGTACTTTCATCAGTAACTTGGGAATTATGGTCCTTGACCTGCCTATTTTTTGAAATCATTAGGAGGAATTAGATAATGATTGTCAAAGTCCTTTGAAAATTATAAAGTGATATTTTATTATTATTATTATTATTATCATGGTATTTATTACTACTACCATCAGGAAATCACCAAAGTGAGAGGACACCAGTACAGATCGGGATATTGTTCTGACATATGCTATCTGGACTCAGAGTAAAATCAGTAAGATCAGAAGTTTGTCTACAGTGGGCTCTGACTCTGACCTTTCCTCTCTGTTAGTTTTCCTTTTCCTCCCACTTACTTTTTTTGGCTGAAAAGCCTGGTGTCCTTTAGCTCTCTCTTCTCTTCCCTTCCCTTCCCTTCCCTTCCCTCCCCTTCCCTCCCCTTCCCTCCCCTTCCCTCCCCTTCCCTTCCCTTCCCTTCCCTCCCCTCCCCTCCCCTCCCCTCCCCTTCCCTTCCCTTCCCTTCCCTTCCCTTCCCTTCCCTTCCCTTCCCTTCCCTCCCCTCCCCTCCCCTCCCCTTCCCTTTCCATTCCGTCCCGTCCCCTCCCCTCCCCTCCCCTCCCCTTCCCTCCCCTCCCCTCCCCTCCTCTCCCCTCCCCTTCCCTTTCCATTCCCTCCCCTCCCCTCCCCTCCCCTCCCCTTCCCTTTCCATTCCGTCCTGTCCCCTCCCCTCCCCTTCCCTCCCCTTCCCTTCCCTTCCCTTCCCTTCCCTTCCCTTCCCTTCCCTTCCCTTCCCTCCCCTCCCCTTCCCTTCCCTTCCCTCCCCTCCCCTCCCCTCCCCTTCCCTTCCCTTCCCTTCCCTTCCCTCCCCTCCCCTCCCCTCCCCTTCCCTTCCCTTCCCTTCCCTCCCCTTCCCTTCCCTTCCCTCCCCTTCCCTTCCCTTCCCTCCCCTCCCCTTCCCTTCCCTTCCCTTCCCTCCCCTTCCCTTCCCTCCCCTTCCCTTCCCTTCCCTTCCCTTCCCTTCCCTCCCCTTCCATCCCCTCCCCTCCCCTTCCCTCCCCTCCCCTCCCCTTCCCTCCCCTCCCCTCCCCTCCCCTTCCCTCCCCTTCCCTTCCCTCCCCTTCCCTTCCCTTCCCTCCCCTTCCCTTCCCTTCCCTCCCCTCCCCTTCCCTTCCCTTCCCTTCCCTTCCCTCCCCTTCCCTTCCCTTCCCTTCCCTTCCCTTCCCTCCCCTTCCCTTCCCTTCCCTCCCCTTCCCTCCCCTTCCCTTCCCTTCCCTCCCCTCCCCTCCCCTCCCCTTCCCTTCCCTTCCCTTCCCTCCCCTTCCCTTCCCTTCCCTTCCCTCCCCTTCCCTCCCCTCCCCTCCCCTCCCCTTCCCTTCCCTTCCCTTCCCTCCCCTTCCCTTCCCTTCCGTCCCCTCCCCTCCCCTTCCGTCCCCTCCCCTCCCCTTCCCTCCCCTCCCCTCCCCTCCCCTTCCCTTCCCTTCCCTTCCCTCCCCTCCCCTTCCCTTCCCTTCCCTTCCCTTCCCTCCCCTTCCCTTCCCTTCCCTTCCCTTCCCTTCCCTCCCCTTCCCTTCCCTTCCCTTCCCTTCCCTCCCCTTCCCTTCCCTTCCGTCCCCTCCCCTCCCCTTCCCTTCCCTCCCCTCCCCTCCCCTCCCCTCCCCTCCCCTTCCCTTCCCTTCCCTTCCCTTCCCTTCCCTTCCCTTCCCTTCCCTTCCCTTCCCTTCCCTTCCCTTCCCTTCCCTTCCCTTCTCAAATGTTCCCAGCACAAGCTCCACTGGTATGCCATTGAGGCCAAGGTGTGAAGGTCAGCAGTGAGATCTTTTCTCTTTCATAAAGTTTCCTATTGGAACCTCATCTTTTGTCAAAAAGGAAAATCATTATTTATTTGTTTGTTCATTCAGAAATTATTTGTTCAGCACCTAAACTGTACTCTACACATGGTGGAATAATTTGAGAGATTAGACAATTAGGAAGAGTAATAATTTGGGAGAATTCAAGGACTTCTAAGTCATTTGTTGATTTGTTTGTCATTTGTTCTACCTCTCATTTATTTAAAAATATGTGCTTTGGCACCTACTATGTGCTAGACATTGTGTTAAGCACCAAGCATCTAGTGACACCACTTAGATCACCACACATCAGGTTCATGCTGGTTCTAAATGTTCTTAGTTTATTCTTAGGCATAGTTCCTAGGAATCAAACATCTTGGTGTGGTAGCAAGAACAAAAAATTAAAGTAAGACAGTCTTAGATCTCTTAGCTCTCTTACACACAGCTCTCTGAGTTCTAGCTATATGAAGCTGGCAAGCTACTTAACTTCCTTGACACTAGTTTTACAGTGAGACACATTAAGGCATAATGTGTGTTAAAAGCATATGACTCAATTCATGATACATAGTAGGTGCCTCACAAATGTTAGTTATGCTTTCTTCTTTCTTTCATTTTTTTGTCTTCTTCACTTCTGTATGTATATCCTTACTGGTCCTGAAAACGAAAAAAGAAGTTTCTGACTAGCAAGGTTGAAATGTTTCAACTCCAAGAGCAGTTTTGCAGATGGTCTAAAACAGAACATTTGCAGACGGGTATTTGTTGTTCATTATAACTTCTCACACTCTCTCCAGTTTACAGAAGCACATTTATACACATCATCTTCATTAATCCTCACAAAAAAACATATAAGATGAGGTTTATTATCTCATCCTCTAGATGAGGAAACTGAGGCTTACAGAGGCTTAGTGACTTTTCAAGGACGTATGGACAATAAAAATTGACTCTTGGTCTTAGTATGCAATCCTTTGTCTTGCTGTCTCACAGTGGATTTTTAGCTTAAAAAACTCTGCTTCCACTCAACTGTCCCATTTTCCTGGCTACAGGCCTGTTTTTAAGACTGCAAGGCACTGATATAACTCCCTTTTTCTTTTCTTTACTCCACAATGTATATAACTGAGGCAGTCTTTGTGGATTCAGAAGCCCAGAGATTGGCTGTTTAAGGATCAAAACATGTAGCCGACACTCCTGTTGACTTAATTCCAACCATCATCATCTGTTACCTGGACTATTGAAAGAGGCCTGTTTTCTCTCCTTGACTCCTTAATGTTGACCTCTCATACCCCTGATGATATTCTTAATACTGCAAAATTCAGCTCTGCTCAAATACTTCCTATGCTTAAAACAAAACATTGTTTCCCCATATCCTGCAGAACTGAGGTCTGCGCAACTTGGTCTGCATCAAGGCTCCTCAGCTTCCATCATGTCCTGGTAAGCATCCTACCTTTCAGTGATACTTGTCTTGCCTTAAGGGCCATTGACGATGTTTTTTCTTCCTTCTCGAAATTCCTTCCTCTTTTTCATCTCCCTTGGTGAACTCTTTTTTTGCCCTTCAAAACCTGGGTAGGATTAGATGACACTCAACTAAATCATAACAGAATTCCTCCCTCTGTACTGTCATAACACTTCTCACACTGTATATAGTAATTGCCTTTTTTTAAAGTCTGTATGCCTTGAGTTCAGGGTCCTTTCCTTTATTCTCCTCTGTATTGCTATTACTACTGTTAGTAACTGACAGTTTTTCATCATTAAGTATAATAATACCTGTAGATTTTTTGTAGATGTTATCAAATTGAGTTAATTGTCCTTTATTCCTGCTTTTCTAAGAGTTTTCATTATGATTGGGTGTTGAATTTTGTCAAATAATTTTTCTATATCAATTGATATAATCATGTGATTTTTCTTCTTTAGCTTATTAATATGATGAACTGTATTGATTTTCTTTTGAATATTGAATCATTCCTGAATAAATTACACTTGGTTATGGCATATAATTATTTTTATATATTGCTGAATTCTCTTTGCTAATATTTTGTTAAGGATTTTTGCATCTATATTTATGAGGGATATTGGTTTGTAGTCTTTATTTTTTTATTGTCTTTGTTTTATTTTGATATCGTGTTAAAATAGAATCTTTATAAAGTGAATTATAAAGTGTTTCCTCCTTTTATATTTTCCAGAGGAGAGTGTGTAGAATTGGTGTTAATTCTTCTTTAATTAGGATTTGATAGAATTCTCCATGAAGTCATCTGGGCCTAGAGATATTTTTTAGGAATTTTAAAATTATGAATTAAATTTCCTGAATAGTTATAACGTTGTTTGAATTCTCTATTTCATATTGTATAAGTTGTAGTAATTTGCATTTTCAAAAGAATTGATCCATTTCAGCTAAGTTGTCAAATTTGTAGGGTTGTTCATAATATTCCCTATTTTCCATTTGATATCTTTGTCAATCTTGGGAGATATTTATCAATTTTATTGCTCTTTTCAATGAACCAGATCATTGTTTCGTTGCTTTTTCTCTATTATTTTTCTGCTTCAGTGTCATTTATTTATTCTCTTACTTCATTACTTCTGCTTTCTTTGATTTAAAAATTAGTTTTTTTCTAGTTTCATGAGGTCAGAACTTAAATTATTGATTTTCTGCTTTCCTAACATGTGTATTTAATGCTATAAAGTTTCCTCTCAACATCGCTTTGGGTATGTCTCACAAATTCTAAGTTCTGTTTTCATTTTCATTCAGTTAAGTGTATTTTTTGAAAATTTCCTCTTTCTCCCATAGCTTATTTATGAGCTTGTTGTTTAGTTTTTAATTTGGTTGGAGATTTTCCTGTCATCTTTCTATTAATGATTTGTAGTTTAATTCCATTGTGGTCAAAGAACACACTCTGTATGATTTCAATTCTTTTAAATTTGATAAGGTTTGTTTTATAGGCCAATAGATGGTCTATCTTTGTATATGTTTGTAGATACTTGATTATAATGTTTAATCTACTATTATTGGGTAGAGTGTTTTATATATGTCCATTTTAGATCCTGTTGGTTGCTGGCATTTTTTAATTCTTCTGTATCTATGCTGATTTTCTATCATTGTTGTATTGTTGAAATACCCAACTGTAATTATGGATATTGTAAATATTTCTCCTTTCAGTTCTATTTTTCTATTCTATTCTATTTCTTCTTTCAGTTTTTGCTTACCATATGTTGCAGCTCTGTTTGGTACATGGACATTTATATTTATATTGCTATGTCTTCTTGGTGGATTGGCCCTTTAACATTGTATGATATGGATAATGTTCTTCTCCATATCTGGTAATTTTCTTTGCTCTGAAGTCTACTTTATTTGAACTTAATATGCCACTCCTGATTTCCTTTAAATTACTATTTATGTATCTTTTCCCCATTCTTTTTATCTCAACCTGCCAATATTGTTATATTCAAAGTAAGTTTCTTATAGACACTGTATGGTTTAGGTTATGTTTTTTTTGATCCACTTTACAGTGGATGTTTTTTTTGATCCAGTCTCTGTCTCCACAAAACTACTCTGACACCCTGGTGGTTAGAAGGAGAAGGGACTGCTAATTGTGCCAGAGTTGGTAAAAGTCCAGGCACCATCCCACCCACAACTGTCTCTACTGAAACCACAGTAGGTTGGAGGCCTATTACTACCAAGAAAGAATGAGAATCTTGGTTTCCTACTGAGTCTTCTCTGATACCACCCTGGCAGTGGGGTTGGGACACCTTGCTACAGCCTGGAGAAGTTGGAAAGCTAGGCTCCTCACTTGGCCTTTGTTGGCATAGATGGGGTTGGCTCACAGTTTTTTGTTTGTTTGTTTTTTTGTTTTTTGTTTTTTTTCTGTGGTGTTTGGCTACAGTAGAGCATTTATTTTCTGTAAGTTTTCTGTGAGGTTGGGCTACCTTTTTCCTGGTCCTTCGTCTAGAGAGAAGAGATTTTTCTTGGGTTTTATTTGTCTGCACCTGTTGGAATTTCAGGGGTTTTGGCTTTTCCAGGAATTATTTTGACATATATGAGGCTAAAAGAAGAGCCATGGAACTCACCACCTTGTCACTCTTTGAGTCCTGAGATCCCTAGTCAATTTTCTGTTTCTCTTTCACTTAAGAGTGTTTTTATGTTTGTTCTATGTATAATGTCTAAGATTTTTAGTTGTACTTAGCAGAGGAATTAGGGAAACATATGAAATCCATCTTCCTAGAAGCAGAAGTTTAGATTTTTTTTTTAAAGACTTCTGAATGTTTGAAGAAGAACAACACTGAAAGTATAGACATCATTCAAAAGATTCTTAATAAAGATAGTGCAAATGAGGTGGTGGAGGTGCTCATGGGAAAGAAATAATTTAAACACAAAATAGCTTGCTACATTTAAAAACTAGACACAGCTCTGAGTTTCCTTGATACCAACCCAGAAGTAATATAATAACTTAGGTTCATTCCCTTTATTTGAGAAAAAAAAGCAAATCTGTTGGATGAGAAAGAAATTTTCCTTAGCCCCACATTCTAGGAGAGATTATTATGTGTATTTCTTACACAGGAGACTTTGTTTAAATTTATGGTTGGGTGTTTTTTAACTAGTCTTTTGCAAAATATTAGAATGTTTCTGATAGATGAACATTTCTTACACTGTCTATTAAAGCTGACAGTGTAACCTACTTGGTCATGACACTTCTAATGGTAGTTAAGATAATAAAATTCAATTATATTGTTTTGGGATATTTATCTTATTGTTTAGGGGTCAGAGATCTCAAAGAATGGATGGCAAATTACTTCCTCTTGTTATGTTTTTCAAATACTGGATATCTTAATTAATTGTTTGGCATGGGTGTTTGACAGGGCTGCATTGCCAGGAATTTTCAAGTTTGTCTCTTTGATGAGTACATGGACTGAGTGTAATCTGGTATGTTATATCAAGAATATCTATAGTGCTTGTTTGATATAGATATTATTTTAACGTTCATATATTTAAAACAGATTATTCCTCCCCTTATATGGACCCTGTGCTTCAGCCAATCTGCTTTATTGAAAATGAAATTGAAAGAGAAAATGAATGTAAAATATTTGGTAAGAAGAAAGTAAACAGAAGTAAAAACACATAGAGAAACTCATTGTGAAATATTTGGTAAGAAGAAAGTAAACGGAATTAAAAGCACATAGAGAAACTCAAATCAGTGAATTCAGCTTCCCAGAGGCAGTTTAAATGAAAATTATGACAAAGGAGTTTGAAAGAACAGGTTCAATGGTAACTTAATATTTCTGTGAATTTCATTTTTACAACCTTTATTTGTTTTAGAAAGAACTGTAAATTATTTGTAGTACTTAGAGGTGCTTTATGAGATGTCAGAAAGATTTGGGCATTTCTCATGTAATTCGTATATTAGCAACATGTGTATGCATGTAGGTACTCTATAATGAAATATTTAAAGTATCTTGATAAAGGACTAGTTAAAAATGTAGATCCTCAAAGTATATTATAAGCTCAAAGATCATCTAGATTGGCCTAGGCTCTTATTTGATCAGTAGGAAGCTGTTACCAAGGAAGATTAAGTGACTTGACTAAGGTCTCAGTGACTAGCAGTAAAGCTGGAACTGGAGCTCAGTCTATCTGAATCCCGGTCCAGTACTCCCTGTTAAAACTTTTAGAATAATTCTATGTGTCTAAAGATAAGACTCTACCTAATTTTAAATGTCATTTAAATTTTACAATTTCTTATTCTTATTAGCTTAATATTCTACAGTGTTATAATTCAATCATTGTGCTTGAAATTGGGGCCTAGGAAAATACAATTGAAAAACATCAATTGTCTTATGTAGAAGGACCTTTTATAGTATAAAGCCCACTCAACTGTGAGCTTCTAGGGGAAAAGAACATATCTCAATTTATTTTTTTAATTTTCAGCAATTGGCTTGGAGCCCAGTTGAATTTTGGCTGAATGAGTAAATGAATGAAATCCAAAAAAGTCATAACACCATTCAATATTAAATTAAAAATCATCTAGTCCAACACCCTGACTTTGAATATGAGGAAACTCAGGAAAAAAAGACAGTATATGACTTAATGCCATACAACCTAAAAATGCAATGCATTCATACATATTTTTCATTGCAAAATGTTTTTCCCTTTTCAGGCCATATTCAGATTTCACGGTAATCTTGCATTGCACAACTTCAGGTGGTACTGCTCATCTCATAGTTGATATGAATGGTGCTCTAACAGATGTGTAGCTGTACATAGTGGCTCAATGCATGAGGTAGATATTATTGCTCCTACTTTACAGATAAGGGAACAAGCCTAAAGGGAAAGTGACTTATCCAAGATCAGATGAATTATGTGTTGCAGAACCACTATTGGACCCCTGTTTTCTTATAATTCAGGACTTTTTTTTCATATAGTGCTCCAGTCTGAAATATGTCATTTAATCCCACATGCCTTACCCTATAACACATTCTAGACAACATTTAAAGCAGTGACCTAAGCACACACTGTTCATAGCTCCATTTCTGAATCTGTCTTCTTGGTTTTCAACCCTTTTCCCACTTTCTTTCTTCTAGTTTGTCTTTTCTCTGTGGCTCATGCTGTCTTTCTAACTGCAGCCTTGGCTTGTCTTCTTCATAGGTTTTCCTTGTACCTTTCACTACCTTCACAACTCAGCCTCATTCTGTTACCTCCTACTTTAATTTACTTTCATCCCGGCGCTGCCTTCACTGTCATGATTGGGATTTGGACAGGATCATTTTTCTTTGTAATGTAAGACTTAACAGGATTTCTCCTGTATACTCTCCCACTTTCTGTGACTTTCCTCTTCAAATCCTCCCTGAGAATCATCTTGCCACCTAGCATAATTTCATTCTCCACACGCTGTCTCTGGATGATTCATCTCTGCTCGTCACATGAGCAGGCACTCCAACACCTACACAAGCAGGTGAATCTGCTCCAGTGATGTATTTTAATTACAAATTTAGTCAGAAGTAATTAAGCCTTTCTGTAAAATGGGGATGGGCACTAAGTTTTAAAAATTCATGTCATTTCAGATGTCCCATGTGTGGTTTGTGCCACCCTGGTTTTCAGAGTGAGAAGGAGCCCCAGTGTAGTTAGATTAATTAATAGAAAGAGAATAAACTTAATGGAGCCAGACAGCACAAAAAACGATGCTTTCCCCTCTATATCTCATTCAGATGGAATGGCCATCCTGGGATTGCAGCAGGGGATGGCAATTGCATTTTAATTACAGGGCTGATGGTTTTGGTACTGCACCAGATGGAAGGGCCTTTTTAGAGAGAGGCCCAGTCACCGCCTCTGTCGAGATGTTTCTTCTGATACTGGTTAACAAAAACCGACAAGAGACAAAACTGATGAGGTTGCATTCTGATCCCATGGATTTTATTCCCTATTCTGTTGCTTGATTTGTGAGTTCAGTCAGATCTTGACTCCTATGAAAAAGATGCTCCTTCAGGCACTTTAACAAATGAAGGAGAAAGGATGAGCCTGGAGGAAAGGAAAGATTCCTCTTCCTCTTCCTCTTCCTGTATCATCCTTGTAGTTACTTTATTGCCTACAAAGCACGTTCACTCCTGTTATATTACTTAACCATTATGACAATTCAGAGGTATTATTATCCTCCATTTTAGTGAAATAAAAAGTTGAGATTGTAACACTTAAGCTTTTATAGACTTAGCAGTGTTTATCAGTGAATTACTAGTATTAAGGCAATAATAAAATATTTAATTCTTCTGTAGCTATCCAGAAATATAGAGTTATGGATCTAGAAGCCTTCCAACACCTCATCTCATTTGATGGAAAAGGAAACTAATATTCAGGTGGTGTAATGGAGAGCAGCATGGGATAGTTGAAAGTGTGTGAGCTTTGGAACCAGTCCTGGTGAAGTTTGGACTTAGGGGGAATGTCCGCTCTCCAAGCTTCACTTTCTCCATTTGTAAAATGCAGAATTAGGTTGGATGAAACTGAGACCCCTCCAGCCTTGAATCCTCTTCATCCCTGAGCCCAGATTTCTCTACACGTAGGCTTGGAGTCTTTTTTTCTGTACATCCTGTGGGTGGTAGTGGCTCATTTTGGGGGATCCCAAATTCTTTAAAATGACTCTCAAGAAGGTAGATAGGGAAGGATGAATCCCGAATTGAAGTTACTGAAGGCCAAACCCTTGAGGAATTTTTAGAATGTTATCACACAGGAAAACAGCCAGAACATTGGGAAGCCACTATGTACCCAGAAATTGCAATAATTTAGAATCTGGGATTGATATGAAAATTTCATTCTCAGGCACAAAATACTACTCCACCAAATGCCTTGCCAAGCCCTGAAACAAAGTCCTGAAGTAAAGAAATGAGTCATTGGAAATAAATTCAAGTTTCTTTTGCCTTCGTCTAAGCCATTTGATTTCATGGTGCTTGTCCCTCAAAATCTCCTCCTTTGACTTTCTCTCCTTCAAAGAAGAATCATTTGTTATCTTCTCACTATAATTAGATGATTTGAGGGGGATAAACATCAGACCTTCACAGCTGTCATGGCCTTGATTTATAGGAATATTATTTGTTCTAATTATACAGAATGATTCATAGCTTATGCAAATGTGTGATTTATTACTAGACCACGTCTTTTATATGTAGGCTCCATTCTCTTTAGTTTTTAGTTAAGCACTTCCTAGGAATAGTAATATTATCTAGATTAAGCTGCTGGATTCCTTTTATCCTTCTCCTGACAGCCTGTAATAATAATGGTATATTCATTCATTTGACAAAAAGTTATCAAGAATCTCTGTGAACAAAGCACTGGGGTATAAAAATGATGGTCACTTTGCTGATACAGAGGACTTGGGGGAAGGGCATATTCTACAGCACTTTAATATCCCTTATCTCATGTGAGCCTCACAGCAGTCTTGTAAGGTAGTTAAGGCAGCTTTTATTCTGAAAGTTTTACAGATGAAAAGACAGGCTCAAAGAGGGAAAGTGACCTACCCAAAGTCACTTCGTATAGAAATTACAGGAGCCCACTGGAATAATCCATAATTCCTGGCAGCCAGTGTGTAAGCCTGTGTGTACTCACACTTACGTGTGGGTAGAGGTGGGATTGGGCATGCAGTTATGGCTGGGGGTTATTCCCGTATGTGAAAGAATGGAAAAGATATTTTCCCAAAATGGCTCCACAGTTTATCTACTTGGCACAGAGCCTTAAATGCACTTAAGGCATTGAAGGTTGGTATGAAAATGCCAGTGTTCTTTGGGAGGAATGCACACATTAATCTGTTACTTGATATTCATTCATTCATTTGTTTGCTCTTTCATTCAGCAAGCCTTATTAGAAACTTTCCAGTGGCTGGTCTTGAACTAGGAGCTAGATACCAGAAGATAAGTGGGAGGTGGCAATTTTTGGGGGGTGTGATACAAACATCAGTTAGACATGGTCTCTCTCATTGTGGAGCCCATTACCTGTCTTCAATATTCCCATTTACTGACATACTAGACCTTCTATGTTCAAGATACTGAGAATTACACACAGGAAAATGTTGGGGTTTTTGTTTTTTTTTTTTCCTATTTCTGGATTGGGTATCAGCTCCAAGCCTCCCTCTCTTCTTCCTCTGGTGGTGTGTGCCTGTGTTATCTTACTAGACATTGAGTTCTTTGAACTCAGAGACATGAATTCTATCTCTGTGTCTTCAGTGGCTGATACATAGTAAGTTTTCAACAAATGTCTGATCTGGGAATGACAGGATGCATTAATGTGCTGTTAAATTTACTTTGACTTCTTTCTCTTAAAGCTTCCTCCATTCTGCCCCTGACTTAGTTCCTCTTGTTCTCTAGAGTCAAAAAAGTGTACTCAGACTTAGAATCTCATCTTCAATTAAAAAAAAATATTAAAACATCTTCCTCTGTTATTTGTAACCTTTGCCAAAGGTCCCTATTCTCACCCTGGGACTTCCTTAGAGCTAAAGAAAGAATATAAAGGGGTATATTAATGTGAACATAGTGTAACCTTGGACAAGTCATTTAGTTCCCCTGAGACTTAGTTTTCTTCTCTGTAAAATAGTAACAATCTTTATTTCTTGAGTTGTGTTTGTAACCAAATGAGAGCATGTGTTGCCAACTTATGTTTCAAAATTCATCCCAGGTATAAGCTCCTTCAGGAAGTTTTCTTGGAACCCTACCCTCCAGGCTATCTTAGTTGCCTTCTCAGTTTTTCAGTTTCCTGGTTTCCCTTTGTTATATACTGAAGTATATTTATACTAAAGAATAAAACAGTAATTTATTCTATGATTTAATTTTTCTTTCTCCTCTACTACACAGTGGAATTTTGGACTAACTCTTACTGATCTTTGTGTTCACTCATATTCATCCAGAATATGTTTATCGAGCACCTATTATATGTTGGGCGCTGTGCCAGTTATTGAGAGTTCAGTAGTGAGTAAGACCAACACAGCCTCTGCCCTGATGAAGTTATAGTATTTAGCTTAGGTTCAGCCCAGGCTGGGACTCACTGGATGTTTGGTTGATGAATGAATGAAAAATGAATGAATACATAAATGAATGAAACTACTTGGTAACTCTAGAGTGCTGTTTGGATGTTAGTTATTTATACTCTAAGTATATTCAATTGAAATGAGGATTTGATTCAATGTCTAATATAATCTCCCCAGAATCTTCTGTGCCAGCGGCCTTTAAAAAATGCTGTATGGCCTTCCCCTGACTTGTGGTTTTTATTATTGTCTGAGAATTAGGTTTGACAGAATCCCTTTCCTGGCTTAATTAGTCCCCATCTCCTTTTCTAACTGATATCTTTCTTTACTAATAACTTCTGACTTGTGGATGAGAGAAGGCCTCAGAAATCTTATCAGAAAGCAGCTCACAGAGAAAAAAAATGTGACAATGAATATATATATATATATGTTTATGTATAACTGAAAAATTGTGCTTTACACTGGAATTTGACACAACACTGTAAATGATTATAAATCAATAAAAATGTTAAAAAAAAAAGAGAGAACAGATGAGCAGAGCAAATATCTTTTTTTTTTAATCTTAAAAGGAAACTAGTTTTGTCTGAAGATCCATTAGTAATAAAGGAAACTTCTTGGACACCCAGGTCCTGGGTTCCCAAATTTTGTTTGAAAGAAAGTAAACGTTGTCCATTTCATGGTAAAACGTAAGTGAGTCATATACTTTATCTTGGCCAAACCTGAAAAATGTCCTCATTTTCTTAACAGTCAAATGGCAGAGTTGGAATAAATGATCTCTCTATTCTCCAGTCATTTTTCCTGGATTTCTCAGAATAGCCCATTTCAAATTACTTTGTTGCCATAAACCTCCAAATTATCTTGGGAATCTTGATATCTATAGAATATGTCCCAGATATCTTGACATGAAAAATAGCCTCTAAATCCTTCAGCAGATTATCTATCACATCTTCAAGTTCAGAAATTATGATTGTCACATTGAGAGGTCCTTCCCAGCCATCAGTGACATTCTGTGCTACTCTCTCAGAACCAATATAGCCAAAGCTGATGGTTCTTGAATTTATAACATCACAAAAATTGGGATATTCAAAAGTGACATAAAATAGTCCTTTATACTTTTAATCCAAGCTTTAGGCTATTTGTTGAATGAAGAGCTTGTCGCGGCTGATCCATTCCCCTCTGAGGATTTTCTTTTCCACATTAAATAACCCAGATTCTTTAAACTGATCCTTCTAATGATGTGCTGACAATTACTTAGTCACTGATGGTTCCTTTTGCTGGAATCTGGTCGATCTCCATTTTATCTGAAGTGCAGTCAAACTGCACTTCATTTACTCCCTTACCAATCTGTCATGAAATCTTATTGATTCTACCTCCTTAAATTTGTTGAAACTGTTCCTCTTCCTTATTCCCTCTGTTCCACAATTCTCTTTAATTGAAATTAACAGTTATTAACACTTATTACATGCTATTTACTAGGCAGTAAAGATACAAAGATGAAAAAGACAGTCTCTGCATTCAAGGAGAGAATTATTTAATGTTAGAACTTGAAATAGCATTGACATTCATCTAATCTAACTGCCTGATTATATAGACAAGGAAGCTGAGACTCAGAATGGGAAAGGGTCTAGTACAAAAATCACACAGCGTAATAAGCTGCAGAACTAGGGCTAAGATCCAGATTTTTTGACCCTCCACTCAAGAATTATTTCCTCTGTATCACTGTAAACTTAAAAATAACTAGCCTCTTTACTGTATCACTCTTTAGTATCATTAACATCATAGTTAATGTTTTATTTTAGTACTTTAGGGTTTGCAGTTCCATGACAGCCATCTAATTTAGTCTTTATAATATCCTTGCAAGAATTTGTTATTATTAATCATGGCAACCCTGAATCTCAGAGAGGTTAGATAACTTGTCCTTATGTAAGTTCTGAAACTTACACTCCAGATTCATGATTTTTTCGCATACCACACTTCATTGGCACAAGCAGGTATTATACTATGACTGACATGTGCTAGGGAATAGAGATGTTTAAGCTATAGATCCTACTTTTGGAGAGTACAATCTGCACAGATAATAGACTGAAATTAATAACCATGCTGGGTGTTGTTAAGGGTTTCCTGGAACTGTTACAGCCTCTAAAGATTGCTGTTTATGACCTCCTCATTTAAAAACTGCAACGGTAAAAGCTCTAAGTTACTTATTTTTGATAAGCCAACAAATGAAAATTTTACCAAAATTAAACTGAGGTTATTTGGGGAAAACTGGGATGTAGAAATATCCAGAGTTAATATTGGATTATGTCATATATTTCACACAGGTTCACAGTAGGTGAAACCATTGTGGTCCAGATAGGGAGGTGACTTGTCCAAGGCCTTACAACAGGAGATTGACAGGGGAAAGAGGTTAAAAATAAATTATAGAAATTATTTAGAATGCAGCAATTGACTATAATGCCTTAAAATTTCAGGCCAAGACTCTGGAGTTGCTGTATGTAAACAGTAAAATGCGCTTCATTAAATAGAAGCTCTCAAAGAGTCTCTTGAACCTCTCTAAATGGGTGACCAGAGAGCTTTGCAACTGCTCAAGCATATAGTGACTAGTTGTCTAAAATTCTAGTCAGATGCCGGTTTGAAGGCAGAAAAGATGACTCGGTGAGGCTCTGTTAAAGTTCTGTTTTTAGGCCTGATGTTGTGGGAGATCCTTTCCAAGACAAAGCGAGGAATCCTTAGCCTGAGTTTTACCAGGCACTCAGCACTTCTTACTGCTCAGTGAATTGAGTTCCAAACTAGACTTGGAAGATGAGGTTATGAATAGAAAGGATGAACTGATCATTTAAAAGAGAAGCAGGACTTCAGTATTTATATCTTTTTTTGTAGTTTTTATTTTTTTATTGAAGTATAATTGATTCACAAGTGTATAGCAAAGTGATTCAGTTATACATATAAATATATATGTGTTTTTTCAGATTTTTTTATTATAGGTTATTATAAGATATTGAATGTAGTTCTCTGTGCTATGCAGTAGGTCCTTATTGTTTATCTGTTTCATATATAGTAGTGTATATTTGTTAATCCCACATTCCAAATTTATCCCTCCTACCGCCTTTCCTCTTTGATAACCATATGGTTGTTTTCTATGTCTGTGAGTCTGTTTCTGTTTTATAAATAAGTTCACTTGTATCATTTTTTAGATTCCACATGTAAGTTATATGCTATTTGTCCTTCTCTGTCTGACTTCACTTAATATGATAATCTCTAGGTCTATCTATGTTGTTGCCAATGGAGTTGTTTCATTCTTTTTTATGGCTGAGTAATATTCCAGTGTGTGTGTGTGTGTGTGTGTGTGTGTGTGTGTGTGTGTGTGTGTGTGTGTGTGTGTGTGTATGTGTGTGTGTGTGTGTGTGTGTGTGTGTTTACCACAACTTCTTTATCCATTCATTTGTCAATGAATATTCAGGTTGCTTTCATGTCTTGGCTATTGTAAATAGTGCTGTGATTGTACAGCAAAGGAAACCACACATAAAATGAAAAGACAACATATAGAATAGTAGAAAATATTTGTAAAAAATGCACCTGACAGGGATTAATTTTCAAAACATACAAAGAGCTCATATAGCTCTATATAAAAAAAAAAGCCCAGTCAAAAAATGGGCTGAAGTCCTGGATAGATGTTTCGCCAAAGAAAATATGCAGTTGACCAAGAAGCAAATGAAAAGATGCTCAACACTGCTAATTTGAAAGAATGCAAATCAAAACTACAATGAGGTATCACCTCACACCAGTCAGAATGGCCATCATCAAATCATTTACAAATAATAAATGTTGGAGAGGGTGTGAAGAAGAAAGGAACCTTTGTATACTTTTGGTGGGAATGTAAATTGGTGCAACCACTATGGAGAACAGTATGGAGGTTCCTAAAAATCTCAGAAGATCCAGTATTTATATCTTTAATTAACTGATGTGTGTTGAAAGAATGATTTGAATGTCAAACAGTAGCTTCTGGTTGTCAATTGGTGATGTAGTGGTAAATGGGTCAAAGTTCCTGCCCTCATTATTTATGGATAATGCTGTAAAGAAAACAAAACAAGGCAAGATAAGGAATTCTGGTTGAGTGGGGCAAGGGGAACTGTTTTGTTGCAGATGATCTCTGGAGGCTTCTCTGAGGAGGTAACATAAGAGCAGCTTCCTGACTGAAGGAAAGAAGTGACTGGTAGGAAGATGTCAGCACAGAGTCTATGCAGAGAGTAGAGCCAGTACAGATACCTTGGGAGATATGAGTTGGACATGTTCAAAAACTGAGGCCAGTTTGGTTGGATACAGTGAGGAAGGGGAAAGTGGCAAGATATGAGGTGTGAGAGACAGTCCAGATAATATTAAAGGCTTTCTAGATGACAGTAAGAAATGTAAATTTTCCTCTAAGCACAATAGGAAGCTAGACATGATCTGAATTATAATGCACAGCAAATTGGGCAAGAGTAGCATAGGAAGGCCAACTGTGTCAGCCTTTTATGAGAGAGAAGATAGTGACTAGTGAAGAGGCAGTGTGGGTGGTAAGAAGTTGCTAAATTTGGGATATATATATATATATATATATATAGGAGTGGAGTTTAAGGGAGTCTAGAAGGGGTACTGGAATTAAGATTGTAATAATTATGATCAAAGTGATAAAAACTAATATTTAAAGTGATACATATTTTACAAAGCAGTTTCTAAAATGGCATCTCATTTTAAGTTGTTAGGCAGATATTTTTACCCCAGTTTTACAGATGAAGTAATCCAAGGTTAGAGACATTACATGATTTTCTCAAGGTCAGTCAAACCTGATGGAGTCTGAATGAGACATCAATCTGCCTATCTCTGAATACTGTGGTCTTTTCTCTGTATGTCATGACATCAGATAGATGCTTATATGCATATATACATATGTACATGCATGTATACATACATACATATGTATGCTTAGGGAAGGAGAGAAAGGGTAGTGGCTCAACACAAAAACTTTGGTATCAGGCTATCTGTGTTTGTAACCATTTTTAATTAGGCGATCTAGGAAAAGTTACTTAACTTCTAATTAAACATGGAGAAGTAATATTACTTACTATAGAGGGTTGATTATGCTAGAAAATACATTAGTTCAGAGCCTGGCACAGAGAAAGCACTTGGTAACAAGTAAGCAAATAAGATTATACATGTTTTATATAGCAAAATAATAAATTTATACTCAGTTAGATATGTTATAGTATTCAGCATGTTACTTTGGCTTTGATAACATCAGGTATATAGAACAGCTACATAATCTCCATTGTACAGTTGAGCACCTTACAAGACTCAGACCTCTTTAATGACTGGAACCATACTATAGTCACTCCTACAACCCTCACCTCCTATCTCAATATCTAGCACACGTTGTATACATTGCCTTATTAAATACTTAATGAATAGAACTCATTTGAAGAGACAGTATAGGCAATTAGTTACATGGTATAATTTGAGGGATACAAGAAACCCTCCAAATCCCAACCCAAATTGTCTTAGTATTAAACTTCCACCATGGGATAACAGAATCTCAGAGTTGGAAAAGATGTTGGAAATCATGGAGTATATCCACAAAGCCCTTCTCACCAAATGAGTAGTCACCTCAGTAATGCCCACCCTCTGCCACATTATCTCCAATATAGGGAAATTCTAACTTCACAGGGCAGCTGGTTCAACATTTGGCTGCTGTTACAGTAAAAAGGTACTTCTCAATATTGACTTGGGATTAGCCTCTCTTCACCTCCAGATATATAGTAAACTTGGAGCGCTTGGAATAACAGCTGTTCAATGGAGCTGCTTCTCCAGGAGGAGTTTATTTTGTTTCTGTTTGCCATCTCAGTGTTCTGATGGTTCCTTCCTTTTCCTTAAATTGTGAAGTATCATTGTCTGGCTGGGTGAGTTTCTTTTGCCTTTTGTCACTAGTTTCTGTAAAATTCTATCTCCTGAGTTTCTCATCTCCAGGAGCTGGGAGAAAATTTCACTTTAGGATTTAGTTTGTTCTCATTCTTCCATGCTGGCTGCTTTGAATGGTGGTACTGGAATAAAATAGACCCAAATAGTCTTAAGGATCACAGTAAGTTTTGAAAGGCCCATGGACTGGTCATTTCTAATTTAGAAGCAGGAGACTTGGGTTCTAGTCTAACTCTGCCTTCCATTCATTATGTAACCTTGGGAAAGTTTGTCTCCCTATAGGCCTCAATTCTTTTATCTGTAAAATACATGGGACTGAATTTAATATTCATTATCCCTTCTCTTAGTCTATGCACAAAGTTTGAAGCATATTTGAAAATTTCCATGCAGCTTCATTAATTAAGTGTCCTTTATCTGATTGGCCATATTTGAGGAGGTTGTAACTTTTCTCATTGTTTCATTTATGTCCAAACTCTGACATAAAGAAAATGAGAAATTTTAGTGGCAACATATCATTAACTTTATTGCCCTGAAAGCGTGTGAGAGGTTCTATTTTATTTATTTTATTGTTTTCCTTGCTGTTAGCTAAAGTTGATTGAAGGGGATGAAGCAGGGTCGAGTGAGAAGGGCTGAGGCTCTTATTTGGAAAGTTTTTTGGAAAGATGTCTTTGCTAGTTGCTATATCATACCATAACTTGGTAGTTGGGTAGCTATATTAATTTGGGAGTCCATCTGCTGCCTGTGAAGTAGTCATCATAAAGGGTATATTAGTGGCATAATATTTGCTGACTCCTGATTGGACTTTAACAGTTTTTCTCATTGTTCATGGCTGAGGAGGAATATAACTATTTAAAAATAGCATCTTAAAGAATGTGTCGATGAATGGTGACACTTTATGGATAATAGCACTTAAGAAAAAGTTCTGTATGGTGGCTTTAGCTGCCTCATTCTATCTGTGTAGGATCATTCATTTGTCTTCCATTTACAAACATTTATGAAGCGCTGCTGCTTGACAAGTTCATTGCTAGATGCTGGGAATACAAAGACAAAAAACGGAGAGTTAATTCATCTTAAACTGGATTTTTCTGGTATATGTCCCTCACATGAACGTCTGCTATGTGCCTGACTATGTTAGTGGCAATGGGGGATGGTAGAAATGAGTGCCATGGAACACCTTGAGGGGCTTCCCTTTGTGTCTCTAGCACACACACAGCACAGTACCTGGCACAGAGGAAGCACTCAGCAAACACTTCAGGGAAGGAATGAATGCATGAGTGATCATTCCTTTAAGGAATCCTTATCCTGTTTGTTTTGGGAATTAATCTTTAATACACAGTCAGAGAGCCCACGATAACAGGAGAACATGTTTTATATGAGAAGTGTTAAAATAGAGTCATATACATGATGTGAGAACAATTAATTCTGCATGTGAAGATATTAGGGAAGGACATTCCAAGTAGATGAAACAACAAGAAAAAATATAGAAGATGGTAAAAGCACATGCTGTGTGCTCAGAGACTACTGAGTCCTCATGTAATCATAGGGTGGAGGTGGAGGGGAAGGAGTGACAGATGGGAGAATAGCAGGAAATATCCCAGAAATACAGGTTACATAGAGTTTCACATGCTATATTAAGTATCTTGACCTTGACCCAGTAAGTGTTGAGAACACATTAAAGAATTTTAAGCACAAGAATGATATATCTTTATTTGTATTTTATTGTTCACTCTGGCATTGGTTTGAAGGTTGGAGGTTGGATTGGAGTAGGGCAAAACTAGAGGCAGAAACATCAGATAAAAGGTAGACTAGAACAATATTGGCTGCGATGGAAGAAATGAACTCTATCTTGAGTTGGAAGCATAATCAAACGGAAGATTTGGGCTCAAGAGAAATTCAACATGTCTTTAGAGGGAGGTGAAAGAAGCAATGGAGAGTACATGGTTGAAAATGCACGAGAGAAAGGGTATAATAGATGGAGGATATCCTAGCAGAGATGGAAGGATTAGAATCCAGAACATAGGGTGAAGGATTAGTAGTGGGAAAAAGGAGAAAAAGAAGAAAAGGATATGATCCAAAAATTTATCACTCATTACAAGAAGAGACTCTGTCTATGGGCCTCAGTATTTTTTGTTTAGTCACCCCTGCCTTTCCTATCAGCTGTACCTCCAAGTTGTTTCAAAAGACAGTGTTCAGACTCACCAGTGGGTGATACTATTTTTTCATTCACTCAACAATAGTCTTTGAATGCCCACTCTATGTTAATCCCCACACTGGGCAATGAGGGTATAGCAGTGAATCAGACCCAGTCTCTAGTCTTGAGAAGCTCCTAGTCTATAAGGGAAGACTGTTGTATAAATAAGTCAGTGAACTAAAATGTTACAAGTGCTTTAACAAAAGTTAGGAATAATTATTCCTACCTGGGTTGGGAGATAGGGTGGGCAGAAAAGCTTCATAAAAGATAGATCTACTGGAGCTGAATTTTGAAAGTGTGACTGCTTTGATTTTTACTGGTTTTAGGATAGTGTGTTTGGCAGAATTCTAAGATGCTCCCCATGATTCTCTGTACCCGTTTATGATGTACATATCCTAGATAATTTCCTCTGCTTGAGTGTAGGTGGAATCTGTGAATATGATTAGAAATCACTCTCCCTGATTATGTTAAGTTGTATGGCAAATTGTTTTACAAATGTTATTAAGGTCTCAAATTAGTTGACCTTAAAATAGGAAGATTATCTGGATGAGCCAGATCTAATTACTTGAGCCTTTTAAATTTGGGTCTAGAGGTCAGAGATGGAAACAGTCAGAGATTCAGAGTACCATGGGACGGATTTGATGTGCTTTTTTTAACTTGATGAGGGAGGGGAGGGGTCCATGTGGCAAGAAATGTGAGTGGCCTCTTTGGAGAATGGTTCCCAGCTATCAACCAGCAAGGAAATAGGTACCTCAGTTCTATAACCACAAGGAATGGAATTTTGCCAATAACAAGGATAAGCTTGAAAGCAGATTCTCCCCCAAAACCTCCAGCCCTGCCTGATTTCAGCCATGTGATATTCTGAGCAGAGAATCCAGCCATGCCATGCCATGCTTTAGATGTACTGAACTGTGAACTAATAAATGAGTGTTGTTTTAAGCTGCTAAGTTTTTGGTAATTTGTTACACAGCAGTAGAAAACTAATACAGATGGCTTTGCAGCTGAGTCTGCCCTAGTGAGACCTGGAGCTTTGTTTTTTATAGAGCAAACTTGAAATTGGGCAAATTTACTGAAAGATTTATTCTTTCCTTGCAGGTTATTTCTGTTTCACAAATACCTTCTTTTTTCTCAAAAGGACTGAGCCAAATACTTCTACTTTATTGTGGCCAACAAATTAAACCATTCCTTTGAAAACTTATTTTTGAAATAATAGTTACATAATTAATTTGAAGATGTCGTTTACTTTGCCTCTTGTTGCTTTTCATAGGTTCCCAAAACTATATGTTGAATGATAAATGAATTACCCCGTAAAACATTTCTGAAAGACCTGAAAGAATAGTAACTGATTTCTCTAGCTATATGGAGAACTACAACCACTTGTGTAAGACTTTATATTAAAGTCAATCTAGAGCTTTGACTGGTATTACTTCAGATGTACTATTTCCTATGTTAGACTCTTCCTACTTTGCTTAACTGTTAAACTTTAGTGTTCCTAGGTGTTCTGTATTGGGCCCTCTCTTCTTTTGACTTTATCTCTTTTCCTGGGTGTCCTTATCTAATGCCATGGCTTTATAAACAGATGACTTCCAAAATTCTATCTCTAGCTTCATGTCAAAGCTGGGTTAGAACCAGGATTTAAATAGAGACCTTAGATGTTTCCAAATTAGTCTCGTCTCCCTTGATTATTCCCTCTAGAGAGTCCTAAATTGAGAAGGGGTTTCTAGCCAAGAAAAAAGAAGCATTTTCTTTTTTTTTTTTTCACTTAAGAATCTGCTGGGGAGATTTTTTTTAACATTTTTTATTGATTTATAATCATTTTACAATGTTGGGTCAAATTCCAGTGTAGAGCACAATTTTTCAGTTATACATGAACATATATATATTCATTGTCACATTTTTTCTCTGTGAGCTACCATAAGATCTTATATATATTTCCCTGTGCTATACAGTATAATCTTGTTTATCTATTCTACATTTTGAAATCCCAGTCTATCCCTTCCCACCCTACTCCCTTGGCAACCACAAGTTTGTATTCTATGTCTATGAGTCTGTTTCTGTTTTGTATTTATGTTTTTGGTTTTTTTTTTTTTTAGATTCCACATATGAGTGATCTCATATGGTATTTCTCTTTCTCTTTCTGGCTTACTTCACTTAGAATGACATTCTCCAGGAGCATCCATGTTGCTGCAAATGGCGTTATGTTGTCAGTTTTTATGGCTGAATAGTATTCCATTGTATAAATATACCACATCTTCTTTAGCCAGTCATCTGTTGATGGACATTTAGGCTGTTTCCATGTCTTGGCTATTGTAAATAGTGCTGCTATGAACATTGGGGTGCAGGAGTCATTTTGAAGGAGGGTTCCTTCTGGATATATGCCAAGGAGTGGAATTCCTGGGTTATATGGTAAGTCTATTCCTAGTCTTTTGAGGGATCTCCACACTGTTTTCCACAGTGGCTGCACCAAACTGCATTCCCACCAGCAGTGTAGGAGGGTTCCCTTTTCTCCACAGTCTCTCCAGCATTTGTCATTTGTGGATTTTTGAATGATGGCCATTCTGACTGGTGTGAAGTGATACCTCATTGTAGTTTTGATTTGCATTCCTCTAATAATTAGTGATATTGAGCATTTTTTCATGTGTCTATTGATCATTTGTATGTCTTCCTTGGAGAATTGCTTGTTTAGATCTTTTGCCCATTTTTGGATTGGGTTGTTTGTTTTTTTCTTATAAAGTCGTATGAGCTGCTTATATATTCTGGAGATCAAGCCTTTCTCCCAGGACATATTTCACAGAACTAGAACAAATCATAATGAAATTTATATGGAACCGTCAAAGACATAGATTTGCCAAAGCATTACTGAAGAAAAAGAAAGAGGCTGGAGGAATAACTCTCCCAGACTTCAGACAATACTACAGGGCTACAGTAATCAAGACAGCATGGTATTGGTACAAAAACAGACATATATACCAATGCAACAGAATTGAGAGCCCAGAAATGAACCCACAAACTTTTGGTCAACTAATTTTCGACAAAGGAGGCAAAAATATAGAATGGAATAAAGACACTCTCTTCAGCAAATGGTGTTGGGAAAACTGGACAGCAGCATGTAAATCAATGAAGCTAGAACACTCCCTTACACCATACACAAAAACAAACTCAAAATGGATCAAAGACTTAAACATAAGACAAGATACAATAAACCTCCTAGAAGAAAATATAGGCAAAACATTATCTGACATACACCTCAAGAAACATTTTCTTATACCAAACATTTTAAATTTGAAACCAAATGTATTACCAAAAGGTGATTTATCCAGGAACGGTTTCATGTGTGGAGGTCTAGCTGGCAGCCAGGTGAGGTTACCAGTCTGCTTGGAGTATATTCCGTGGCATTGCCTATAATTTGCATTCCAGAAGTGCTGCTAAGTCTCTGAAGTAAAATTTAGGTTTGGACACTTGAGAAATAAGTGAAAAAGATCTAAGGTGGACAGTATGATGAGAGAGGTTCTGGAGTATTGAATAATGAGGCAGACACTGTCTATCAGAATTTGAAAAGTATAAATACCAAACAAAGAGGTAACAGCCCTCTGGGAATGTGTAGGTGAAGCCAGATAAATCCAGAAATTTTATGAGCGAAGGTTGATTTTTCAAGGAATATCACCATACAACCTGCTGCACCTGTGTATATAGGTCTATGGCAGCAACTCCTTCTAAAGTTAGTAGCTACCTTCCAGAAAAGTTCTTTGCAGACCCCACACCGATATCAGTCTCCTGTCCATCAGAAAACACACTTACTTCCCAGAATGTTGCATCACATCTTTTCTAGAAAGTGTGGGCACTTCCTGCCCTGTGCACAGCTCTTGAGGGAATATGTGCATGCCTTCTGAGATGGTGAGTCATGGCCCAGTTTCAGCTAGTGAACAGACACTTAAGTATTCCACATTTTAAATATCTCATACTAATAAAATAATTCCCTTCCTCTTTTTTTGTTTGTTTTTTTTGGGGGGGAAGGTAATTAAGTTTATTGATTGGTGGTCCTGGGGATTGAACTCAGGACCTCGTGTATGCTAAGCAAACACTCTACCCCTGAGCTACACCCTTCCCCCCCTTCCTCTTAAATGACCTAATTTTATCCCAAATACCACTGCTGCTACTCTTCCGTATTGAAAACTCTTCCTCTATTATAAATACCTGCCATTAAAAATACCCTCATGTAGCATAGTATTTCAGAAAATGGGCTTTGGAGTCAGACAGGACTAGATTTGAATTCTGCCTGAGCCACTTTTTAGATATGTAACTTTTAGACATTTCTTCAGTATGAGCCTCAGTTTTCTCATCTATAAAAGAGAGGTAATACATATCATCAGGTTTATAGTAAGTGTTAATTTAAATTATGTATATGTATCACATTTAATACAATAACCTATCTATTGAAAGAACTCAATGAATTCCATTTTTAAATTGTTTTTAAATATTATTTTTCATTTTCATAATCCTCATTATCTCATTATAGATATTGGTCAATTTGATATATCCTACATTAAATACCCTATTTTGGTCTTAAATAATATTCCTATCTCCTAACTATTAACCATATATTCACAATTACCTTATATCTACTTAATTTTAAAGCCCCATGTGTCTTAATTATCTTCTATCGTACATGTTCCAACCAAATCTTAGATATCATGCATTTTAATTGTCCTACCTCGGTCTTGAATATGTTCTATTTCAAATCTCCATTTCAGTTTAAGTAACCTTCACCATAAATACCATTTGTAGAGGGACACTTGCTGTTTTAGTTTGCTAGCATTCTTTCCTCCCTTCTTATAATGATATCTTCTTACCTTTGGGGAATTGTACTTCCCTTATGCCTTGTGGTTCTGAAAGGGTTTTCAATTGTGATTTTCTACCCTTCCCATCACAGAGACTGCCATTTGACCCTGGCCTCACCTATCTTGCTCTCTCATCCCCTTGGCCATAGTGGTTAAGTTCAGAGGTGGGCAAGCGACATATGCTGGAGGGACCAGTAGGGTTTTGTTCTGAAGCTGGGCAGGAGAGGTCTCTTTCTCTTTGAAGTATAAGCCATAAAGGATAGAACCCTGGAGCTGCTGACAGTTATATCTCTTTAGCCATGAACAAGACTGAGAGAATGAGGCCAACACAGAGACAAAATCTGAAATGAAAAGAAGAGAGAGAGGGAGTTTTGAGGGCATTGTTTGAGTCCCTGATCCAGTTCTTCAATTTGTTCCCCCTAATTTTAAGAGCCAGTAAGTATTCTTATTTTTTTAAAAAATGAACATTATGAACTCATCTACAAAACAGAAACAGACTCGCAGACTTAGTAAACAATCTTATGGTTACCGGGGAAAAGGGGTGGGAAGGGATAAATTTGGGAGTTTGAGATTTACAAATGTTAGTCACTATATATAAATAATAGATTTTTAAAAATGTTTCTTCTGTATAGCACAGGGAACTATGTTCAATATCTTATAATAACCTTTACTGAAAAAAATATGAAAATGAATGTATGTATGTATATGCATGATGGATATTGTGCTGTACACCAGAAATTGACACATTATAATTTACTGTACTTCAATAAATAAATAAATTAATTAATTAAAAATGAAAAATAAAAAGCTGGCAGCTGTCTTTCAGTCACATGCAAATGAGAGAGGTCTGAATAACACAGATGTATTACTCTTAAAGATATTTTCCAAACTTAGATCTCTTATCTGAGGGTTTCTTCTGGACCTGACCTTAAGAGAATATGCTATTGGTGAAGATGATTTTAAAGTAAAACAGTGATTTGAAATAGAACATATTTAAAGGAATTCTTAGCTGTATCAGTTGGAAACGGAACTGGGATCAGAACAAAACACTGTTTCTGAGTTTCAGACTCCAGGGGCAGTCATATTTAGGGGTATATAAATATAGGGATATCTGATATTGTACCTGGTGTGGTGAATATAAACCAAAATGTCAGGCAGCCTGCATTCCAGGACCAACTCTACTCCCAATTTGCTGTGGGATCTTGGACAAGTGCTTTCCCTCCAGTGGTTTCAATTTCAAAATAAGGTGGTTGGACTTGATTTTTTCCTTCTAGCTCTAGTAGGCTGAGTTTTTGAGGCCTAGACTGGCTGCTAGGCAAAATGGTAGAGATGTCAGCAATATTACCTGGCAGAGTGGGCATTGACACAGTTAGGGTTGACTTAAAATCTAAAAAGATAAAAGGAGTTTTGAAATATATTTTCTCAAAAGATTTTTTGACATATGCCTCTTAAGAGTTGCATAAAATAAGTTATACCATTAATTACATTCCAATGTTCAGAGGCTTGCTCATAATAAAAATGACTTTGTAAACGTCAATATATTCTCAAATAAATTGGCTGTTAATAAATTATATATATATATATATATATATATTATATAACAGGCTATACATGCATATTTATGTGTGTATATATACATATTTTATACACATATATATGTGTATATATGTATGTATATTTATAAATAGAGAGCAAGAGAGAAATGCATTTAGGCTGACACTTCATTTTGCTCTAAGTAGAATTTATGACTATTTTCATAATCTTCCAAGAGTCACCTATTTGTAAATGCCTCCATGTTTTTGCACATGATGTTACCTCTCTTTGAAAGTCTTCCCACTTTCAACCCTCAGTACTCTATTATTGCATTTCCATGTTAGATAGTAATTTTGGTTTGTAAGCCTACTTTTCCCACTAAACTATGAACTTTTTGGAAGTAGAATAATGTTGCTTTATTTCTCAGGTTCAGTTAGAAGCTTGGCAAAAAATATATCTGCTCAGTAAATATGTGTTAACTACTTTTAAGCTTAAACAAGCCATTCCTGGGCCTCTTGTAGTTAAATCTTGTTCAAATGCAGCTCCACTGAGAAAGTTCATGTTATGTTAGTTAATGGTTCTTTGCCCACAGAAGGTTGTCCATGCTTCTTACCCTGATAGTCCAGGTTCTTTACATTATAACTTTTAGCATTTGTTTAGCACCACTTTCTACCAGCCTTGATCTAAAAGCCTTCTCCTCATGTAAAATGTTTGTGTTCATTTAATAAGTATTTACTGAGTGTTTACTCTGTTTTAATACATCCTGTGCTAAGCATTAAGGATACAGTAGTAAATAAGATATTCCCTGCTAAAAGAAACTCATAGATTGGCCTCAGTTATTCTGAAAATATCATGTACATTTCTGTTTTTCAAACTTTTGCAGACTTTATTCCCACTGCCTAAGGATGGCCTTCCTCATACTGTCTGCCTCTCTGAATCTATCCCCATTTGAGGAGATCTAGCACAAGGCCTATGATGAGTCCTCGGGAAGTATTGCTCCTCTGAGCTCCTACATCTGCTTTCGTTTCTCTTTGAGCAATTTGCCAAAATTTCCTCATCTCTCTAACAATAAAATCGTATTCACACTTAACTTTCAGCAAACACTTCCTTGCCACGGTTTCACTTCCCAAACTAAGTCCTTCCAAAAAGGATAGATTGATATGTTCTCGTCATTAATATACCATTTTTGCTCCCTCTGCTGTCATCCTTTTTTCCTTCTCTCCGGAAATTTCCTCCAAGGCCCCAGGTATAAAAAGAATTAATAGTGGCTGCCACCCCAGCACCTCTGTGGTGTGGGAACTTAGAGAGATTGTTGGAATCATGGCTGTTTTCTGCCAGAGCTCAGCTCAGCTTGTCTTCCCTGACCTCTGGAGGTTGTAGATTGTGCCTTTTTCTATGAAAAAGAAAAAGATGTATTGCTTGCTGCATTAATTACCACCCTAATCCTGCAAATTTTGCCTCTCAAACTTCCCTTATATCTACTTCTTCTCCATCCCCACTACTAACATCTTTCTTCATACCATCCCTCTCTCTTATTTGGATTATTCAAGAACCTCTTAATAACAGCTCTCCCTGACTATACCCTTACATCTATCCTTCACACGAGGGGAAGTGGCTTTTGTGCAAGCCAAAAACATAAACTAAGAGAAAAAAATGATAGAAGATAGAGAAACTAATGGAATAGAGCTAAGTTTCCAAAACTCAGATTGCTGGCTACAATCTCATCCCTTAGGACCTTATAGACAGAGGGTTAAATGGCAGTCACTAAACACCTAAGTATGATTTCCTGTCAGGCATGCTACCCTCTAATCACACTTGCCTATGGTCATTACCAGACATAGTATGCCTTTGCAAGTCTCTGTTTTGAACTTTCTATTCCCTTCTTTCCCATTCATCTCCTGGCAAACACCTACTGATCCATCTAGCATGAACTCATGTTATCAGTTCCTCTAAGAAGTCTTCTGGTTTATTCATCAACTTCACTTAGGGGTACCTCCTCTTATTACTTTGTATTAAAATTGCTTGTTTGTCTTTCTCTACTGTTAACCTGTGAGAGTTTCAAGGACTCAGATACTGTTCATCTTCATCTCTCCTGTCCAACTCAGGTGCTCAGAGACTACTTTTTAATGAATGAAGTTCCTTCTTGTTTCTTTGGTAAGCCCTCAGGGATGAGATTACGGATTGAAAGCTGAGTTTTAGAAATTTAGCTGTTTCCATTGGTCTTTCTGTATTTTATTGTTGTATTATTCTTTCTTCTTAATTTATGTTTTTGGGTTGGCCTGGGACTAGCACCTTATTGCTACCTCTTTCCTCCTAGAGAAGGCATATGGTTATCACTTTCTTGTCAAGGAGCTGTGAGTTCCTGCTGAGCCTCTCCTCTGCTCCTTTTTCATGTTAAGATAATGCTCAAATCACCAAAAGAAGATAATTTCTACCTTCTTTCTGAGGGAAGTAAGCATAACTTTTATGATTATTTATAATTAGGAAGTGATTTATCCAAGAGGCAACCATGTAGAGGAGGGCAAACATAGTAAGCCCAACACAACTGGTACTTGTAGATTTGACTTAAGATCCTGATTCTGTGTGACCTTGATAATGGACCACCTGGCTAAGTCAATAACATAGTCCTCATGCAGTAGTTGTGAGGATAAAAGGAATGATGGCAAGACACTTAGCCTCTCTGGTTCTGTTTTATAGTTAAAAATGGAAAAATAGTGCCTGGCCTATCTTAGATATTAAATAAAACCCAGTGTGCGAATACTCTTAAAACTGAGCTGTTTTATCATTCAGCAGACAAGAACTTGCAAAATAAGAATTTATTGGCCATTTTAGACTGAACGCGTATGTCTATAAATGCCATTTACAGTGACATTTTATAATTGGTCCATTTTTTCTAATAATTTCCATAGGATTTCCTAATTTAGATAAACTATATTTTTGCTTGCATTTCAAATATTCTTAAAGCTTCCTTTTTCTCAGGATTTAAGCTCTGATTTTCATTTTCTTTTGTTTTCACTGTAAAATTAAGTGTTTATCATGGCTTATAATTTCATTACTGGGTAGTTAGTGATAGACTAATGCCACTACAACTTGCCCAAAGTGAGCACAAAGAGTGAAAATTTAAAGTGTTTTTTTCCCCCCATAGCCCTCATCAGCTAGATAATACAGCTAATCTTTTTCTTTTGAGATATTATTGGGAAATGAGAGTCACTTTAAAATGGGAAAACCATGATTTTAACCTAGAAATAATTTGTCTATTGGAAAGCTGACTTCCTGCAGATAACACCATAAAGCCCCAAAGTACTGAGAAGGGGCATATTGATAGCTTTTCCCACTGGATAGAGAATGGGAAAGCAGTGGCATGAATTTCATCTTGCCCAAACTCTGATACCTGACTCAGGGCCCCTGAAGCCCCTCTCGAACCATCCAACCATGGACTTCTACCTTGGCTTTAAGAATGAATTACTCAGAAAAAAAAAAAAAAAGAATGAATTATTCAGAAAAAGAGAATGAATTATTCAGTAAGAAAAGGAAAGAAGACGAAGGGTATGAGATTCATCACACTTTTTTTCCTGCTACTTTAGGTTAGATTGATAATTTTTTTCTGCTCCTGTTGTGGAAGTCACAATTTCTATTTATAATCGTGTAATTGTAACTTTAAATTCATAACATACATTCTTAACCACCCGTTTATCCTAACAGCACTGAAATTTATTCAGTACCTTTATCCTCTTCCTGGGAACAGGGCAGGAATCTTAACTTGCCCAAATAAACTATCCTCTGAACCACACACCTTTACTTTCCTAAGAATTTTAATTAAACATACTTTTTAAAATACAGAACCAGTTTTTTAAATTTATTACTGCTAAAGACAATTAGATTTGCCAGCATGTTTTACCATTTTTCTCTCACCTTTGTTCTTGCAATCCTGGTCCTTCTTTTCCGCTGGCTTCAATTTTTTTTCTTATGGAAGTAAATCATTTATTAGCACTTTCAATGAGGATACATTCTCTTTGTTATTGTGTATTTGGAAAATGTTGTGATGTTCTCCTAACTATCGAATGTTTGTTTAGGAATATTCTAAAATGGCAGAGAATTTCTTTTATTACTTTGAAGCTTTGTTTTCAAATATCTAGTGTTGCTTACAAGAGTTCTACTACTGGCCTAATTATTATGATATATAATCAGTGTGCTTTCTTGTGTGTTAGCAGTTAAGATGATTTTTTTAAAATCTTGATGTTTTACAGTTTCATTTCTCTTTTGTCCTGATGTTCTGAGGGGACACTCACTGTTACACTCACCTATTTTCTAGGTGGTCACTCTCTTTCAGACTCATTTTATATTTAGACTACTCTGTATCCTTGCATATCTTTTTTTTAAAATTTATTTTTATGCTTTTATTATTGGATATTTCAATTACCTAAATATATTTAAATCTTTAAAAAATTTTATGTATATATATATATATATATATATATATATATATGTGTATTTATTGAAGTATAGTTACTTTACAATGTTTTGTCAGTTTCTGCTGTACAGAATGCTCCAGTCATACATGAGGATACATATATTCATTTTCATATTCTTTGTCACCATAAGTTACTATAAGATATTTAATATAGTTCCTTGTGCTATATAGTATATGAACTTGTTTATCTATTTTATATATATATATACATATATATATGTATATCCTATATACATATATATATATATATGTATATATTAGTATCTGCAAATCTCCAACTCCCAATTTATCCCTTCCCACCCCTAAACCACCCCTGGTAACCATAAGTTTGTTTTCTATGTCTGTGAGTCTGTTCCTTGCTTGTCTTTTGAAACCTCACTGCATTCCTTTACTCCACTGGCACCACTTCTGTACTTCCCTCTCCCTATTCTCTTTATCTGTTGCAATCCTTGATCCTTAGGGTTCAGCTCAAATTTCATATCCACCAGAAACTCTTCTCTAAACAAATCAGTCAGAATGAATCTCTCCCCCTTGCAAACCCCAACAGCATATACTGTTGATGCAGAACATTTGATATATTTAGTCCTTATAGCCCTCTCTTACAAATATTGAAGAACATATTACAAAAGTATAGGTTTTATAAGTAGGCAAGCCAGAGTTCAGAGCTCAGCTCCCTATTTACTGGTGATTTGAGGAAACTTAATTTCACTGAGCTCTAGTTTTTTCATTGAAAAATTAAAATAATTTTTACCTTATAGAATTGGCATAAGCCCATGCTGCCAGATCATCTTGGTTCCCAGATATAACATTCGAATAAATATATAATAACAAATTGTGATACATCCTATTAGAAAAAGAATAAGATTCTATGAGATATAACTAGAGGAGGTACTGAGGAAAGGCCTTGCTTAGGGTTAGTCATTTTAAAATAAAGCTGAAAGATGATAATGAAATAGCTAGTCTGAGAAAGAAATCAGAGACTTCTGGCAGAGAGAAGGGCAGGTGCCAATGTCAGTGCAAGGGTGCTGCCTCTATAGTCTTTCATGGGCTTCCTACTTGGAGTGCCGGAACGAGATGGGAATCCCCTTTGAAGTAGACAGAATGGCCACTGAACAACTTTTTGCTTTAACTTTGTTTGGGGACCTGAAGCAGTACTCTTTGCTGCCCCCTGCCCCATTTTCTACAAAGTTCCCCATAAAAACTGCTTTTTCATCTTCTATAAAACATGTGAAAACATACACACATACCACCACCACCACCAGGCAGCAATTTGTTGGTACAGCATAACTCAAATTCTTCCAAAGAAAACATTTTTTTCCAAAAAAACAAAAACAAAAACCTTCTGTGACATATCCATACCTAGAATATAGATAACCTTTTATGATTTCATACAGAGCAATTTTGCTCAATCTAGCCATAGTCTCTCAAACATTTCCAGGTCAGAAGTGGATCTTTGCTTTACTTTTGCCTAACCAGAAGGCCCATTTGGGTGAACTCCCATTGGAAAGAATAGCATTCAGTAATGGTGGAATTTAAATCTGTACCTTTTGCAAAATAGAAAAAGGCTGAAAGCTATGAAGGGACAGCTTTTCTTGTTTCTGCTTCTACCCTTCTCCCTCTCCACACCAAAGCTTTAAGACCTAAGCTCCACCAACAGCAGTCTTCCCAGGATTCTCTGTAAGAAGGAAGCTTCTTCCAAGTATCTGATACAGGGATAGGAGCATCTGGCTCCAGGGATCATTTCATTCTCCCTATGCAGTGATGCATCTTAGAATAAAAATGGAAGTGTACAGCATGGCCCTGGACACAGTAGGCATTTAATTTAAAAAATGGATTTCTTCTTCTTACTGATTTGTGTAACTACCCCATCTTTGCTGTTAGATTATGAGTTCCTGAAGGATGTTTCTTATAATTTTCTGTGCTTCCCACAGATTCTGATTCAAGCAAATTTATCGAATACCTTTTTTGTGCCAGTCACCATGTCAAGTATTTTCCTATATATTATTTCATCCAATCTTTATGACAAATATGTGGAGAACATTTTGTCATTCGATTTTTTGATAAGTAAACTTAAGCTTGGATATACCAAGTAACTGGTTCTAGATAACACAGCTACTTAGTGGTAGGGCCAGGATTCAAATCCGGCTCACCCTGTTCATAAAGTGATGTTCTTCTCAGTGACATGATACCAATACCCAAAACACCTAACTAGGTACTGTGGGCACTTTATGCTTTCATAATATTTGTGAAATAATTGGAATTGATCTTTTGCTTAAAATGATAAATACTTGTTAACATGCTATTTTGTTTGAGTTCTAAAATTTTATGTAAATTTATATGGGGAGATTTATGGAGTCTAAAAAGTAAAGCCAGGTAAAATGTATATATAATACAATTCTATTTTTAAAAAAATATGCATCTATGCAGGAATATAGAGGAAAATCTGGAGGAATATGCACTGAATTTTAACATTTTTTATGAAACATAAGATTAGCAGTGATTTTTCTTCTCTGGGGTATATATTTTCTCTCTTTCTGTACTGAGTATTATTAGTATAATGACAAATTTAAAGTTTAAAATAATTAATGCAAAGAAGTGAAACAGTTACTCCATGGACTGTTCATAATGACATAAATTCTAGGAACTGATAGATCAGATTTTAAGAAAATAAATGAATACTGCAGAAGGTATAATGGGGATGTAGAAAATATTGGACTTGTATGTCAATGTCCTTTCCAGTCACTTGACAAGCCAGGACATTTCTGAAGAAAGTGTTGACATGCTACCAAACACGTATGACCTAATATGCTTTTAAAAAACACACACCAACATTTGTCTTTCTACTGACACATTTGAAAGCATGTCAAAATCTGATTTTGATTAGAGAAAAGAGTGTGACACATCCAGATTATAAATGCAAATCCCAGTAGACATTTGATTTCATCTAATCAAAGATGTTATTTTTAATTGCCATAGAACAAGATGATCTTGTGCAAATGAGGCACTGAGTTAATAACAGAACTTTGTATTTACATAGAGATTTTCTATGAGCTTAACATACTTCATGAATTAACAGAAGTTCTATGTTGGTGCAATCACTTTGGGAAACTCTTTGGCAGTGTCTTCTAAAGCTTAGTATATGCTATACCTTGTGACC
Organism: Camelus dromedarius; assembly: GCF_036321535.1. Taxonomy (NCBI): domain Eukaryota; kingdom Metazoa; phylum Chordata; class Mammalia; order Artiodactyla; family Camelidae; genus Camelus; species Camelus dromedarius. The sequence goes on from NC_087449.1 coordinate 35,540,263, forward strand.
TAGAAATTACACTCCTAGTATATACTCAACAGAAATGTATTTTTATGTTTACCGAAAGACATATTCATAACATCACTATTTATTATAGCCCCAAGCTAGAAAGTATGAAAAATCCCATGAACAATAGAATAGGTATAGAATGGATAAATTATGTAATTGTCATACAGTGGAATGCAGCAATGAGAATGAATGATCTACACCTACATGTAACAATATGGATAAATCTCACAGATTGTTAAGTAAAAAAAAAAAAAAGACAACATAGAAGAATACAAACTATATGATTGTATTTGTATGTTGTGTAACAGTGTGCAGAACTAAATTATGCATTAGAAATCAGGGAAGTGGTTACTCTTGGTATGGGTAGCCATGTGAAGGGAGCATGAGTGGAGGATATGTAAGGTGTTATTTAGTAATACTGTTTTTTGGATGTGAGTGTTAGTTTCACAAATGTGTTCAAATTATGAAAAGTATTCATTGAGCTTTACACTTACGATATACATACTTTTCTAGTCATTGAACTTAACACTTAATGATATATGTACTTTTCTATATGGATAGTATAATTAAATGCATCTTAAAATATATACTTTTTAGTATATATGTTTACTTATATAGATTTAGATATCTTCTAGCTCTCCTCTTCTAGATTTTGAGATGTTGTCCATTGGCACTGAAAGTAACTATTATTAATTTAATTCATTTATTCAGAATTGTATACTGTGTCCTTACTCTGTTATAAGGTCTATAATAGGATCTGCTGATATGAAAAGAAAAGAAAAGAAAAGAAAATTCCTTTACTCAAGGAATTCTTGTGGGTGGGAGAGGACAGGGAAGTAATTAATTATAGTACAAAATAGCATGTAGAAATAAATAGAGGTTATTTTGGTAAAATCAAACAGGAAGACCCAAGCCACATTGTGGGCTTGAGGATCAGAGAAGGCATTCTGGGACAAGTGACATATGACCTTTCCCTGAAAGATAAGCAGTTACACAGACAAAGACTAATAGGAACCACATTCCAAGCAGGGGAAACTCTATTTGGGAAGTATCTGAGATGATCAAGAATATGGTCTCTTCAAGGAACTGACCATATTTACTATGTCAGAAATACAGGCTGTGAGGAAGAGGAGGAGTGGCAGAGCATGAGGCTAGAGAAGTAAGAAGGGGCTTTGGATAGCATGCTGAAAAATTTGGACCTTTCCTGCAGCCCAAGGGGAGCCAGTAAAGGATTTAAAATAGAAGAGTGACATGATCAGATTTTCATTTAAAAAAAAAATCACTAGTATTGGTCGAATAAGTTGGAGAGGGAGGGAGGACTGGTAGCAAGGAGAGCAGTAATGTGTTACCAGAAGAAATGATGAGAATCTGAATTAAGGTAGTGGATTTCCCACCAAATCCCACTCATACTTGAACATGCAACTGATATGGGGAAATAGGCAGTAGGTTTATATTGTACCATAGACAATTTCAATTGAATATTAGACATACCTGTTCTTAAAATTCTTTAGTTGAAAGGATTAACAATGCCCACGATACCATCTGCAGCACCCTCTGCTTCTTCCTGGGTGCCAAGAACCTAGGCCAGAACTAAGCCTCTTCTCAAGATTGTTGCTGAGGTATCTTTGACTCTAATGAAACCCTCATCTATTGAGGTAGATCTTTACACTGGAAAAATCTCTTCAGAGCTGTCAGGCTCAAATGGTCTTTGTGATGCTCTTGTATGTCAGGAATAAAAGACCAGCTCTATGGGAAAAGTTATCTCCAAGATTACTGAATGTATCAGTAAAACATTAAGTGTTGTGGGATAGGAGGGAAAAAAGAATGGCACCAAGAATAATTCTAGATTAGTGCAAAGACCCACTAGAAGTATCTTTTATTGTTTATAAGGTTGGATATATGCAAAAGGGAGTTTTACTATGCTGCCACATAGCTGAACTGGATGGCAATCCAAGCATTATCCTGCCAGTTCTAGCATTCAGTGTGACTCATAGTAGCTCTCACACTGGCAAAAACTGGCAATTCAGGGGTTTGCATTGCTCTTTATTGATGCTCTAAACTTTAAGAAAGCCATGGGTATTGGATCGGAGCCCTCCCATATTCTGAAGAAAGTCATTAAAGATAAATAAAGGAAAGAAACTACCAAGGAGAGGCATGTGGCAGTTTTCTACTAACAACCAAGAGCAGGGGTCAGCTAACTACGGCCTGGTGGGCAAAATCCAACCCACTACCTGTTTTTGTAAATAAAGTTTTATTGGAACACAGCAGCACCTGTTTATTTATGAATTATCTATGGCTGATTTTGTGCTACAGTGGCATAGATGAATAGTTTTGACAGAGATTTTATAACTCACAAAATAAAAAATATTCATAATTAAGCTCTTTACGGTAAAAGTTTGGCCATCTCTGCCTTAAGTGTAAGAAACCTTGGAACCGCTAAGGAATGTTACTGGAAAGGCTGGCTGTAGGAGATATGGTTTTAATTAGAATGGACTCTTGAGTTATTCCAGTCTGGGATGTATGATCTACATTTCAACTCTCTAATCAATTTAACTGATATATCAGCCCTGTGGTAGCTTATAAAGAACTTCCAAGTTGTGTCTTGTAAAAGTCTCTTTGACCAGAATGACTGGGAAGTTTGGTTTAAAAAAAATCAGTTAATACCAATACCTAGGTGGTAGTAGATGATCTCAACTCAAAGCTAATTTCCAAGACTGTGGATGAGGAATGATGCAACTGCCTCCTGCTTAAAGTGAATCAGATTGGCCCTAAGTCTCTCCAGTGAGAGGAACACCCTATGTTTCCAGTATTCTGGGGAAACTGAAAATGTTTTTACTGCTGACCTGGTGGTAGAATTTTGCCCTGCACATATCAAGATTGTTGCACCTTTACAATCTGAATCTGCCTCTTGGAATTGAGGAGATTCTGGATGGAAGCTTCAGGAAGTTCCTAGCCATTTAAGCTCTAGGCAGGAGAGCATCTGAGCCAGTTCACGTCTATTTAGGTGGTTAGACCTCTGATACTGTTCTAATCAGACAGCCTAAAACATCAGAACAGCATTGTACAAGGATCTCTGGTTATTTTCTCCCCTTTCCTCACTTCCCTGTGGTGTTCTCATTGCTTTATTAGAAATGATATATCAGAAGTCAAACTTATCCACTGGGGAACTTTTTGGAATCTCTAGCTTTATAGCCATGTGACTAGCTCAAAATCATATTCTTTTCTCCCCTATACCCCACCATGAATCTGTGAATCCATGTACTTATGGTGTGATCCTCTGAGGTTAACAGGCAAGCTCCCCAAAGTTTTTATGTGGTAAAAAAAAAGTCAGTAACTACAAATAGTCCATTAGTTACTTTGCCACCAGAGATTTTTTTTTTTCACTGTCCACATTATCCCTCATGGTATTTAAGGCTTTCATCCTCTGCTGGTGCCTTTTTTCATCCTCCTTTCCAAATTTCAAATCCTCCCTCTATTATACAGAACATTGAACTCTCTCCAGTTCCTAGCCCACATTCCCTTTCAAGGTCCACCTCTGAGGTGCTCAGCAGAACCAAACATCTATTTACTTAATGAGGTCCATCCTTCTCTGTAGGACTTGGGGTTGTAAACAGCAATATATTGCATGTGTCAAGTACCAAGTACAGTTAGTGTTCAAGCAATGCTTTTTCTTCTTTTCCCTTCTGCTTGTTTTTTTGTTGTTATATTCTTTTTCTTCTTATGTCAAAAAATAAATGCCTCATTACATCTGTTGACATTTGTGTTCTCTTATTTTGGATTTAAGCTCATAAAAGGAAAGATGTGAATCCTTCTGGCCTTGTACAATACAGCATGTATAAGGAAGACATGTAATGTCTATTTTTCAGATTTGGTGTATTATATCAGAGAAAACTTAGGGCCATTTTCTTCACTTTCATAAGACCTTCTCCTTCTCCAGTTAGGTAATAGCTTGACTTCTTCTTAGAATATAAAGCAGAGTCTGGGAAATAGGTAACATAGTGGTTAAGGTACAAGGTTTGAACACATCACTTAGTAGACTTTGGTCAGGTTATTTAATCCCCCTGAACCTTAGTTTCCTTATCCATAAAAATAAGTACTAACGCATACTTCATAGAGTTCTTATGAAGATCAATTAAGACAATAAAAGTATATTACTTCACACTGGGACAGGCACAGAACAAATACTTCAAAAAGGGAGGCTGTTGTTGTTCTTATTAATGTAATTGCCACACCATAATGATATTTGGCTTATATAGTTACCTCAAAAATTGAAAATAAATGGAGCAAACAATAAATACTAAGAGGCAAATTGAGAAAGGTCTAAAATAAAGCCCCATGTGTATCTAGGGTGGTGATACTCAATAACATTTTTTTCCACTTTTTATTCTAGAAAATTTCCGCTTTATATAATAGTAAACAGAAGTGATGTAATGGACCTCATGTACTCATAATCCAGCTTCAAATGATATATTCACAGCCAATCGTTTTTCATTTTTATCGCTACTCATTTCTTCTAACCCCTCTCAGACTGTCTTATTTTGAAGTAAATCCCATATTGTATAATTCATTCCATGAATACATCAGTATATATTTCTGAAAGATAAGGACCTTATAAATAACCATAAGTACTAAGTAAATCTTGGTTGATTTGAAGTTAACAGCCCTGGTTAATCCATTCACTTCCCTGATGATGTCAGCACATGAGCTGAGGCATGAGATTGTGCCCATCAGGAATGGTAGCAAAACTATTTGGTTGAAGGGAATAGAAGAAAGATAAGGGTTATATCTTGATTTCACAAATACCATAAATCCTGTCCATCAACATGAGTATGGCACAGGCAAGGTGTGATTATTTTGGGGAGGTGTCATGGTATAATGGGTTCAGGCATGTGCCTTGGTCCAGAAAGTTCTGGGCTCCAAATCCTAATTCTACTACACAAGGCTTTAGCCAAATTACTTACTCCGAATACTCCTGTATGCAACAGTTTGCAGTTTATCAAATGCTCTTTTGCAACTGTTAACTCATCTGTTCCTTATCATTTTGGGGGAAGGAAACAGGCTCAGTGAGGTTAAAGAATTTGCCGAGGATTACAGAGTCCCTGTTTCCTCAAAGATGATCAGGAACAAATGAGTTAACAGTTGTGAAAGAAGCTGGATGCAAGCCCACTTACAATTGACAGAACCCCTGTACCCTTTGCACTATAAGAAGCTACTCTGCCTGTGCTGGTTTCAACCCCAGAAACTTCTCCCCTTACCCACTCTCCCTTGGTCTTTGTTTGGCAAAGCAAGGATGAGAGGAACTGTAGCTAAGTTGGGCTAAGCACTGGCAGATCTGGCATTGCAAGTGATGAATGCATGTCGGCAGGGTTGTATCCAAGTTTGTGGAGCCTTCAGCTTATTCAGTTTGGTGGGCTGCTTTAAGACTATATGACACTACAGGTACAAACATAGATATGAAGGCTAGTATTGAGTTAGTATTGAGTTAGAATAAGAAAAGCATCACAAATTACAAGATTTTTTAAGTTGGCAAATTATTAAATTATTTAAAATGCTACATTATACTGTATTACAGAGGGTACTATATTCAATATCTTGTAGTAACCTATAATGAAAAAGAATATGAAAAGGAATATATGTGTGAATGTGTATGATTGAAACATGTTGTACACCAGAAATTGACACAACATTGTAAACTGACTATACGTCAGTTAAAAAAAAAGTAAGAAGAAAAAAATGCTAGACATCACAAAATATTTTAAAATAGCACAGTATTTTTATTAATTAACTTCCTAACATCTTCTGTAACAATTTTTCCCCACATTTTTGGCTGCATACTCTGATATTCTCCTCATATGGCTATGATTCTGTAACATCTTTTTTTAAAGAAAGAATAGAAAGCTAATTTAGTCTTTCCTCTAGGATGTTAATCAAATATGTTTTTTGTTATAGATTTTTTTAAAAATGTATTTTAGCGTTATGATTCATTATTGGTAATGTAATGTGAAACTTTAGGATTGCTGTGAAATTTGGGAAAATTTCTATCAAGTTTTTTCATATGTAAATCTTAGGATTTTAGACATTTTCATATGCAGTGACTAATCTTAAATCTGCTTTGATTGTCGACATTCATTGAGCACATTACCTGGGCCCATCTCAAGTCCTTAAAAGGGTCCTGTGCGGGGAGGGAGTTTCTACTTGCCCCTACTTCCCCCTTCTCCATACACACATTTGATTAGCTTCAGAGTAAAGCTCCTCTGCAGATTAATTGGTTACCTGTCTTCTCTTTTTCTTCCCCTGAGGTCAGGTTTTAATATTCTCACCAGGCCTTGTACCCACATGGAACACAAAGTCTACTCCAATCCCAGGCATAGAACATTCATTCCCCTGACTCTTTCCCTTTCATAAAATGGTGTTAAGATCACCTACCCTCCTGCTCAGTGACTGAATTAGGCCCCAAGAGCTTTCTGACCCCTGAGTATCTCTAAATAGGAGTGCACATTGTAAACTTACAGGCTTTAAACACTGGCTATCCTAGCTATAGAGATGAAGCCCTGAAGATGAGGATCTTCCATAAAGATATGTGGCCTTGCTGGAGCTAGGAATTCACTTCCTTCCCACTTTTTCTTTGTATAAATACAACATTTCAGACATTCAATTAGAATAAGTACCCATAATTTCAAGCCTTAGTCAGTCATGTGCTATAATTATTCACTGGGCTGCCTGGGATATTTCTCACAATTACTTTTTCTTACTTCCCCAGTGAAATTACTGGTAATTTTGGATTTTTCTTTTATTTAACAGGACAAAGCAAAGCATTTTGGGTCTGCCTAAGGCAAGACTAATGTGGCTCTCTTACTTTCTTAATAATGGCTACCACCTGGTGAGGGACATCTCTAAGAGAGGAGGAGGGGGAAAAAATCTAGGATTTATCATTCTTTAAATGAAGAATTTGGCCCTATTTAACTTTTTTTCCTCATGAGAACAGACAGAGTCAAATATAAAGTTTATATTTCATGAACTGCTGAAGGGTTAGAAATAGGTTGGGAATATATCTTATAGATCTTGTTTCTCCCAGAATCTTTAAAAATGGCATTGTTCAGGTCATGGCTGCCTATCAGATAGAGTTCATGCATCTTAGTCTGGGATTCAGACCCTTCAGCAGACCAAAGAGTGTTGTTGGGGGTGTATTTCATATAGGTACCTCCCAGAGCCTACAGAACAGGCCAGAAAATAGGCAAAGAAAAGATCTTAGGATGCAAACTGGCATTAACCAGTACCGATACTTTATTTAAAATATTGAAAGTAATATCTCACTGATGTTAGGGATTTTGTCTGTTTTATTATTTTATTCGCTAATGAGCTGGAGGGCTTGGCTGTAAGTTTTAATACTGAATTATCTTTGAAATGAGTACATTGGTGCCTTGAGTATTTGGTGTGGGTATCTTTTCTACCAAATTTATTTCTAATGTGAAAGTTGTTGATCCTCACATAATTCATAGATATTCTGTCCCATCATCTTCTCATGCCTGACTTGGGAAATCTGAGGTTCAGCAAGCTCCAGATAACTTACGTGATGTTTATTCACTTACTTATGTGTCCTGCCTCGAGAAGATCCAGAGTGCTTTGCTTTGTCCTGTTAAATAAAAGAGAAACCACTGAAGAAGTAAGGAAAAGTAGTTGTGAGAAAAATCCCAGGAATAAATAATTTATTTCCTGAGCACTTACTGTCTGTCAGCATCCTGCTAAATAGTATACAAACAGATAGGAGTGAAACATGACACTGACTTCTGGGAATTCATTGAAGGCAAGATAGACAAGTAAACATTTGATTATTCTATTAGTTGATATAAGCCACAACAAACAACCCCAATGGCCTAATAACCCTCAGTGGTTTAATATAAAAATTTTATTTCTCATTTAGTTATAATGTATGTGGGTTAGTAGGGGAACTCAGCTCTCCAGTCAGTGGGGGAACCAGATCTCTGCAACCTACTGGTAGATGAGGGAAGAAAGAGTGTGGAAGATTGAGCTTGGAAGAAGAGAACATTTCTTCCATGCACACTCCCTTTGCCAGTCTCAATCCATAGTCCCACCCAACTTCAGGGAAGGCTAAGAAATGTAATCTAACTGTGTGCCTTGGCAGAAAAGGAATTGGAGTTTGGTGAGCACATAGCAGTATTTTTGCCACAGTAATAATGTAGGATCATTTGCACTGTGGCAGAAATCAACACTAGGATTATGGGAAGACTTAACTTAGTCTGTGCTGTGGGGATAGAGGTGGGAATCAGGAAAGGCTTCCTAAAGGATGTGACACTTAAACTGACCTCTGAAGGATATTTAGGAGTTAATCAAGTAAAGAAGAGGAGGGTGGGGTTTGAAGTAGGGGAGAGGACATGAGCAAAAGCAAGAAGACATGAGATAGCAAGGTGTATGCTTGGAGAACTTATGACTCAAGACTTAACATCTAATTCTTACATTTTGGTTAAGAGACACAAGACTTTTGATCATCTCATTCTGAGGTTAGTAGCAGCTCTGGATCACATGGATACATACTAATTCAATTGTTCTGATCAAAAATGCATTGCCCAATTTTCAAAATCAAAGAAGTATTTTTTGAAACTGGTTGAAAGTCAGGCAGCCAGCATGACCTACTTAAGAACTTTATTCAAAAAAGAAAAAGAAAAAGAACTTAGAAATGAATTTCCCTGAAAATTATCTATTTGTGAAGACATGGAAACCACATATTTTAAGGATATGTGGAGAGGGACAATTTGGTGCTTTTTCTCCTCCAGTGAAATTGACAGCAAAATTTTCCATTGTGGTACTCAGGGATGTTTTCCTGTGGGCCCATTGAAGAACAATTTATATAAAAATGATTAAATTTAAATCTAATAATCTCTTGTACCTCCATCTGTATTGTTGAAATTAGGGTAACAGTTTAAGGCTCTGGTGTTACCTAGAGCTCTTGGATTTTATAAATGTCTGTGTGTTGCTTAAAACTAAAATCTATCTGCGTAAGAATCTCTCTAAGGAGGAAATAAAGTTCTTGGCTCGGATAGGGATTTCAAAACAAGAGTTACTGCACTGAAAGACACATTTCTTGGACCATTTTTAAATATGAGAAAAATGAATAGTACATCTAAATATGGAATCTGTATCGATAGAACTGGAGGTGGGATGGGCGTCAGAAAGTGCTTATGGGAAAGGCAGGAGGGAAGTAAGTTAAAATAGGACCAATAGTGTTTATCTTGAAACTTGGCAGACAAATCTAGAATTTCATGGTTGGAAGATAGCAGAGAAAATCAAGAGATGGGAGAATATCATTAATTTCCAGGCAAGACCACAAACAGTAAACCAGTACAGGTAGAATTAAATGTGCTAACACATATAGAGCATTTAACACCATGCCTGCCACTTAATAAGTGTTCAGTAAATACTAGCTGTTTATTATTATTATAACTACTATTATTGATGTTTGTTTTGTCTTATTGGACACATAATTCAAAATACTCCTTATTCTTGCTCAAGATATTTCTTCTTTTTTCCTCTGTTGCAAATTTTCTTTATTTTTGAAAATGAACATTGAAAACATTTAAATTGATTTAATACATTTCTCCAAGCTGGCTCCCCTGAGCCTCCTCTTCCAAGCCCCTCCAGAGGAGATACTGTGTTTCTCTTTTTCCATCACACGTACCTTAGGCCTTTCCCCTTGAGCATTTATTGAAACTTTGCACTGGAAGCTCTTTGAGAACAGCGCCATAGTCTTTTCCATCCTTGTACCCCAGGGAGACTACTGTATCCTTGGCACAGGGTAGACATTTGAATATTTGAATGAATGGTCGAAAACTTACAGTTTACTTAGCCTTTTCATATACATTTTATATGCTCAGGTAAGCTCAATCTTATAGATGTTATTACAAACAAAAACAACAAGGCTTAGAAAGGTTTAAGATTTATTGCCTAAGGTGGGAAAGTGGTACAGTTAGTATTCTGACCAGCCTGTCTTTCTCTAGACTTCCTATGCTTTTCATCAAAACATACCACATCTTCTTGGAATTTATGATTGTGAGAAATAACAGTGGCCTGAATGAGAGACCTGGGTTCTAACATTACTCTGGCCCTCTTTTAAGGCATTGATAATTATATGATGTTTTATCTTCTTTTCCAAAAGCCTGAGAACTCCTTGAGGACAGGAATAGCTGTTATATTCACCTCTTTATCCCCAGCACATAGTGTAGGGTGTGGCACAGTGTAGGTGATATAGAGCTATTGGACTGATTGAATGAAAGAGTGAATAAATACAATTATTCTTGATAGTAACAACAACAATAATTGCATTCTCTAAAAATAAATACAAAGCACTTTAACATTTATTACTTTCTTTTATCCTAACTCCACTATTTTAGATTCGACAAGGCTGTTTTGTTATCCTTATTTTGGAGTGAGGCAAACTGAGTCTCAGAGGATCTCAGCAATATGCCAAAATTCATACCTTTGATTTAGAGCTGGGATGCCAACCCGGGTAGGTCTGACTCCACATAGCGTGCATTTTCATCACTATCATATGCTGTTTCAAAACCGGAGAGATTTTTATCTTTATAGAAGGAAGATTCAAAGAAGACCAAAGCTTTAATAAATAGAAAGGTTACCAGTATTACTGATATAATTTCAGGTTTTTTGGGCTATTAAAGATGAATTCCTTTGGGCATTCTTTTATATCAGTGCTTCTCAAACTTCATTGTGTATATAAGTCATTGGGAGATCTTGTTAAAAGGCAGATTCTGATTTGGTAAGTCTGCCATGGATCTCAAAGTCTCCATTTCTAACAAGTTTTCATGTAATGCTGATGCTGCTGGTCTAAGAACCACTTTGAATTGCAAGGCTTTAGTAGCAAGCTTTATATCACCCATGCACGGGCCCTATCTCCTCCTAAGCCTGGGTCCTGTGGGGTGGTCTTGATATTTCTCACTCCACCCCTGTCTCCAGTGATAGGATTTAAACCCACATTATTTTTTTTTTGAGTAGTCATTTTTAGTTCACAGGGAATTATCACCTAAACTTACAGTCACTTGGGCAGGGATTTGAACACTGAGGAAAAGGATTCACTGTATTTATATTGTTTATTGGGATGGATGTGCTGCTGACCTACGACTGAAGTGTAAAACCTCCTAATGGGACTGCTTGAGATTTTGCTTGTTAGATGAATGCCTTTGGGGAGCATTGGTGGTTCCCAGGAGGGATCAGCAAAGATCTAGAGAGCATCCTTTTTCTTTCTGAGAACAAACAAAGCACTTGGAAATCACGAAAAGAGAAAGAGACTAGGAGTCTCTGCCTTTCCCTCTCTGAGCCACCTTTGACAAGCATTCTGGGTTTCAGTATTTGCAGATATAAATGGGAAGTATATTACCTACCTCACATAATTATGTCAGGATTACAGGAATAATATATCCCCTCTCTAATATCATGAACTTCTTAAAAGTAGAACCTGTGTTACATTTGACTTCTGCCAACCAGAGCTCTAAATACAATGCTGTCCGTGTAGTAGACCACCAGTTACTGATGGTAGAATAAAGAAACTATTTATCTGCAAGGACACTGTAACAGGTAAAACATTACACTAATATTTTTGTATATTGCTGCAGTATTGCAAAGAAGAATATCCACTTATCCAATCAATTACAAACCTCTGCTGTTTTTATCTTCTGTTACCTCTCAAATTCATTCCATGTTTACTGCTCCCTTTCTGACCAAAGCCATATCATCTCTCACCTGGGATAGTCTAATGGCCTCCTACCTTATCTTCTCTCATCCACTGTTATCTATGATAAAGCCACAATGATGTTTTAAAAAATTTTAAGTCTAATAGTGCCACTTCCCTCCTAAAAGGCCTCAGTGCCTTCCCACTATACTTTGAACAAAGACAATTCCTTAATAAGGCCTACAATGCCATGAATGAAAACTAGCACTTGCCTGTGTCTCTAGACATAGCTTATATCTCTCTCCTGCATGATCTTCACACAGCAGTCAGTAGCACTGGCTTCTTTCAGTTCATTGAATGAAGCATGTGCCTTGTAGACACGGGAAGGAATGCTGGATGTTCTCTTGGCCTGAAATGCACAACCCATTCCCCACTTTAAAAGCCTTTATAATTTGGCTCAACTATCAACTGTCTCCAAGGAAATTGTCCATGACCCCACTGATTAAGCCTGAGTGCGGTTGTTGTTGTTGTGATATGTTCTCATACTGCCTGGTACATTCAAAGCACATATCACATTTGTAATTAGATATTTTAAAATTATCCACTTAATATCCTTTTCAAGTAGAAAATGAATTCCATGTGGGTAGGGTCCTTAATCTATCTTGTTCAATACTATAACCCTAGCTTTTGGCACAGTGCTTTTCATATAGAAATATTTATCAAATATTTGCATATAACATATTAGATTGATTAATTCATATTATTACATTATTATTTATCCTTTTGGTGTCTTCCTTATAGTCAAGTATGTATATTATATTTTTATCAGCACTTTTCTATACAGTCTCTCCCTTAAGTATCTCATAAATCCAACTTGCAAAATAATTATTTTTAACTCCATTGTTTTAGAAGATGAAACTGAGGATGACTGTGGTGAAGTGGCTTGATCAAGGCTGCACAGCCAATTTGTGGCAGAGTCTAGATTAATTAGTGATAAATTCAGTTTTCTTTCCACCTCCATCTGCCTAGCCTCAGACTGATGTGAAATGACAGGGGAGGGTATGGCCCAGCAGATTTAGCTTGTCAGAAAGCATGATTGTGTGCTTTTGAGTGGTACCCTGATATTGGGCCACTGACCTGTATTCTCATTTAAATTGTATATCTTATCATTCAGATCCTAAAATGTAGGAGTAGGAAGGGCCTATAAAGAAATATCTAATTTAGTTATTTGTGTAAAATGTGTATTGTATAGTACAAATTGGTTTTCCGTTCCAGGTAATCTTACAGTTTGAATAAGGATAAACCGTAAAAAGTTGAAGTAAAGGTCTGGGGTGGTTTAGTGCAGCAATCATCTACTCCTGAGAAGAAGGTATTAAGTGGCACAGTGTTGCCCAAATTTGCCTGAGCATAAGCATCATCTGGGGCGCTTATTAAACATATAAATTCCCAGGCCCCTCTTTAGCAGTTATGGAGTGAGGTCCAGGAATCTGCATGTTTGTCCAATACCCCAAATCAGAAGGTTAGGTAACAATGAAATGTATTAAAATGAGCAAACACTAACACACTGATCTGGGAAAAGAAATATGAGCCCTTTGACTGGTGAAGTAGTTTAGACTCAAGAGGAAGGACTAACAGTTCTCTGGAGGCATTTGCTAAACCTCATTTAGGTTGAAGAGGGTACTGTTTTAGAATACCCAGGACTGACTTCCAGCATTGGATCTGCCTTCCTTTGCAGTTAAAAGCAGCTGGTTAGTTGCTGGGATTCACATGAGAGGTTTAGCTGGGTGGTCAAAGACTGAAATTCAAGAATCTGGAAATCTCCAATCAAGACTTGGGGACATCTTTAAAGGTCTTGATGATATATCTTATTAAAAAGTCTAAAGGTATAAACATCAGTAATGGGAGCCTGGCTCAGGCACAATTCAGCAAATATTCTCTAATATCTACTTGGTTTGAAGTCCTAAACTGAGTACTGGGATTCAAAGAATCTAGAAGGAAACATAAACAAAGGAATATATCTAATACAGTGGGGGATGGAGTCACAAACTAATTAATTTTTCCCTTCCCTATTCTGTGTCTCCTCTGAACTCTAAGAGCTTCCCAGAACACAGTTTAAATACTATTTTCTTAGAGGGTGAGTAAAAGTTGATGAAAGGAATTGAGTCCAGGAAGTTAGGAAAAGGGCATACCAGGTAGAAGAGGCACAAGAGCAAAGCACAGACATATAAGAAATCTCCCTTTCCTGAGGCAAATACCTGTAGTTCAGTGTATTTTGAGTTTAGTGTTCAAGACGCGGTAGCCAGAGGTAAAGCTAGAGAGGTACGTAGAATTCAGGTTAGAAAGATCTTGAATGCCATGCTAAGGAGCCTAGTTTTGTTTTTTTTTGTTGTTGTTGTTGTTTGTTTGTTTCTGTTTTTTGGTAGATGATGAAGATGGATTATTTTAACCGTAAAAGGACCATGGTTATATTGACACTTGTTTTGTTTTGTTTTGTTTGTTTTTAATCCAGGAGGTAACATTGTGGAAGGGCAACAGAGTAGCAAAAAGATGTTCTCAAGAGAAGGCCATGAGAACTCTGTCAGAGGAGCTTGATACTGATATATGGGATGGAGGCAGAATCAGAAACCAGTAAGAGCTCAATATTAGCAAAGAGAGTCTTCTGCAGTCCAAGAAGTCAAACTAGATGAGGAACCAGCAGGGGCAGCAAATATCATGGTTAAGACAGAATGGTTTGTGGTGGCTTCAGCCAACATTCATTGCTATTCAGCCAGCAGTGTGAAGGCTCTGTCTCTGGATGTCCTTGAATGTACCAGGACCCCTGACATGTTTGAAGTGAATTAACAGTGTCCTGACAGGCAGTTGAGCAATACATGGATGTCAGGGCAAGAAGCCTGAGAGTCAAGGGCTGGAGTCCAGCTCCTTATAAGGGAAATGGGTAGGAGGAAGGCAAAGCCATTGATACTGTGATAAAGGAGAACTTTAGGTGAATTCTTAGAATGAAAATCCAGAATTGGGCTAAGAAAGCCATTTGTGGTCATTAGATAATACTTACTAGGCAGGAACTATGATTTTACAGTGCAATTCAGGAGCATAGGGGTAGTTGGAGCACATGACCCATATCAAAATTACACCAAGAATGACTGAGATATGGCATGTTAATTAACTGTTCTGAACCTCAGTGTCCCCATCTGTAAGGTGGGGATGATAGTATCTATTTCACAGAATTGTTGAAAGCATTAAATATGACAATCAATGTGAAATCTCCTACCACATAAAGGAGACATAGTAAGTATTCCTTAAATATTGGTTTCCTTTTTGTGCTTTCTGCTTCAGTTCAGAATTTGTTAAACAGCTGGGGTTAGCCCAGTTCCTCATATGGAAGAATTTGGCATGGATAAAAAAAGTGGAAGGAGAAGGCAGAATTTTAAAAGTGAAATATAGAGCTACCTACCCAAGGAGTATGAGGCTAGAATCTTGCTAGACTAGACTAGGAAGAAGCTAATTCAAGGGAAGTCTTGGAATGGCCTTACTGTGCTGCATTCAATATGTACACATGAATCTGAGCAGAACAAATGAAAGCAGAAAGTTTGCTTTCTAGTGTGGACCATATTATACCAGAGGATACATTTAGGAAATTAAAGTGAAATGCATAATTCTAAAGCTTCTGTAAGAACTACTCTTTTGTATTGCTTTAAACTACTGACTGTACTGAATTACTTTCCCTGGCAGGATGGCTTTTATAACTGATTACATGTCAAATCGAAAACTTAGCTATATGAGGACTCATAAAAATCAATTAATTTTAACCTAAGATGTATCATTCGAATGAATTACAAAATTACAAAAAGAAGAGTGGGATACAACATAAGGTTTCAAAACCACATTTGCTTTCTTGTTTCCATCCTTAGGAAGTTCTTACAAGAGATCCCACACTAGTATATTTTATACCATGCCATTTTATGTCTCTCTGCTCTCTTAAAACTAGACTAGTTAGCTACTTTCTCTACCCTCCCTAATTTCTTGCAGTCTTTGCAGATGAATTCTGGTTATTTCAACTTCTTCTCCCTTATATGGACATAGCTTTTTGCATTAGTCGAGGGTTTTTTGTTGGTTTTTTGTTTTGTTTTATGTTGTCTTTCTCATTAAGAACACCTTTCTGATACAGCAAAGAGGGACTCCTACTGTTGAGGAGGCAGGCTCTATTTCTGATTGAGTCTTCTACTCTTCTATAATTCCCTCTCTTCTTCTAATCACTCTTTTTCTGTCTCTTTAGCTTACTGAACCATTTGGTTAACTCCTCTAATGTTAAAAGCCACACAGCTAGCTTTTGCTACAGAATTCCAAGGGCATTATTATTTATGGCACAGTGCTCTCCTCACATGCTTCCTCTGGTCACAGCCTGTATCACTTGTTTCCCCTTAGGCCTGAAGGGGTAGACCTGAGACTTTGGTTTATTGTCATTTGTACTACATGCCTGGATCATTTGTCTTCCATGGACCCAGAACACATAACACAGTGGGTGAGGATCTTAGTAGGTTAGATCACTGAGTCATGGAGTAGTGAGCTTTATATCTGTGACTCTTCTAGTATTTTCAGTTTCATTATTGCAGCAATCACATTCATTTTCTTTAATGTGTTCATGTTTTTCTTTTTTATTTTTTTTTTGCCAATGTTGCAACTAAGTACGAGTTAGCTGCCTTCCATGCCCATTTAATAAAAATTATAACTAACATGCAGATTGCTCATTCCATGCCAGGCCATGTGTTTATCTGTATTGACTAATGCATTGACTCTGTCTTTCCCTCTTTTTTGCTCTCTCCTATATATATATATATATATATATATATACACGTATATGTATATATATGTGTGTGTGTGTGTGTATATATATATATATATATCTCTCCTGTAAAAACTATTATAAAAACTCATTTTTATGTGAAGAAATTGGAGCTCAGAGAAACTAAATGGCTTGCCCAAAGTCCCAAATTTAATAACTAGCAGAACTCAGACTTAGTCCTACTCCAGAGCCTGGACTATTAAACATTGTATTATTGCATTTGTCTAAGGCTCTTTACAAAGCTTGTTCACATATGTCAGCTGATCTCCACAGCAACCCCATAATTATTTCCATTTTACAAATGAAGAAATAGAGGCTCCAAGATATGAAGAATATGCTGCAAACCACATAGCTGGTAAGTAGTGGAACTGGGATGTGAAGCAAGGTTACTGATATTAAATTTAGAAATTTTCCACCAAGCAGTTGATGTTCTAAATTGAAGCATCTGGGAATAAATTTGTATCTGATTTAACTCACAGGTATGCTCAGACTTGTATACATATGTGTGTATGTGTATGTTCACACATTATATATACATATGTATTTTTATATTAACACACATATAAATAAGTTATCATCTGGATAAAATTTTAACTTTTAATTTGGTTGGTATATAAACATAACAAGATATGATGATTCTTTTGAAAAAAATCGGTAGATCATTTGTTATGCCTTTAACAAAGATTACGTCCGTATAATCAAATTTTACCTTGTTGAGATGTTGATGTTTTTTACATTGGCCCCTGGAGTTTAAATCTGAGAATAATGCATCTTAACCAGATGATATACTCCCTAAAGACAAGGTTGTGTAGAATATTGCTCCATGTAACTCCTTGGTTTTCACATGTCCTCTAAACCCTTTATCTGAAGGGTGTTGGGGGGTGTATTGTAGGTGGACACAGGTTTTGGCATCCCATAACTTGATTTTGAATCTTGATTCTACTTCTGACTTTCAACAAATTACTTTCACTTAACTTCTTTCTCAAGGCATCAGTATTTTAATCTGCTAAAAAGAAGCAATTTTTCTGACTGTTAGACTTTCTTCCTCTAATTTGCTCTTCACATAGTTGTCAGAGTGATAGTTCTGAAACACTGTCCAGATTGTCCAAATTATGTCATTAACCTACTTAAAATCCATCTCTCACTCTCCTTTGTCTTAAAGATGAAGTTCAAATTCTTTAACCTGACTCTCAAAGCTCTCTATAACCTATCTTTCTAGTTTCATCCCTCTCAAACTTCCCTCATCTTCCCTATGTTGAGTGGCACTTCAACCCAAGTTCACCCAGGTATTAATAGGTTTAAGCTTAGAACCCAGATTCTCTAACATTAAGTTCAATACTTTTTCTACTCTCACATTGTCTCTAATTAACAAATCTCTTGAAGTAACTTATTTTTGAAGCTGATTCCAGTTACTAGCTACAGAGCATGCCTGCTATCTGATTTTTTCTTATGTTAAATAATAAAAAAAAATTCAATTAATACTCTTTTTTTACACCACTCTGCCAGGTGCTGCATACTCTGATAGAAGGAAGATACAGTCCTTCTGTTAAGGTGCTTACAATGTAGTAGGAAAGATGAAGGCAAACCAAAATGGATTCTAATTAAGATAGAGTCTGTCTCTGTCTTCTGACATAATGTAACATATATCAGGGGAGAGGGACAGAGACACAATTGTTGGGCTAGTGAGGAGGTAGGAAAAAGCCCAGAGCTGGGAAACAGGATGCCTGGATTCTGCTTTCCAGTCCTGCTATGAACTTCCTACATGACCTGAGATAAATCATTTCCTCTCTCTAGACCTCAAATTCCACATTTTAAAAAGGATGGGTTTGAAATAGCATTATATGATGCCTAAGACTCAAGTGAGCTCTAACATTTTTCATCTTTCTTATTGCTAACGTAGAGTACTCCTTCAAAATAAAAATAACTCTCATTAATCGAGAGCTTCCTATGAGCTGGTCACTGTGTTAAATACTTTACATGCACCTAATCCTCACAATAACTCTGTGAAGTACCTATTATTATTATTATCCTTATACCGATTAGGAAGCTGAGGTAGAGAGAGGCTAAGTAAGTGAAAGGTCTGTGATTTGAACCTAGGCTTTTGTGTTTGCAGAATTGGTACTTTTAACCACTGTTCTTTGTGGCTTCTTAAAAAGTGCTTGCTCGTGAGGGTGGGTACAGCTCAGTGGTAGAACACATGCTGAGCATGCACGAGGTCTTGGGTTCAATTCCCAGTATCTCCATTAAAAAAATGCTTTTTCATAAGGCAGTGGCACTCAAGCTTCAGCTCCACAGAGACTGGAACATTAACTTTGCCATAGATTGCTTGATTATATTCCTTTAATCTTAGAAGTTTTAAATTGGATAAGCATATCTTCAGTGCATACTCACTGGCAAATGTAGTGATTCTCTACCCAAATCAACCAAAATCAATGCTCATTGTCTCTCACTCCAGATAATGTCAATTCAAAAAAATATTTAAGAAACCAATGTGCATGTTGTTGATAATGTTTAAAATTTTTACAAATAAGAGCATCGCCCATTTGCTAGCACTTTAGAATCATAATTAACAATACTGCCCAAACATGTCTTATCAAAATAAATAAAATGAATAGTGTAATTTAAGTTTTTCTCATGTATTTCCCATTTATTCACTAACCCATAAAATTGATAATTGAAATAGACTCCTTTCTGTTAATATGAGTTCAATAAAGTGCTACACTCTGTGGGCTTATATGTATGAGTATGTGTCTGCATAAACAATTCTATAAATATATATGCACATACATGTATTTAAATTTATGGTTTTAGGAGAGAATGTATAGAAACTTAGGGATAATTTATTTACCTTTTATCACTCATTCTGCTTTCCAAGGGACTTTCACATGCATTGTGATTGGGTCATAAGGTCTTTATGATTCTTCCTAGTAAAGAGATTCTGATTCTATGATGTTATTTTTAGTTTGGGGGCCACAAGACTGCAAAAACACTGTAGACTAAGCTGGGCATTAATTATGCTCCTCATTTATAGATGAAGAATTTGTGCTTCAAAAGGTTAAAGTGACCTGTGTCAGGCCACACAACTAGAAAGAACCAGGACTTGAAATCAAGTTTCTCTGATGACAAAGTCAGTATTCCTTTTGCTTTACCATAGTGCCTCCCCTGACTTATTCATATATCATTTTATTAAAGTCTGGGATAAATCAGGCAAACTGGAATCCTTTTGGCTGCAAGCAGACTCAGAAATCAGCAGGGTTACTGAATCTGAGCAGCATTTGGTGAGATCCAATGAAAGGTGAGCCTGATTCCCTTCCAGGAAGGGAAAATATACACAGGCCCAGGTCAGGACCACGGATAGTTCCCAGTGAGGGTTTTTTGGTTTTTGTTTTTGTTTTTTTAATCTGCAGTTTAGGCTTTACCCTCAGGTCTAAGGAAATGCATTGACTGCTTAGCCTACCCTGTCCTTGTCAGGAGGGACCTTCCTCATTCATATTTATATACAATTCATTCAGACTGCTTTCTATTCCAGTTTTCTTTGTATGGTAAATGTCTCCCCTGCTGTGTACACTCTATAGATAGTAAATGTTTTGAGGTGAAGGCCATAACTGTTTTTACTCACTATTGTATCTCATTGCTAAGAACAATGCCTGGAATTTAGTAAACACTCAATAAATATTTTTAAAGTAAATGTTGAATGCATACAAATACCAAGTGTTAAGCACCTATTCAGTGCTAGGCTCTATTCTGGATACTCCTCCCTTTTTGCTTATTTAACCTCACTGAATCATAATCACTCAATGAGATAGTAAAGAATTGTATCAGATTGTATGACCTCATGCGCAAAATTTTTTAGAGAATTGTACATGTTTATTGCTTCTACTTCCTCACTTCCATTCAGTCTTCAACCTACTGTACTCTGGTATCTGCCTCCACCACTCTACTGGAATTGCTTCTTTGTTAAACTCTGAAACATCTTTTACAACCTCATCTCATACGACCTTCAGCACTTGATATGGTAAATCACTCTTCCTCCCTCTCTCCTCCCTTATCTTTCCTGGCAATATTCTATCTTGGTTTGCTTCTTACATCTCTATCTACTTCCTGTTCTCTTAGACTTCCTTTCTTTTGAGGACCCCTAAGTGTTGGGATTCCCTAGAGTTTCATCCTACTCTGTTCACACAACCTCCCTGCTCTTCTCATTCAGACTTTTCAATTCCTATTACTTCAGCTACCATCTACAAACTTTACCTATTGAATCCATCATTTCATTCCTGTATATTGTTGTGAGGTATAAGCTCACATTTCCAAATATCTACTGGCCTGTGGAAAGGACAGAAAGGACATGCCTTCAGAGAGTGTAGTGGGAGTAAAAGCATAATGATGAGAAAGCTTCTAACATGTTTGGGTGTATGAATAATTAGACATTTATTTGATCTCACTAATGCAGATTATTTTTGCAAAAAGAAAAAAACTAGTATAAAACAGATACATAAAATTTTTGAATGAATAAATGAAATAGAGGAATTGATGAGTCTAGAAAAACTCTCCACTAGGTACTCTACAAATATAATTTACTTTTGCAGAAGCTAATAATAATAATATATTGCATGTCTGATATTTACTTTCCCATGTCCCCATTGCCACTATACTCATTCGGGACTCTGTCATCCTTGTTTTAGATTATTTGCTCCCCTCTAATCTGTCCTTCATATAATAGTCAAACTCATCTTCCTAAAAAGCAAGTTTGCTTTTTTTAAGTTTGTTAAAAGCAAGTCTTGCTCAAACTTTTCAGTTACCCTGTGTTTCTATAAGGTAAAGAATGAACTCTTTGTTTTACACTCAAGAGCTATTCCTTTGTGTGCTCTAGTCACATTGGACTACCATTTGTTCTTGATTGACTATTTTCATTTTATATATCCTTTCTAGGCCTTTAGCTATTTAAGAGGGCCTTGCTATTCTTTTACCCCAGCCCTTCATACATACTATGTTATCTGTCTGGAATGCTTCATTTTAACTTTCCTCCTTTACTCTATAGCTCATTATAAAGCATTTTATAAAGCAGTATCTGGCGTATAGTAAACATTTGATAAATGTAGTGAATGTTATTGTCATCATTGTCTTTGTTGGCACAGTCGTCATTGTCATCATTATCATCCTCATACAACGTGAGGGATTCTAGCTGCTGGAGATATCAGGGATTTTCCAGATTAGTTAGTTCAATTCATATTTTATATGCTCTCAACTAGATCCAAGAAAAGGTTTGTTCAAACATATACAGCTTGTGAGAAAGATAGCAAAACATGAGAGGTAGAACCTAGCTGAACTGACTTTGCCCACTACTCACATAGGCCTCTTATGGTTCTGAAATTTTTTTACCTTCTGACCAATTGATGGTAGCAACTGTTATACAGGGATGTTAGCTAGGCTCAACTCCTGAACTCCTGACTCTGCTATTTACTTGATAATAATACTTAACTTGTATGGCTGTTAAAATGGACAATGTATATATAATATGTAACACAAACCTTGGCACAAACTTGCTCACTTTACCTCATACTTGGTCTGGGTACCCTCAGATATGTAGACTAGAGGGATACAGGACCTTATCATTATGTTAGTCAAAATAGTAGTTGGTTTTAAAAACTTGCAAGAGGGAAATATCATAGGAAGAAAGTTAAGAGCATATTGTCTTCAGTGTGAAGAGAAACCCAAAATAGATTGCTGCATACGGGTTTCTAGTCGTGCTTAGGAATGCAGCCGACTTGAGTACAACATGGCCCTATCCTGGGACTCTGCCAGCTTTGCCCTCTCTGCATGTGGGATAGGTACATCTGTGCCAATGGCCCATATTTTGCATCCATAAGAGATTCAAATAGGTTCGGATTAAGTAAGATTTAAAGAGAGGCCTGCAGAAGGGTCTAGAAACCCCTGAAACAGTTTGCTGCATCTTAATACTCAAGAATCCAAACCACTACCTGTAGAATATTTTACAGAGCTGTTTACCTAGTTTCAGGAGGAAAGTGTCCTCATAGTTCTACCTGTTTTCTTCCTCCTTCTACCTCTGTCTCTCAGATTGGCCTTTCCCATTTGATCTTGAATATATTAGATTGGATGATCTTCAGTTGACGAGTTCAGAATATTTCTGTCCTCCTGTGAGGAGAAGCTGCAATTGTATCAAAGAAAACTGGAACTGTCATTCACTAAAAGGCAGTGAAGTAGCATTTATTGACTTTCTGTCTTGTTTAATGTTCATTAACCCTCTGAAGTAAATATTAATGTCTTTTAATAAATTAAGAAGCTAAGATATTAATAATCAGTGATTATAATAACTTGAGGTCACAAAGTTGGGAGCCCCAGAGGAAGATTTTAAATGTAGGCCTATCTGACTTCAGTTTTATCATGTAATCCCCAAGTAGCTGCATTGCCTATCTTCAGCTGAGTTTCCTCAGGGTCTTTGTTTGTGCCCATGCTCACAAAGGAAGTATAAATTTTATACTCCTAGTTCCATTTTTTCCCTGCCTTTCCTTTCCCCAGAGGTATCTCTCTTCTTTGACTCTTGCTTTTAGATGGATTCTGTAACATTGATCACTTTGATTAATGTCTTCCCCCATCCTCATTAGCTGTAAATTGCATACTTTTCTAAAAATAGGCACTAGATCTCTTTGTTCCATGGTATGCAACAGTGTTAAGAAGCCACACATGTAGGTTGCAACAAAAAAAAGTTATGGTACTGATTTCATTAGTTTGACAGTTTAGGGGAGTAATTGAAAGAAAGAGAGAAAAAGAGAGGAGGAGAAGGGGAGAGAGAGAGAGGAGAGAGAGAGGAAGGAGAAAGGAAGAGATGGAGACAGAGAAAGGAATGGATTTAGAATGAGATTTGGTTTAGGCCTCTGGCGTATGTAACTATGCCTGGGACTAGGAGTGTATTTAACTTCTGTGAGCCTTAGTTTCCTCTCCTGGCTATAAGGAGACTCATCTCTGCCTTCTCTTTCTCACAACAGAAGTGTGAGAATAATGAAATGCTTTACAATTGCCAATTTTTACTAATAACATTTACTCAGTAACATGCATTATTTTCTCTTTCTTGCTTTTTCTCAGTATTTTGGACCATGAATTGTCATTTCATGTTTCAAATCCTCTTTTCTTTTGGAAGAGTTCTGGGTTCACTGAGGTCTAGGGCAGGAGCTGGAGGATGCATCTCTTCCCTGAGGATGCTGTAACCCTGAAATCAGGGAAAGGAGCATATCACAAAGCTTGGAGCACAGAGTAGACAGCCAGAGTCTCATGAGCCAGAAATAAGCAGAATGTCTCAACAGGGTATCTGAGACGGAAATGTGACCCCAGAAATATGAAAGTCTGTAACCTGAGAGCAGGATGAGCCAAGTGTAGTCTGTGGCAATTTCCCAGTGTGGGCTTGGCTATTTGCAACTACATGTTGGCTACATTTAAATAAGGACCTGGATTATTACGGGCACACATGATATAGATATTTTCATTTTGATATGTTCCATCTGACTGTCAAACTGCTTTTCCAGATGGGTCTCATAAATCACTTACCAGGCAACAGTGGCCTGTAGGGTTCTTGGAGTTGAATTCATACCATGACCAAAGCTATTTAAGCAGTCATGTTTTTTCAAAATTGTCGTCCTTTCTGATTTTGTTAAAAAATGTGACTTTTTAAAAAGATATAAATAATCAACCTCATTTTTTTCCTTTGTGAGATAGTTCTACTTTGCTTTGGCAATATATCGTTTCAGAAGTAATGGTCTCTTTCTTACAACTTCTGTATGTGTATTAGTTGGGTTCTCCAGAGAAACAGAACAAATAGGATGTGTAAATATATAGACAGATTTGCTATAAGGAATTGGCTCACACAATTATGGAGGCTGGCAAGTCCAAAATGTGCAGTGGAGGCTGACAGGCTGAAGGCCCAGAACTGAGAGTGTAGTTCCAGTCTGAAGGCTTTTAGGCTAAAAACCCAGGAAAGCTGATTGGGCAGATGAAGTATGAAGGCAGTCTGCTGGAGAGTTTTCTCTTGGTTAGGAGGCTGGTATTTTTGTTCTATTTGGGCCTTTGACTGATTGGATGTGGCCCACCCACATTATGGAGGGCTGTCTGCTTACTCAGAGTTCACTGAGTAACATTTAAGTTGTTAATACCCAAAAATACCCTCCAAATTGACACATAAAATTAACTATGACAGTCTGTAAAAAAGAAAAGATCATGTAATATGGCCCTTATATTCATATTATACACTTGCATTACAATGAATATACATATATTTTGTTTTATTTTATTTGTTTCATTTTATATAGAGATTTTAAGTTCTATTTGTTTTGAAGAAACTTTTGGAAATTGATCAAAACATTATTAAAGGCACACAAAAGTTTGTAATAATAAATCATATTACAATAGAAATAATTCATTATTTTTTCCAGCTTTATTGAGGTATAATTGACGTATAACATTGTATAAGTTTAACTTGTACACCTTTGTTGATTTAATACACATATATTGCAAAATGATAACCAACATAGTGTTAGCTAAAACTCCATCCTGTCACATAATTACCGTTTTTTTAAAGTGAAGTATAGTCAGTTTACAATGTTGTGTCAATTTCTGGTATACAGCACAATGTTTCAGTCATACATGAATATACATATATTTGTTTTCATATTTTTTTCACCACAAGCTACAAGATATCAAATGTAATTCCCTGTGCTATACAGTATAAACTTGTTTATCTATTTTATATATACTAGTCAGTATTTGCAAATCTCGAACTCCCAATTTATCCCTCCCCACCCCCTGACCCCCTAGTAACCATAAGTTTTCTATGTCTGTGAGTCTGTTTCTGTTTTATATAAGTTCAATTGTCTTTTTTTTTGTTTTTGCAAATACAATAAAGATATACTGGATCACTGTCCTCATGGTTCTTACAGTCTAATGGTGCTTACAAAGAAGAAAGCAGGTATTATGTACCTTATGACAAGTGCTATGACAGAGAAAAGCATGGGGATCTGTTAGTAAGCTTGGACTGCTATAACAAAATACCACAGATTGAGTGGCTTAAAGAACAGAAATGTATTTTCTCACATCTTTGAAGGCTAGACATTCAAGACCAAAGTGCCAGAAAATTTGATTTCTGTGAGAGCTCTTCTTCTGGCTTGCAGACTGCCACCTCTTTCTGCGTCCTCACATGGCCTTTCCTCAGTGTGCCCATGTGAAGAGAGAGAGTAAGCAAGCTCTCTTCTTAAAAGGTGTTTCTTCTTATAAGGACGCTAATCTTACTGGATCTGGGTCTCACCCTTTTGACCTTATTTAATCTTAATTACTTCATAGAGGCCCCATATCCAAATACAGCCACATTAAGGGAATCAGGAGTTCAACATATGAATTTGGAGGGTAAAGCACAAACATTCAGTGCATAACAAAGGGGCTATGGAATCACATATGAGAGCCCCAGCTCTGGCATGGGTTGGTAATGGACAAAACTATTTTTAACTTTAGACCTGAAGAATAAAAAGAAGTTATCCAGATAAGTGAGAGGAGGTAGGGGAGTGACCCAAATCTGTGGGAAGAGAGAGAGAGACAGCATGACACTTTGGAAAGAACAAAGTTTGTTGTAGTTGTTACTTAGAATAGGGGTAGCAGGTGGGAGTTGGAAATGGGAGTGGGGGAAGTAGAAAAGTAAGCAGAGGTTAAATCAAGCAGAGCCTTGAAGCCTCTGTTAAAGAGCCTGGGCTGTATTTTAATGGCAATGGAAAGTCTTTGAAGAGTTTTATTTGAGAGAGTGTCATTGATCAAGTTTTTGTTTTTAGAAGTAGAACTACGTCTGCAGTGTGGAAAATGGATTGGATGGGGAGAAATCTGAGGCTGTTAGGAGGCTCTTAAAAGTAACCATGACTTTGAAAGATGATGACTTAAAACATCAGGGATGGATAGACATAGACAGATTAAAAATGTATTTCAAGGTAGAATATAATGTAATATTTCATGATTAGACATGAATATAAGAAAGTGGAAGGAGTCAAAGATTCTTCAAGATTTCTGGCTTTAATTAATAGATGGAGAGTTTAACTGTTTACTGAGAAAAGGGGCAAAAGAGGAAGAGAAGGTTTCTGTATTTGGGAGCATTTTGTATATATTTTACTGAAAGTATCCAAGGCAACCATGGGGTGATGTCCATAAGGTCTGAAACTCAGAGGAAGTATCTGCTTTGGAGATTTATATTTACAAGTATTCAGCATATTCATGGAAATTGTACCATAGTAGTTTATGCCAACACCTAGTAAGAGAATGGAGTGAGGGACCCAATTAGAAAAACTGCAACCTTTAAGGAATATACAGAACAAGAGGAGTCCATAGTAGAAACTGAAAAAGAGCAAATATAGGAGGAGAAAGAACCTTAGGAAGTCAAGAAAGAGGAAATAAACATCAGTGTCATATGCTTCTGGGAGATCAAGCAAAATAAGCACTTGTAAAAATCCAGTGAGTTAGCAAAAGATTTTTAGTTATCTTCAGAAAAGCAGTGTAAGAGTAATTGTTGTTTGGGATCATAGTGTAATGTATGGAATACTAAGTGGGAACTAAGGAAGGAGAGATAGTTAACACATTCTTTAAGTTAACTTATTCAGTAGAAATAATCTGGAAGTCATCACTGATTGCTCTTTTTGTAATCCTACCCTCCATACCCAATCCACCAATAAGTTAACTGGGTGTATCTACAAAACATATCCCATTTTGTCTATTTCTTTCCTATTTCATTATTATACCCTAATTGAAACCACTGTGATTGTTTACCTGGATTATGGCAATACCTCCCATCTCATCTGCCTACTTTTAGTGCAGGGTATCATGGGAGCATGTTAAAGGCCACACTTAACTCAGGACTGGGCACATAATAAGTGTTTTGTTCTTAGGAATAACCTGTTAATGTGGATGCATATTTCAATGCAAGTATATGAAAACAAATATCTTTTTTCTTTTCCCCTGCTGGAGATGGATTAAAGTCTTACTGAACAGCATCTCTGTAATAACAAGTGTGTCTTTATTGTGGCTTGGCATCCAGGGTTAGTTGTGCCTTGTTTTTGTTTGTTTGTTTGTTTTTGTCTTCTCTTGTCACTCTAGAACAGGGGCCCTATTTGAAAAAACAGGCAAGATTGTTGATTCGGCTTAATTTTTCTTTCAGGATTTGGAAAGTTTCATTCTTTTTGAAGCAAGGCATTAGACAGAGAGACCAGAATGACAATAAATACCTGATTTTCTGTACTGTGGGTCGAGGATCATCTGGGGATTGAAAAGCAGAGTTTGCAGATATAAATGAAGCTGCTCATTGACTCAGCCCATCCTCCCTGCCTAGGCAATCTTATTGCTGAAACAAAATGCTATACCCAGTGAATTTTAAGCAATACTGGAGCAGAGAGAAGGTTAGGCTGACATATAGTGAATTCCTTGCACCAAATATATCTGTGCCATGGAAATTCTCAATTTAAGAAACTTTTAATACATTTTCAGATTCTTTCTTTCTTTCTTTCTTTCTTTCTTTCTTTCTTTCTTTCTTTCTTTCTTTCTTTCTTTCTTTCTTTCTTTCTTTCTTTCTTTCTTTCTTTCTTTCTTTCTTTCTTTCTTTCTTTCCTTCCTTCCTTCCTTCCTTCCTTCCTTCCTTCCTTCCTTCCTTCCTTCCTTCCTTCTTTCTTTCTTTCGGTAGAGTGGATGTTTGCATCTTACTTAAATGTTAAATTATCAACCACTCTGATATGTTTGGAATATGAAGCAACAACAGTGAGGGGTGGGAACAAACTGACCTGGTGTTCCTGTATTTCTGAAAGAAGCTACCCACTTTTAAAAACTGGTTTTGGCCCATTGGGCAAAGCAGGACTGTTGAGCATGAATTTCAGATCGATCTCTTGTCTCTGACAGTTACTGCACGAGTTCCAATCACATTAGCGCCTCTTCAGCTTGAGCCAGAATTTATAGCATAAATTCAACATTTTTCAAATCTTAATCAACCCAGACGTCATTCTCCTCAAAGTGCAGTTTTGCTGCTGCTGCTAGAAAATCAATCGGGAAGGGTTGATACTTTCCTGCTGCCAGAGCACCAGACACAAAATGAAATGCTCCAGAAAGTTCTGCCCCATTTTCAACTGTAGCTCTGAGAGTTTCTTTTTATTTTAATGCCAGTGGCACTTTTGATCCCCCGTGTCTAAGTCCTACACAAGGGAAATATTCCAGTCTACAGTAACATAATCAGATAAATAAAAGGAAGAAGCTTAGGTCTTATTCCTCTTTGTCTGAAAGAACTGCTCTTTCCATTGTCTATAGAATAATGTCCCACTTCTTTGGCTTGGCAATCAGAGCTCCTCATATACCACCAAGTCAGCTTAACACATTGCCTGGCACAGAGGAGTGCTCAACAAATATTGTTTTGAATACTTGAATAATGAATCTGTCCTTGGTGCATCCACAACAAACTTCTTCCTATATAATAATGCCTTCAGGTCTTCATTCACACACAGCTCTATGTATTTAGTGCCCTTTTACCTCTTCATTCTCTATCAAAATATTCTTGTACCTTTGAGACCTGGCTCAGAGGTCACCTCTGTGAACCTTCTCTGTCCTCTGCCCAAAGCCATACAAGGCTAGTAGTTTCTTCTTCTGTGGTCTCACTGCACAGTTCCATACTTCTATAATAGCCATTGACAGTGTTTTCAAAATAGGTATGGGTGGGCCTGATTCTCTGATAGAATGGGAATTCCATCAGAGGTAAGGCATTGTCTTGCTCATCTAGCATCAAGGGTGTTAAAACATATCAGTTGAACTAAATCAACATTCTCTATAATCTAAATTTTTTGAGATATAAAGGTATGAGTTTGGGAATGAGAAGAGATTTCTTTTTTCTCACTCAATTGTGCAATCTTGGTCTAGCTCCTCTGGACCTCAGTTTCTCAGTTCAGTGACACAGCTGGCCTAACTGATCACTAAAATTCAGTCTTACTTTAGCATTATTATTATTGTTGTTGTTGTTATTATATTTGTTATTTTAGTTTGCTGTTACTACTACTAGTAGTACCACTACTATTGCTATAACAACTATTACTACTTCAGTTAACCATGCCAGTACCATTCATTGAGCTCCTATTATGTGTCAGGCTCTGTAGTAAGAAATTAACTTAAATTGTTGCATTTAATTTTCAAAACAACTACATGAGTTAGATATTAGTAGCTTCATTTTACAAAGATGAGAACTTATGCTTACAGGCTAAGAACCTTTTCTGAAATCACATAGCTAGAATGTCACAGAGCTAGCATTTAAACCCAGTATTTAAAAAATTTTGTATACTAATTCTTCTTTAAACTCTATAGTGCTTTACAGTTTTCAAAAGTTTCACACACATGATGTCACATAACCTTATAATAACCTTTTCTTTTTCACCTATCCCTATATTTCCCCTCCCCCTTACCTCTCCCCAGTGGTAACCACTAGTTTGTTCTCTGTATCTGTGAGTTTGCTTCTTTTTTGTTTTATTCACTAATTTGTTGTATTTTTTTAAATTTCACATGTAAGTGATATCATACAGTATTTACCTTTCTCTGTCTGATTTATTTCACTTAACATAATGTCCTCCAAGTCCATCCATGTTGCTGCATGTAGCAAAAGTTTCATTCTTCTTTGACTGAGCAATATTCCATGATAGATAGATAGATAGATAGGTAGATATAGATATCACATTTTTATCCATTCATCTGTTGATGAACACTTAAGTTGCTTCTATATCTTGGCAATTGAAAAGAATACTGTTGTGAACATTGGGGGGCATGTATCTTTTCAAATTGGTGTTTTTATTTTTATTTATTTATTTTTTTTGGATATATACCCAGGAGTGAAATTGCTGGGTCATATAGTAAGTCTATTTTTAGTTTTTTGAGAAACTTCCATACTCTTTTCCATAGTGGCTGCACCAATTTACATTCCCACCAACAGTGTAGGAAGGTTTCCTTTTCTCCATATCCTCCCCTACATTTGTATTTGTGTTCTTTTTGATGATAGCCAACTGACAGGGGCAAGGTGATGTCTTATTGTGATTTTAATTTGCATTTCTGAAATGATTAGCCATGTTGAGCATCTTTTCATGTGCCTGTTAGCCATCTGTATGTCTTCTTTGGAAAAAATGTCTATTCAGGTCTTCTGCCCATTTTTTAAGTGGTCTGTTTCTTTTTTTGATATTGAGTGGTATGAGCTGTTTAAATATGTTGGATATTAACCCCATATAAAGTCATATGATTTGCAAATATCTTCTTTCATTAAGTAGATTGTCTTTTCATTTTGTAGATAGTTTCCTTTGCTATGCAAAAACCTTTAAATTTAAGTCCCATTTGTTTATTTTTGCTTTTGTTTCCTTTACTTAAGGAGATGGATCCAAAAAAAGTATTGCTGAGACTTATTTCAAAGAATATTCTGCCTATTGTTTTCCTCTAGGAGTTTTATAGTATCCAGTCTTACATTTAGGTCTTTAATCCATTTAAGTTTATTTTTGTAAAAGGTGTTAGAGAATGTTCTAATTTTATTCTTTTACATGTAGCTGTCCAATTTTTCTAGCAACATTTATTGAAGAGACTATCTTCTCTCCATTGTATATTCTTACCTCCTTTGTCATAGATTAATTTACCATAAGTATGTGGATTTATTTCTGGGCTCTCTATTCTGTTCCATTTATCTATGTGTCTGTTTTTTTATGTCAGTACCATACTGTTTTGATTACTGTAGCTTTGTAGTATGGTCTGAAATCAGGGAGTATGATTCTTCCTGCTCTGTTCTTTCTCAAAATTGTTTTAGCTATTTTGTGTCTTGGTACAAATTTTTAAATTATTTGTTCTAGTTCTGTGAAAAATGCCATTGATATTTTGATGGAGATTGCATTGACTCTGTAGATTGCCTTGGATAGTGTGGTCATTTTAACAATATTAATTCTTCCAATCCAAGAACATGATATATCTTTCTATTTGTTTGTATTGTCTTCAGTTTCTTTCACCATTGTCTTATAGTTTTTGGAGCACAGGTCCTTTGCCTCTTTAGGTATTCCTAGGTATTTTATTCTTTTTGATGTGATGGTAAATGGGATTGCTTCCTTTATTTCCCTTTCTGATACTTCATTGTTAGTGTAGAGAAATGAAACAGATTTCTGTATATTAATTTTTTATCCTGCAACTTTGTTGATTTCATTGATGAGCTCTAGTAGTTTTCTGGTGGATTCTTTAGAATTTTGTGTGTATAGTATCATGTAATTTGTGAACAGTGACAATTTTACTTCTTCCTTTCCAATTTGGATTCCTTTTATGTCTTTTTCTTCTCTGATTGCTGTGGCTAGGACTTCTGTTGAATAAAAGGGGTAAGAGTGTGCATCCTTGTCTTGTTCCTGATCGTAGAGGAAATGCTTTCAGCTTTTTCACCATTAAGTATTATATTTTCTGTGGGTTTGTCATATATGGCCTTTATTATGTTGAAGTATGTTCCATCCATGCCCACTTTATGGAGAATTATTATCATATATGGATGATGAACTTTATCAAAATCTTTTTCTGCATCTATTGAGATGATCATATGGTTTTTATTCTTCAGATGGCATCACTGGTGAATTCTACCAAACATGTAGAGAAGAGTTAACACCTATCCTTCTCAAACTATTCCAAAAAAATTACAGAGGAACAAACACTTCCAAACTCATTCTGTGAGGTCAGCTGCATCCTGATACAAAGACCAGACAATGATATCACAAAAAAGAAAATTATAGGCCAATGTCACTAATGAACACAGATGCAAAAATCCTCAACAAAATATTAGCAAAGCAAATCCACCAATACATTTAACAGATCATATACCATTATCAAGTGGGATTTATTCCAGGGCTGCAAGGATTTTTTAATATCTGCAAATGAATCAATGCGATACACTACATTAATAAATAAAAACCATATGATCATCTCAATAGATAAATCCAGTATTTTGATTTCTAGTCCTTAAAAATGAACTTTTCATTTGTTATACTAATTACTTTGAACCCAAGCAAAATTCATATTTTACTAGAAATATACAATTAGTTTATAATTTTGAAATAATACATTCTTATGAAAGATGGAGACTTTGAAATAAGCAAAGAGCAAAACTTTTAAATTGTGATTTTCTATTTCTTATAAAATAAGAGAGCTTAAAGAGATCCCATATTAACATGGTTGTGAATTTCTTTCACATATTTTGTTTATGTATGTGTGTGTGTATCTGTTTACACAGTTGGCATACTAGTTGAAATGTAAAATTGGCATGGTAACAAAGCTAGTATGTGGAAGCTTGAACTCTTTTGCCATTGCCTGGCCTGAGCCTCATGTACATTAGAATTAGTAGTTCAGCTATTCAGGAATTACTCCTACCAAAAATACATTTGAGGTATTAGGCTTTGACTCATATAAGCAATTTGTCACCTCCAAGTGCCAGAGTTAAGTGGTTACTTTAATTCAGTAGAGATATTTGAGTCTGTGAAGGACGGCATAAAAATCATTGGGAGAAGTAATCAATTTCAACAACTGACTGAATTTTCCCTATTGGGGGGAAAAGGGCAACTCCAAGTGCTTGCTGCAGCCCACTCTTTGGAAAAGATCCAGATTTTGAGATTATATTAACCAGATTATAGTCCAATATCTATCAATTATTTACTCAGGAGCCTGAGACACATATCATGTTAAAAACTATAGAGTTTAAGGAGAAATCTGAGACTGAAAAGGATGAAGTTTTTTGTTGTAAGTCACATGCATAAGAGATGATTAGACTAAAACTTAGTAGGAGAAAGGAGTAAGCATTACTGTTTATTCAGCATCTACTTTGGCCACACACTGTGTTAGGTCCTTGCCATACATTTTATTACTTTATACTTTCTTTGATCCTCTGAGATTAAGGTGTTATCTCCTTTATAGATATGAGAAAACTGAGATAAAATGATCTGCTTAGGTTGCAGACATCTAGTAAGGATTTGACTGTTTGACTCCAAAGTCTTTTCTTTTAGCACTACCACATTTCTGAGGCTTTCTGATTCTCAGAACGTTCTTGCCACTAGAGTTTTTTGCTATAATTTCTTGGAATAGCTGCTGTGCCAGTCAGGGTACTGTGAGCGGAGCAGGCACATTATGAGTGTGGATGAGATGGGGATTTCATTAAATAAATTAGATGTTACATAACTGTGGGAGAATCTGGGGAAGTGATGATCAGGGAGTTGGAGGATCAGAGAAGGTTCAGCAGTCCATCCGTCTAAGAAGCAAGGTGTCAAAATAAGACAATATGGTGAGTGGTCATGGAAAGAAACTGGAGCTATTGATTCTGTGGGTCTGCACTCAAAAATCTGGTGGTGGGTCTGAGTTCTCCATTCAGCAGAATCAATGGTAAGGGAAAAGAGCTGACATTAGACTAGGGGACAGGAAGGACAAGCTGGAACCCCCAAGGTACCTCTGTGTCTGATGCCTGATTGAGGAAAGATCTGCAGAGACTAATGGCTGCTACTTTGTTTTAACCTTCTCAATCATGTGCAAGTTCCTCTTCTAACCAGCTTTAACCCATAACTATACAGGAAAAGTCATTCTGAGAAACATAGTTGCCTGCTTCACTATATCCTCCATAGCTGCCATTAGGACAGCTCTCGGGGCTATTATGCTCCAGAGGAAAGGATGTCCAGCTAGCTATCCCAAAGCCAAATACCTGAAGCAGCACTGTCTAGTAGGACTTTCTGCAATAATGGAAATGTTTTATATCTATGATGCATCAGCATGCCTCTCTCTTTTCCACTGTCCTTAAGAATAGAGACTGTGTTATATTCCCAGGGGTCAAGTAAAGGCTCTAACATATGCCTGTGGAATAAATAAATGGTCAGAGTGGCTGTCGTAGGCAGTGAGCTGCCAAGGTAGTTGCCAATGGACCAAAAGGCAGAATAGAAAGGCAGCTTTAGGGAATAATGTAATTTTAAGGTTGGGATAAGCAGCTCTAGGCTATAGTAGAAAGAATGCAGGCTTTGGAGTTCTAATCCTAGCTCTACTGCTTCCTTGGTTATGTATCTTGGGCAAGTTATTAGACCTTTCTAAGCTTCATTTTCCTTATCTGTAAGAAAAGAAAGGCTATACCTCTTTCAGAGTTGTGAGAAGTAATGAAAGTATGTAAAGCACCTAGCAGAGGGCTGGGAAGTATAATTTTCAACATATATAGTTTTTTTTTCCTTTGAGATTTTGAGTATATCTCCCTCACTATCAGCAAAGTTTCCCAGCAGCATTATAATCCACTATTTTTAGGATATATTGCAAATAAAATGGTATCTTTACTGCAGTTGATCAACCTCTGGTGCCAAGATCTTAGGACCATTTGAGGCCTCCATTTCCCCCTGTAAGAGAAGAGTGAGCTAAGGATGATTAAGGAAGATTTTATAGATTTAACAGCATATTGGACAGATCCTCTGGGACCTCAAAGCTTTTCTGAGAATTACAAGGTTAAATGGTAATCGAATTATTTTTGCTGCATGAAGATAACTGGTCATGGTGACAGTCACTGCTCTGTGGCTCTGACCACTTCCATCTGTAGAAGCATCATATTGTTTCATTTCACAAACCATTTAGAAATGAATTAGATTTACCAGAGCACAGGACTGAAAATATGTTTAACTGAATCCACAGAAACAGAATACAGGAGAATAGCCTGGCATGGAATTTTGTTGGTTATTCAGGGGACAACCATCTTTCTCCTTGCTCAGCCTATTGCCTGCACTCGTGACTTCTGCAATTATCAGAATCCTCAATTGGATTATACTTTTATGTAAGTCAAGCTAGTAAAGTATTAAAAAAATACATAATTCATTTTTATCCAGAAGTTTAAGCTGTGACTTCTATTGTAGTAGCTAATCTGATTACCTGGTCATATGAAACCTTAAAAGGGTCTTCCAAGGGCACAGAACCAGAGTTTCTCCTTTCCCTTCACTGTTTGTCAATTCTATATAAGGAGATCAAATTTCCTCTCAAGTCAGGATGTTTGTGGTGACATTTATAAATGAGTTCAAGTTTAAATATTTTACTGAGCCCACAGCAATATTTGTAGTAAGTAGTGTCAGGAAACCAGCTTAGTTCAGTCATGAGAAAGGCATTAAGAGGACAGGCAGTATTTGACTAGAAATCAAGAAACCAGAACTTGAATTCTAGCTCTACTATTTATCTACTGAATTAGTTAACTTCCTTAGCTTCCTCATCTGTAAAATGAGAATAATAGAATTTGGTTTGCAGGATTGTGGTGGGTCTGAAATGAAGTAATAGGCAACTAGGTGATTAGGAGAGCAAAGGGCTTTGGAGACTGGCAAGATAGATTCAAGACCTATTTCCTCTTGTCCTCTGTTAATTCCCTATTTGCCTTCAGTTGAATCTTTTATTCTTTCTGAGCCTCTAGCCCCTTACACATAAAATTTTAAAAAGACGGCAGATAATCTCTAAGTTCTCTTTGGGCTAGCCAGTCTGTAATGATCACTTCATTCTTCATTCTTAGCTGAGGAAAGAAACTAACAGCACTACAGATCTCTCCCTGCAAGAGGTTCTCAATGCCTCAAAGTTGGGCCTTCAACAAAGCCAATTCCTATTGCCTTGTTTTAACTCCTAAGACACCTCAATATATTTTTCACATTTAGACTGTGATCTCATTGTTTTCTTCCACTGAACTTTTTTTTTTAAGAACATGATTTAATCTCAAACGATCTTTTAAAAACATTTGATGTATTCATATTTTCTGTTCAAGGAGCCTGGGTCTCAGCTCTATAAGGAATGTCAGCCATCGTTCTATGTAATTTTCTCACTCCCTATCCGTGATCCCTTCTGCATTTCTCCTGACAGAGGGCATTCAGATGCTCTTTGAATGCCTTTAGCAGTGGGGTACTCACTGGCAGGGCACTGTATCTTTGGAACATTCCTTATTACTTATACCAGATTTCTCCACAGAGCTGAAAGTTTGGTGATAAGACTTACAGCAAATTAA
Source organism: Camelus dromedarius (assembly GCF_036321535.1). Lineage (NCBI taxonomy): Eukaryota > Metazoa > Chordata > Mammalia > Artiodactyla > Camelidae > Camelus > Camelus dromedarius. Next base: position 35,576,842 of record NC_087449.1, read on the forward strand.
CATTACTATTTCAGATATTATATATTAGCAAATGGGAGACGGAGAAGATGGCGGAGTAGAAGGATGCTCGCAGGTCACCCTCTCCCACAAATACACCAAGACCCACATCTACAGACCCACTCAGCCAACCAGAGCACCTGTGGAACTCCGACAGAACATCGCCCTCTTCAAAAGATAAAGACGCCAAAAATCTGATAGGAGAAAAGGAAAAAAGAAAGAACAAAAGGCAAAGCAGCACGGGACAGGTCCCGCGGGGAGGGAGCAGCAAAGGAGGACTGGCGCTCGCTCACTGGGTCTCCCCTCTCCAACTGAGAGGCCAGCGGGACACAGGGGGAGCCTCCGAGGCTCGGATCTGTACAGAGCAGCCCTTGACTAACAGAACTAAGTTAAACGGGCACAGAGCATCCCCCTGACACCCAGCCTGAGACGCGGCTGGCAGCGGCGGGCAGGGCCAGGCTGCACAAGACGGGCGGAGGACGGAAGTGGCTACACGGAGGCAGCCCCGGGGGAACGCAAGGGGCTGCGCGCCGTGGCTGTGGGTGCACAGGGCAGAACAACCTGGGCCCTCTATAAAACAGCAAGGTTGATGTGCTCTCGGGGGAAGGGTGCACACCCCCATCTCTGAAAACCCACGGAAAGTTTTCAGGGGAAGAGAGGCGGGGCTCAGGCACAGCCGCCATATCCTCCGCGCTGAGCACTCAGGCGGGGGCGGGGGCGAAACCTGCATCCACACCGAAGGGCTTAGCAGCCTCAAAGGCCAGACTGAGACTGCCCTGCAGCCCGGGGCAGATAGGATCCTTCCATCCTGGTCCCTCAGAGAACTTGCTCCACAAAGACAAACAAGGAGCTGGGTTTTGGCTCGGAGCAGGGACAGGGCTGTCCCTCGATCTTCCCCGAGCCCACCCACGGAGCGCCGACCAGGGCTGAGCGCGCAGCCTCACAGAGCAACGGAACTACCGGCAGCGCAGGTAGAGGGAGAGCAGCCCGCCCGCCTTTCGGGCAGGAACACAGCCCCTGACCGAGGTGCTGGGAGGGGGCACGACCCGCCCCCCTACCCGGCCAGTCTGCAACATCTGACTGCGGCATCCAGAGGGGCAGCGACCTGCCCGCCCACATCAGAGAGCTGCACCTGACCCAGTGTTAGGAGGAGGCACAATCGGCTTGCCGACAGGTGCTGGGAGCAGCACAGAAGAGGGCGCCAACGGAGGGCCTCTGAAAACAGCAAGCTGAGCTTCCAAAACAGGACGAAGACAGAAAGACTTCACATTAAAAGCACACAGACTCTAGGAGAACACCGACAAACCCCCCCCCCCCATTTTTTTTTTAAATCTTTTTACCTGTTCTATTTTCTATTACTCTCTTAATCTTTACTTCTTAATTCATTTCTATTTCTCTTGGGTTTTGATGTCCTGCTATTGATTAGACACAGGTTTCAAATACATCTATTCATCTCCCCCCCTTTTTTTGTAAAGGTTTTAAAAGGACTTCTCAACCCAATTAATACTCTGCTTCAACTCACTCTTCTATTCAACTCACTCTTCTATTATTCATTATACACTGTTTTCAAACCCTCTTTCTCCCTTCTTTTAAAATTCTTTCTCTCTCTCTCTTATTTTTTTTTCTGTTTTTCCTAAGTTTTATTCCTAAATAGGCATCAGATAGATAAAATCCTTAAGGACCAAAATAAACAACTGATACTCCATAAACCACAGTGCCAAAGAGGTACGAGCAAGATGAAGAAGCAGAAAAACCTTTACCAATTAAAAGAACAAGAGAAATCCCGTGAAAGAAAGATCAACGAAATAGACATCGATAGCCTACTAGATCAAGATTTCAAAAAAGGAGTGATCGAATTGCTGAAGGAATTAAAAGAGATAGTGTTTAGAGATATAAAATATGTCAAAAATGAAATTGAAGCTATAAAGAAGAGCCAAGTAGAATGGGTAAACTCATTGACAGAGATGAGGAATGATCTAATAGCTGTGCAAAGCCGACTAGATAATGCAGAGGAACGAGTTAGTGATCTAGAAGACAGGGCAATAGAAAGCACCCATTCAGAAGAACTACAAGAGAAGCAAATAAAAAATAATGAAAATAGCATAAGGGACCTATGGGATAATATAAAGCATCCCAATCTTCGCATAATACGGATCCCAGAAGGAGAAGAAAGATCAAAGGGGATTGAAAAGGTTTTTGAAGAAATCATGACTGAAAACTTCCCAAACTTAAAGAAGGAATCAGATATCCAAGTACAGGAAGCTCAGAGGGTCCCAAACAGGAAGAACCCAAATAGACCCACACCAAGACATATCATAATCAAGATGGCCAGAGTCAAGGATAAAGAAATGATTCTAAAGGCAGCAAGAGAAAAGCAAAGAGTGAGTTACAAGGGAACCCCCATAAGGCTCTCAGCTGACTTCTCTACACAAACACTACAGGCCAGAAGGGAGTGGCAAGATATATTCAAAGCCCTGAATGAAAAAAAGATGCAGCCTAGGATCCTTTATCCAGCAAGGCTATCCTTGAGGATAGAAGGAGAAATAAAGAGTTTCACAGACAAAAAAAAGCTGCAGGAGTTTAGCAACACTAAACCCATGCTAAAAGAAATATTGAAAGGGCTATTCTAAATAGAAAAGCAGCAGGATGCTACAGGAATGAGAAACTCAGAATTGGAAAGGTGATAACTCATGAACTACAAATAAAGTAAACATGAAATTATAAAAGAAGACATACAAATCACTGAGAGTGGGAGAGGGAGGCAGGGAAATATAGAATATTTTTTTCTTTCTTTTTTAAATTTTTTTAACAGTGGGATGGGTTTGAGATCATGTTACTATCAGTTTAATAAAAACAGTTATAGTAATGGGTTGACAGATTTACAAAAAAGGATAACCACAAGCCAGAAATTTACAAAGGAGTCACAAAAATTAAATAAAATCCATGATAATACAAAGGAAAATTACCAAACCACAAAAGGAAGAAGAAAGGAACAAAGAGGATATACCAATTCAACTGCAAAGATAAGTTCAAAATGGCAATAAACACACATCTATCATTAATTACTGTAAATGTTAATGGACTAAATGCTCCAGTCAAAAGACACAGAGTGGCAGACTGGATAATAAAGCAAGAACCTTCAATATGCTGCATACAAGAGACCCACTTTAGGGAGAAGGACACATATAGATTGAGAGTGAAAGGATGGAAAAGGATATTCCATGCAAATGGAAAAGCCAAAAAAGCAGGTGTTGCAGTACTGATTTCAGACAAAATAGACTTTAAAACAAAGGCCATAAAGAAAGATAAAGAAGGACATTTTATAATGATTAAAGGAGTGATACAAGATGAGGATATTACACTCATTAATATATATGCACCCAATATAGGAGCACCTAAGTACATACAAGTATTACTAACGGAGATAAAGGGGGATATTGATGGGAATACAATCATAGTTGGAGATTTTAACACTGCATTAACATCACTAGACAGATCTTCCAGACAGAAAATAAACAAGGCAACAGAGAAATTAAATAATACAATAGAAAAACTAGATTTGGTGGATATTTTCAGAGCATTACACCCCCCAAAAATAGGATATACATTCTTTTCAAGTGCACATGGAACATTTTCCAGGATCGATCATGTACTTGGGCACAAAAGAAACCTCAACAATTTTAAGAAGATAGAAATTATCTCAAGCATCTTTACTGACCACAATGCCATGAAACTGGAAATCAACAACAGAGAAACAAAGGAGAAAAAAAGGAAAGCATGGAGATTAAACAATATGTTATTGAAAAAACAATGGATCAATGAGGAAATCAAAGCTGAAATTAAAAAATACCTTGAGACAAATGATAATGAAAGCACAACCACTCAAAACCTATGGGACACAGCAAAGGCAGTGCTAAGAGGGAAGTTTATAGCGATACCGGCCTTCCTCAAAAAAGAAGAACAATCTCAAATAAACAATTTAACCCACCACCTGAATGAATTAGAAAAAGAAGAACAAAAAGCCCCAAAAAGCAGCAGAAGGAAGGAAATAATAAAGATCAGAGAGGAATTAAATACAATAGAGATTAACAAGACCATAGAAAAAATCAACCAAACCAAAAGCTGGTTTTTTGAAAAAGTAAATAAAATCGACAAACCTCTGGCCAAACTCACAAAGAAGAAAAAAGAGAGAGCACAAATTAGCAAAATAAGAAAGGAAAATGGAGAAATTACAACAAACAAAATAGAAATACAGAATATCATACGAGAATATTATGAAAAACTATATGGAACCAAACTGGATAACCTAGAGGAGATGGACAAGTTTCTGGAAACATACTGTCCACCAAAACTGAATCAAGAAGAATCTGAACGCTTGAACAATCCGATCACTAGAAAGGAAATAGAAATAGCAATTAAAAACCTCCCTACAAATAAAAGTCCAGGACCGGACGGCTTCACCGGGGAATTCTACCAAACATACAAAGAAGAACTCATACCAGTCCTTCTCAAACTCTTCCAGACGATTGAAAAGGAGGGAGTACTCCCAAACTCATTCTATGAAGCCACCATCACCCTGATACCAAAACCAGGCAAAGACACTACCAAAAAAGAGAACTATAGGCCAATATCACTGATGAACATATACGCCAAAATCCTCACCAAAATTTTAGCAAATAGAATCCAACAACACATAAAAAAGATTATACATCATGACCAAGTGGGGTTCATCCCAGGGACACAAGGCTGGTTCAACATATGCAAATCAATCAGTGTAATACATCACATCAACAAGAGAAAGGACAAAAACCACATGATCATCTCAATCGATGCAGAAAAAGCATTTGATAAAATTCAACACCCATTTATGATAAAAACTCTCACCAAAGTGGGTATAGAGGAAACATATCTCAACATAATAAAAGCTATATATGACAAACCTACAGCCAGCATAGTACTCAACGGTGAAAAACTCAAAAGCTTCCCACTAAAATCTGGGACAAGACAAGGATGCCCACTATCACCACTCCTATTCAACATAGTCCTGGAAGTCCTAGCCACAGCAGTCAGGCAAGAGAAAGAAATAAAAGGGATCCAAATTGGAAAAGAAGAGGTAAAAGTGTCATTATATGCTGATGACATGTTACTATATATAGAAAACCCTAAAAGGTCCACACCGAAGCTACTAGAGCTGATTGAAGAATTCAACAAGGTAGCAGGTTACAAAATTAACGTTCAAAAATCAGTTGCATTTCTTTACACTAACGATAAATCAACAGAAGAAGAAAGTAAAGAAACAATCCCCTTTAAAATAGCACCCAAAGTAATAAAATATCTGGGAATAAATCTAACCAAGGAGGTGAAAGAATCATACACAGAAAACTATAAACCATCGATGAAGGAAATTAAAGAAGACTTTAAAAAATGGAAAGATATTCCATGCTCTTGGATTGGAAGAATCAATATTGTTAAAATGGTCACACTGCCCAAGGCAATCTACAGATTTAATGCAATCCCTATCAAATTACCCAGGACATATTTCACAGAACTAGAAGAAATCATAATAAAATGCATATGGAACCATCAAAGACCTAGAATTGCCAAAGCATTACTGAAGAGAAAGAAAGAGGCTGGAGGAATAACTCTCCCAGACTTCAGACAATACTATAGAGCTACAGTCATCAAGACAGCATGGTATTGGTACCAAAACAGACATATAGACCAATGGAACAGAATAGAGAGCCCAGAAATGAACCCACAAACTTTTGGTCAACTCATGTTTGACAAAGGAGGCAAGAATATACATTGGAATAAAGACAGTCTCTTCAGCAAATGGTGTTGGGAAAACTGGACAGCAGCATGTAAAACAATGAAGCTAGAACACTCCCTTACACCATGTACAAAAATCAACTCAAAATGGATTAAAGACTTAAACATAAGACAAGATACAATAAACCTCCTAGAGGAAAACATAGGCAAAACATTATCTGACATACATTTAAAAAACTTTCTCCTAGAAGAAATAAAAGCAAGAATAAACAAATGGGACCTAATGAAACTTACAAGCTTCTGCACAGCAAAGGAAACCAGAAATAAAACAAGAAGAAAACCTACGGAATGGGAGAAAATTTTTGCAAGTGAAACCTACAAAGGCTTGATCTCCAGAATATATAAGCAGCTCATACGACTCAATAAGAAAAAAATAAACAACCCAATCCAAAAATGGGCAGAAGACCTAAACAAGCAATTCTCCAAGGAAGACATACAAATGATCAAAAAGCACATGAAAAAATGCTCAATATCACTAATTATCAGAGAAATGCAAATCAAAACTACAATGAGGTATCACCTCACACCAGTCAGAATGGCCGTCATTCAAAAATCCACAAATGACAAATGCTGGAGAGGCTGTGGAGAAAGGGGAACCCTCCTACACTGCTGGTGGCAATGCAGTTTGGTGCAGCCACTGTGGAAAACAGTATGGAGATTCCTCAAAAGACTAGGAATAGACTTACCATATGACCCAGGAATCCCACTCCTGTGCTTGTATCCAGAAGGAAATCTACTTCAGGATGACACCTGCACCCCAATGTTCATAGCAGCACTATTTACAATAGCCAAAACATGGAAACAGCCTAAATGTCCATCAACAGGTGACTGGATAAAGAAGAGGTGGTATATTTATACAATGGAATACTACTCAGCCATAAAAACCGACAACATAATGCCATTTGCAGCAACATGGATGCTCCTGGAGAATGTCATTCTAAGTGAAGTAAGCCAGAAAGAGAAAGAAAAATACCATATGAGATCGCTCATGTGTGGAATCTAAAAAACAAAAACAAAAACAAACAAACAAAAACAAAGTGTAAATAAAGGACAGAAATAGACTCACAGACAGAGAATACATACTTGTGGTTACCAGGGGGGTGGAGGGTGGGAAGGGATAGACTGGGATTTCAAAATTGTAGAATAGACTACACTGTATAGCACAGGGAAATATACACAAAATGTTATAACTCACAGAGAAAAAAATGTGACAATGAGTGTGTATATGTCCATGAATAACTGAAAAATTGTGCTGAACACTGCAATTTGACACAACATTGTAAAATGATTATAAATGAATAAAAAATGTTAAAAAAAAAAATATATATTAGCAAATGGTCCACAAACATGCTGATTTGTGGAAATGCTTTGATCTTCACTTATCCTGAGTCATACTTATGGGATATTGCACCATATTTAATCAAGGATTAAAGATCCACTTTTGTCTGCTAAATCTGTTACTTACTACTGTAATGTCTTGGACAAGTCTTTTCACATCCCTGCTTCTCCTCATTTGTAAAATGAGTGTAAGAATAATCATCCGGCCTTATTCCAGGTTTTTGAGAGGATGAACTTAAGATAACATAAATAATATACTTTATAAAGTAACTCTATTGGGAGTCAGCAAACTATGGCCTATTGGACTGGCAGCCTATTTTCATAAAGTTTTATTGTAACATAGCCATTCCTATTTATTTAAGTATTAAGTCTTTGGCTGCTTTCATACTACTTTGTCTAAGTTAAATATTTGCAACAGAAACAATGTGGTCTGTAAGCCTAAAATATTTACTCTCTAGCCTTTTATGGAAATTTTTGCTGATCTGTGTGCTATACAAATATGTATTCATTATTAGAATTACTAGAAGGATTATTTTAGGAAAAGGCATAAGATGATGATAATGAAGTATATTATTAATAGAAAGAAATCTAGTCAACACACTGACAAACATTAATTGAATAGCTGACAATGCTAATCACTTTTATGTATTTTACCTGCGTTTTCTTGTTTAATCTTTATAACACTATGTATTTGGTGTCTTATATCTATGTTACAAATGAACTGACTCTTAGTAACCTGACCAATGCTACACTGGCAGAGAGCCAAGATTTACATTTAGATATCTGATTTCAAAATCTGTGTTCTTTTTATGATGCCACCTAGCCTCTTATGAGAGTTATAACTTTAAGTATTGTAATTCTTACCTGTTAGAGTCTTTATGGAAATCACTGAGGATCTGAAAATTTGTTTATTATCAAGTTAATAATGGGTACAAAATTCTAGCATGCATTATAAATACATTACTATGAGAAAGGAGTTTAAATGTATCAGTAGGATCAGTGCTTTGAAAACATATAGAAACAGATAATAGCAAAAACTAATAGACTGATAAAGATTGAATAGCAAGGATTACTGAATCTTTGAATGTTTTGACATCATCACTACTTTTTTGTCAGCACACCAACCTTTTTCAGTTCAGGTATCTATTAGTTCAGTACTTAAAATCTCAATGGAATCACACATGGTGAAAAGATAGGATGAAAGGAGTCTATAAGCTGACAGGCTGATTGTTCCTCCAGTCTGTTTTTTGAAAATCTTCTAACATTAACTGTAAAATAGTCAAAACTTTAATAAAGTAGGTTGGGCTACTCCATTACATGAGGCATAAAGGAAATGATTATTGAGAGCTTCTTTTAGAAAGAGCAGGAGGGTTATCTTATCAGCTACCAAAAAAAAAAAAAAAAAAAGGTAACAGAACATATATTCCTTTCTTTGCATGAAATGCTACTATCACACTTGTCATCCATGTATAATTTGTAGAATTTATAGTTAAAAGGAACCTGAAAGATGCTTCTAAACCCCTCAATTTATATGAGAAAACTGAGACTCAATAAATTTATTTACCTATAGTCAGACAGCTAATATATGTCAGAAATGGAACTAATAAGCTGATTCTTTTCTCATTCGTTTATTGGTTCATTCATTCATTCATTTTAAAAATTTAATTGAGTCATTCATCTAACATTTATTAAAGCCTCACTATATAATATCTAGTATATTAGATGTCATACATGTGTTACTTCATTTAATTCTCATGAGGTGGATATTATTACCTTCATTTTGTAGCTGAGAAAACTGAGATTAAGAGAGATTAAAAACCTTGTTCAAGGTCTCACATTTTGGAGATGAATTAACTAGGTAGACTGAATATGGAGCCAATTTGAAGCTATTTAGTCAATTTTGAACTAATTTTTGTATAGATATGTGTCCAACTTCATTGTTTCGTATGTGAATATCCAGTTTTTCCATCACCACTTACTGAAGAGGCTATTCTTTCTTTGTTATTTAGCCTTGACACTCTTGTCAAAGATCATTTAAACATATACATGTCATGTATACACAGATTATGGCTTTCTATTCTGTTCCATTGGTCTATATGTCTGTATTTACACCAGAACCATACTGGCCATTCTGCTTTAATTATTGTAGTTTTGTAATATGTTTTGAAATCAGGAAGTGTGAGGCCTCCAGCTTTGTTTTTCCTTCTCAAGATTGTTTCAACTTTTCAGTCTCTTTTGAGATTACACTGAATTTTATGATTTTTAAAAATTTCTATAAAAAAATTCCATTGGGAATTTTATAGGGATTGCATTGTCTGTAGAATGCTTTGGGTAGTATGAACATTTTAACAATATCAAGTCTTCCAGTCCATGAACGTGCAATGTCTTCCCATTTATTTGTGCCTTCTTTAATTTATTTCATTAACATTGTGTAGCTTTCACTGTACAGTTCTTTCACCTCCTTGGTTAAGTTTCTTTCTAATGTTTTGTTATTTTTCATGGAGCTGTAAATGGAATTGTTTTCTTAATTGCTTTTCTTGATACTTTGTTGCTAGTTTATAGAAATCTAACTGATTTTTGTATGTTGATTTTGTATCATGCAACTCTACTAAATTTGTTTATTAGTTCTGACAGGTTTTTGTGTGTGTGTGAAACCCTTTAGGGTATAAGATCATGTGATCTACAAACATAATGCTTTTATTTCTTCCTTTCTAATTTGGAGGCCATTTATTTATTATCCTTGCCTAATTGTTCTTTCCAGGACTTCATAGTAGCCTAGTACAGGCAAAGTTCTCAGTGGAGGCCATTCTGACTAGTTCTGTTGTTGGTGTTAGTGGGAAAGATTTCAGTTTTTCACCGTTGAAGGTGATGTTACCTGTAGAATTTTTATATATGACTTTTATTATGGTGAGGTTATTTCCTTCTATTTTTCATTTTTGAGTGTTTTTATTATGAGAGGGCATTGGTTTTTTTACAAATGTTTTTTCTTCATCAGTTAGGACAATCATGAAGTTTTTTCCCTCATTCTGACAATGTGATATGTTACACTAATTGATTTTCATGTATTGAACCATTTTTGCATTCCAGGATGCATTGCTTTACCTCCCCTTTTTTTTTAAATTGAAGTACAGTCAGTTATAATGTGTAAACTTCTGGTGTACAGCACATATGCCCCAGTCATGCATATACATACATACATTCATTCGCATATTCTTTTTCATTACAGGTTATTACAAAATATTGAATATAGTTCCCTGTGCTATACAGAAGAAACTTTTTAAATCTATTTTTATATATAGTAGCTAACATTTGCAAATCTCAAACTTCCAAATTTCTCTCTTCCCACCCCTTTCCCTAAATAACCATAAGATTGTTTACTAAGTCTGCGAGTCTATTTCTGTTTTGTAGATGAGTTCGTAGTGTCCTTTTTTTTTTTTAAGATTCCATATATGAGTGATATATGATACTCTTCTTTCTCTTTCTGGCTTACTTCAGTTAGAATGACTATCTCTAGGTCCATCTATGTTGCTGTAAATTGCATTATTTTATTCTTTTTTATGGCTTAGTAGTAGTCCGTTGTATAAATGTACTACAGCTTTTTTATCCAGCCATCTGTCAATGGACATTTAGGTTGCTTCTATGTCTTGGCTATTGTATATAGTGCTGCTATGAATATTGGAATGCATGTATCTTTTCAAATTGGAGTTCCCTCTGGATATATGCCCAAGAGTGGGATTGCTAGATCATATGGTAAGTCTATTTTTAGTTTTTTGAGAAATTTCCGTACTGTTTTCCATTATGGCTGGCATTGCTTAACTTCTAATGTGCATTTGGTAAATGGTAAGATGGAGGGACTCAAATCTTGAAAAAATAAAAATAAATAAAAGTGCCTTCCTATTCCTTATTTTTGTTCTTATTCCTTTTACTACTACTCAATTGCATCAATTAGAATGCAAAGTATTAGTCAAGTCATAAACAAAAGTAAAAACAAATGCCAGCCACTTCTCAATGTGTACTGAAGATACCCCTTATATCCATACTTGAAGAATTAATGAGAATTAGTCTGTATACTCTCATGGGAAAGTATTGGGTGTTTCCATGGCTAGGAGGACCTAAATTTGATTTTTTTATTGGCTATATGCTGATGTCGAAGAAGAGGTTCTGCTATGCTGTAACAAGCCATACAGGCAAGAACAAACATGAATTCTCACTCTGTATCAGGCAGCTCTCCCTGACCACTCTTGTTCCCTCCATCTTATCCTTAATAGGAAATTCTCCCTCAAACTCTCTAGCAGGTATAATGCTCTCTTGATTTCTTCTTGTCAAATGACCTGATCTGACAAAGAGGTTAAACCCAACTACTCCCTCCCTAACAGGATTCTCTCTCCATCATTTCCCACCTTAAGGCAGTGGCCTCTCTACTTAGGTACTATAGGGAGTATATCTCCTTAACAATGTTAGGCGTTCTTAATAGCTAAGCACAGAAATTGTATTCAAGCAGCTTCTGTTTTTAGGCCTGCAGATCCCTTGAGGCAAGAGGACACAAAGTCCTGATTACTTTCTTTTCATTGGAGAGGAAAAAATATGGAAAACAAAACACAAGGAGCTCTCATTACTCTGAAATATTTATTTACTTATTAGGAGACTTATTTAGCTAATATTTGAACTATACCCTTTCACATATAATTTTTCATTTGACATTCGCAATAGTTCTTAGAGTAAAATATATTTTAGATTAAGGCATTTAAGATGAAACAGATTATGTGTTTCTTCAAAAGTCACACAGAAAGCAAATGGCCATGCTGTTAGTTGCACTCTAGTCTGCTAAGCATCAAATCCTGTGTTCTCTCCAATCAACCACCCTGCAAACATGCCTTCATTTTAAGGTCTTGGTAAGGGATGGAATTCCTTCATCAGCGTGTGACATGTACAACTTCACATCGAGAAGGGCCTTGCACTTGTTTTAATGTTTTCTTGAAATTCTTAGTAAGTATTGAACAAGAAGCCGTACATTTTCATTTTGCATTGATTGCCACAAATTATGTAGGCAGTTCTTAATCTTAGGTCACTATCTTAATCCTTCAGATATTCTGCATTCTATAGCAAAATATCCCAAACTGTATAGCTTATACACAACAATAATTGCTCAAAGATCTGGAGGTGAAATGTCCAAGATTAGGGTGCCAACATAGATTTTAGTGAGGGCCCTTTTCTGGTTGCAGATTTCTTGCATCCTCATAAGGTGGAAGTGGGCTAGGGAGCTCTGTGGAAATCTCTCTTATTAAAAGCACTTTAGTCTTCATCCTCATGACATAATCATATCTCAAAGACCCAACCTGCCAATATTACCACCTTTGGGGATTAGGATTTCAACATATGAATTTTCAAGGGATACAAGCATTCAGACCATGGCAGTTAACATTATAATTTTTCAGCTATTAATGATTATCTTTCTTCCATTTGGAGTTTGGGTCTTATCTTAAGAGCAATGGGAGACAAAGTCAACATGATTTAGTGCAATGGTCCCTGGAAAAATGTCAGGGATCTTAGGTTCCCCACCTGACTGTGAGACTTTTTGCAAATTCTCATCCCTATATCTTCTTGGCCAAATATCACTCTTTTCCACATCCCCATCACCAGCCAATGCCACTAACATGTTCAGATTTGCATTTTAGACATATTTCACTGGCAGCTCTGCAGAGGGGTTTGGAGGAGGCCAGATGGAAATGCAATTAGAAATATGGATACCTTAAAAAATAAAAAGAAATATGGATACCTTGGTGTTTAGCTGCAGATAGTGTTTACAGTGTGACTGGGTGAAACCTCTGACCACTTAGTTGATATAGGGCCATAATCCTTCATCCCTTAGTTGAAGTTCTGGCTCTATCACTTTCTCTAATGTGAATTACTGAATCTCACTGAGCTTCAGTTATCTTTTCCTTAAAATTTTGATGAACTAATAGTCTTATCTACCATGTTCAGTTTTAAGAGCTGTGAGTAAATGTATGAGGAAAGTGCTTTTACTTGGTATAACTTCACAGAATGTTTTAGTTTCTTGGATAACATAGTCCCTTTAATTATATATCAGATCTCTGTTTCCAAATTTCATTGTACCTTCTGGATGTTTCTACTTAGTTACTCTGCGACCAGCTGAAACTTTCTGGTAAAATGACTTCTCTGCCTGCCTCTTGACTCTCTGGACTGTTTCATGGTCACTTCTGAGACCTGCTTTGCCTCCCATACTCCTTGTCATTTAGAGAATAAGAAGTGTCTTTTATTCTAAGTAAAAAACACCTAATTGGTCTAAAGAGCTCTTGTAGGAAAGATTCAAGGAGAAATAAATTTAGGGCCATGTTGAGTGAGCTTTTATTGCCAGGCAGCCAGAATCTTCCTGGAAGATATTTAGTAGATGATTCTTCTTAAAATGACAATGGACTAACCTTAGAGCATTCAGAGTATTAAGAGAATGTTTATTGAATACCTGCTTTGTATAAGGCTTCATTTCATTTATTCTTCTCAGATAACTTGTGAGGAATTCTGTGACACCACATTTGCCATCTGACTGAATTGGTGTCCTTACGAGATAAGATCTTGTCACTAGAAGTATTTATGTAGAGGCTGGAGAGGAAGTTTGTGTTAGGAGACAATGCATGCATATCTCATGTTTTTATATGCCTCACATACAAGAGGAAACTGATGGCTTTTATTCTAAATTATCTGTTCTGGGATGTTTGTATAGTGACCATCCCGGGAAGATAGAGATACTGTCTCCCTTTGATGCAATGAACAGATACGCTTACTGTACAGTATGAAAGATTTGAATTCTCACAGATCAGAGTTCCTCTTCTGTAACACAACCCACTGTTTGCAAGTATCATCTAGCCCTCTTTACACTGTCCCATGGGAAGTGGAACTCAGAAAATCAGTACAAATGCTGACACTGTAGCCACTACAGTTACTGTGAGTCCTTTATCTGTAACCTGGGAGTCTTGTATCTTCTGCTAGTATATCTATGAAACTATAGCAGTTATTTTGTAAGCTTGACGGTAGGGTGAAATCTCAGACCCTTTGCAGTAAGCAGTTTGAAGGTGGCAGGGAATGACATCTGAAGATTCTTCCCTATGTTGAGACCTAAGAACCTTATACTTAAAGCCAGAGAGTTATAAGTAGGTATGATTCTTTGCTTTGCCACTTACTAGCTGTGTGTTCATGAATAAGTTACTTAACATTTCTGAAAATAATTTTTCTTATCAGTAATATAAAGTTAATACCTGCTTTACTACATTGCTGGAGAATTAATAGGGATAATAATTATTTGAATGCAACTAATGCAGAACCTGGAACACAGAAGGTACTAAGTAGAGAATTACTGTCCTGATTTTTCTTGTCTTATGATTTTGTGTCATTCTCATTTTTAAGTGCTTCCTCTACTCTAGTTTCAACTCCCCTGAGTGGCAAGCAATAGATATGAAACTTAGTGTGAAACTTAACTGGTTTATCTTCTCTTCTCAACCAAAGTTTTCTTTCTCTTCTCCCATATGTACCACTGAAAATTTTACTTTATTTTCCTTTAAGAAAAGTTCAATTCATATAGCACTTATGAGGTAACTTTTCTGAGTCAAATACTGAAAATATAGAAAGAATTTAGACCTAGTTTTTATTTCAAGTAAGCATTTATTAAATATTTATTGAACACTTACAACGTGCCAGATACAGACACCATGTTTATTATCAGAGAAAGAACATGAACAATGCAGGCCTGGTTCTTAGGTCATGGAATTTATATTTTGTCATGACAGTTATAAATCCAATATAGTTAAGTATATGATTAACAATACAAGTGGGAGTCTATGGAAACAACTGGTCTGTAACCGAGCTTTGAGGGTCTCTGGGGATATAACCTCTGAACTGATCTTTCAGAGTGAGGAAGGATTAGCCAGGTTATAAAGTTTTGTCAGATCAATCTCAGCAGGAAATTGATGGCATATCTAAAAAGGTAACTGAGGAGAGGTTTTAAATGAGACTATTTACAAAGCTGAGTAGAAGTTTAAGAGAATTATCAGGGGTGGAGGAGCATCTAGGGACTCCAGTAGTAAAAGCTGTTCCCACCCCAAAGAATGAGGAAGCTGTTACTAGAATCTTTTAAGAACTGTAGCTGACAGTTCTCTTATGTAGCTGATATGAAGAGGAGGGACAGAATAAATATATCAACCTCTCTTTCCTTCTGCCCTCCAATCTCCTACCAGTGCTTCCCACTAGCCTAATCCAGTAGGAAGAGAGAGGACAAAGGATTTCACATGATGTGGTCAGTAGAAGTCAGCCTCCCAGCCTCCCAGGACACAAGCCAACTGAGAAATGTAGAAAATGGATTTGAAAGGGCAAACAGGAAAAGCTAGCATAGGAAGGGGACAAAGGTATTCCAGGTGGAAGAAATAGCACCAAAGCAGAGACATGTAAAATGGTGGGACAGGAGTTCCGATAGGGTAGGGCCTAAGGGCCTATGGTAAGTAGCAGGTTGCAGAGGTAGGTGAGGTTTGGATGTGGAGGATTTTAAATGCCATACTGAGGAGGTTAAACTTTCTCTTACAACATATAGGGAGCCATGGCTAAAGGGATCAAAGATTAACATAACTAGATTTGTGTTTTAGAAAATTAGCTTTTCTTGGGGATAGAGTGGGATATGGGGGAAGTTGTTTCTGTTCCCAGATTGTCTGAGGGCAGAGGCAAGGAGACAGGCAATGTCATTAGAAATTAGATGGGTCAGACTCTGGGAAAGGCAGTGAAGGTCTTGTGTAAAATAGCCTCGTTGTAAGGTATTCTTTCTTGCCCTTTCTTGAAATGTAAATGGAATCCTTTGTGAAGCAGGGCAGAGCTGGCCTTGAAGCTACCTTTCTCCTGATAATCACTTTCTTGGGAAGAAATGATGAATTGTGCGTTGTCCATATTCCTTCAAAGATTGCTTCTGTAACCTTCCCTCAAACACATTCCCAGGAGCAGCCTCTTTCATTAAGATGAAGCCATTTTCCTTCTTAGGTTTTGTTGGAAATGTCCAAGAAGGAAATGCAGTTCCATTTTCTTCCTGTCCTGAGAGTCATTATGTATTAATAGAATATCTACATGTAGATAAGCTTTGGGTTCCTTTGTCCTACAGGAAGGCATCAAAGGGCACTATGACTTTTAAAACAGTCCTTCAAGGTGGCTAAAGGTGGCCTTTAAAAAGAAATCATCAATTCTCAGAAATCACATCCCCTGAGAAGTTTTGTTCATTCTTCCAAGTTGACAGGCAGCAATGCCATGGGAAAGGATAAATGGCACTTTCTAAAACTGAATATGCAGGACACAATGAAGCACATTCAGGAACCAGGGCAGAGGACACTTGGGACCTTCCTCCGTGGGCTAATACCCACTGACAAACTTCTTAAGGGTAGATACTATATCCAAATCATATCATATTCTCAGATGCCCTAGCCAACAGCAGTTACTCAGAAATTGTTTTCTTAATGAACAGCACCTTTCTGAATGAATAGTGGAAATAACCTATGCAAAGGTCCAGAAGCATGAGAGCTCATGTCAAAAAATGCAGATAATTTGGTAAGACTGAAGACATGAGTGCTTGTTTGGGGAGAGGGAATTAGTGGTGAAAGATAAAGCAATAGAAGTAGTCAGAATTGCCTCCACTGAGAACTTTGGCTGCACCAAAGTACATTCCTACCAACAGTGTAGGAGGGTACCCTTTTCTTCACACCCTGTCCAGCATTTAGCATTTGTGAAGTTTTGAATGGTACCCATTCTGACTGGTGAGAGATGATACCTAATTGTTGTTTTGATTTGCATTTCTCTGATAATTAGTGATATTGAGCATTTTTCATGTGCCTTTTGGCCATTTGTATGTCTTCATTAGAGAATTGCTTGTTTAGGTCTTCTGACAATTTTTGGATTGGGTTGTTTGTTTTTTTGTTATTAAGTTGTATGAGCTGTTGTATATTCTGGAGAGGAAGACCATGTCAGTCGCATGCAAATATTTTTTCCCATTTCATAGGTTTTTGTTTTGTTTATAGTTTACTTTGCTGTGCAAAAGCTTATAAGTTTCATTAGGCCCCATTTGTTTATTTTTGCTTTTGTTTCTGCTGCCTGGGTAGACTGCCCTAGGAGAACATTGCTAAGATTTATGTCAGAAAATGTTTTGACTATGTTTTGTTCTAGGAGATTTATAGTGTCTTGTCTGATGTTTAAGTCTAAGCCATTTTGAGTTTACTTTTACATTTCTTTACACTAACAATGAAATATCAGAAAAGGAGAGTGAAAAAAACATCTTTAAAAAAAAACTCATCAAAAAATAAAATACTTAGGAATAAAGCAGAGCAAGATGGTGAAAGATTTATATGTGGAGAACTACAAAACATTAAGAAAATTAAAGATGATTTAAAGAAATGGTCAGATATCTCATGCTGGTGGATTGGAAGAATTAATATTGTTAAAACGGTCCTACTACCCAAAGCAATATACAGATTTAATGTGATCCCTTTCAAATTACCCAGGACATTTTTCACAGAACTAGAACAAATAATCCTAAAATTTATATGGAATCACAAAAGACTGAGAATTGCCAAAGCAATACTGAAGAAAAAGAGCAAAGCTGGAAGAATAACCCTCCCAGACTTCAGACAATACTACAGAATTATAGTTATCAAAACAGTGTGGTATTGCCACAAAAACAGACATATGGATCAATGGAACAGAACAGAGAGCCCAGAAATAAGCCCACAGACTTTTGGTCAATTAATCTTTGACAAAGGAGGCAAGCATATACAATGGAGGAAAGACAGCCTCTTCAGCAAGTGGTGTTGAGAAAGCTGGACAGCTGCATGTAAATCAACGAAGTTAGAATACTCCTTCACACCATATACAAAAATAAACTTAAACTTATTTTTTAAATGAGATAATATATCTAAAGTGACTAGCACCGTGCCTGATTCATAGAAACATTCAGTATATGACATCTGTTGTATTAATTTATGATTTGAATTGAGAAACATATTTAGTATATGAATTAGAAAGGATATCTTATGTTCAAACCATAGTTTGAACCAAAATAAGGTTTGGAGAAGTTTTGACACAATATCATATAAAGGGTCACTTCTGATCATGAAGGGCTACATACTTGAACATCTGTAAAAGACACATTATCATGGAGTCTTTCCCTTTCCACTAAAAAGATACCTGGGGCTATTTTACTTTTATGGTGTCTTACCTTAGAATTTGGAGTCGGACAGAACTTGATCTAAATCCTAGATTTAACACTCCTTGTCCTGGCATGTTTGACTAATTACATAATTTTTCCAAATCTCAATTTCTTTCTTCATAAAATTTGTATACTAATAGCTGTATTATTGGGATGTTAGGGATAAATTAGATAATCCCAACAAAACACTTGGCAAAATTCATGGAATATAGTAATGTTTAACAAATATTAGCTTTCTTCCCACTTTTTATTCTACCTGGACCTTCAACTGATTGAATGAAGCACATCTACAGAGAACAATATGAAATCCGCTTTACCCCAAATTCATAGGATTACATATTAATCTCAACCAAAAACATACTCCAAACTGACACTTAAATTTAACCATTAACATCACAGTTGGTAACATGAACTACTCCCAGCTTTGCATGAACTCTGAAGCTTTTACTGGCTGCTCCTCCAGTAGTTCTTTCTTCACACTTACATGGTTTCCACATGCATGAACTTCTCTGTACTCAACATTTGAAAGGACCCTGTGAACTCCAGCAACTTTGGCCTCTCCAAACTCCCAAATTCATTCTTCACTCAGGGATCCCTGGGATCCACTTTGGTTCACCTGTCTGTGTTGTGGCCTGAAAACCCTCCTTAGACTGCAGACTGAATAATCATAGGGATGTCTTGTTTGTTTACTCTCTTTCAGGCATCACTGTAATTTCCTACCTGTTTTCTAATATCTGAAAACTATTGTTTCATATTTCTTTTTCAGCTTTATAGTTGTTTAAGAGTAGAGGTTAACTCTATATGCTAATACATCATTCAGCCAAAAGTAGAAGTTCCCCTTCATAAGATTTTCTTTGTTAGATTTGTTAGATAGATAATTTTTAAAAGTTGACCTCTTTATGTATGTCTAAAGATATAAAAAAGTGATACTAAGATAATTCATTAAATTTGTTTACCCCCTTACAGATCTTTCTGGGACAAAAAAGCAATAGTATTGGCTTCAGTAAACTCTTCTGTGCTGCTAATTTCTGAGATGGTGAATAAATTACTTATCACCTCTTAGCCTCAGTTTTTCTATATATAGAATGGTAATTAAATCTCATACTCCTGTGAAAATATCTAGTACATAGAATGCTTAAAAATCTTAGCATGACTGAAAGGACCTACAGGTTGTTGGGTTGGGTGGAGATAGAGTCAGGAGTGTATTCTGGGGCTTGTAACATTTTCAGTGTTATAATGTATCAATTCAAGAAGATATAACTATTGTAAATATATATGCACCCAACATAGGAGAATCTCAATGTATAAGGCAAATGTTAACAGACATAAAGTGAGAAATTAACAGTAACACAATAATAGTGGGGGACTTTAACACCTTATTTACATCAATGGACAGATCATCCAGACAGAAAACCAATAAGGAAACACAGGCCTTAAATGGTGCATTAGAACAGATGGACTTAATTGATATTTATAGAGCATTCCATCTGAAAACAGGAGAATACACATTATTTTCAATTGCACATGGACCATTCTCCAGGATAGACCACATGCTATGCCATAAAGCAAGCCTCAGTAAATTTAAGAAAATTGAAATCATATCAAGCATCTTTTCCAACCATAACACCAATAGATTAGAAGTCAACTACAAGAAAAAAATTGCAAAAAGCACAAACACATGGAGGCTAGACAATATGCTATTAAACAACTAATGGATCACTGAAAAAATTAAAAAAGAAATAAAAACAATACCTAGAGACAAATCATAATGAAAACATGATAATACAAACCTATGGGATGTAACAAAAGCAGTTATAAGAGGGAAATTTATAGTGATACAAGCTTACCTCAGGAAAGAAGAAAATTGTCAAATAAGCAATCTCACCTTACATCTAAAGCAACTAGAGAAAGAAGAACAAACAAAACCCAAAGTTGGTAGAAGGAAAGAAATCATAAAGATCAGAGCAGAAATAAATGAAATAGAGACTAAAAATACAGTAGAAAAGATCAATGAAACCAAAAGCTGGTTTTTTGAATAGGTAAACAAAATTGATAAACCTTTAGCCAGACTCATCAAGGAAAAAAGGGAGGGGCCCAAATTAATAAAAATCCGAAATGAAAAAGGAGAAGTTAAAACTGACCCCACAGAAATACAAAGGACCATAAGAGACTATTATGAGCTAATGTACACCTATAAACTGGCCAACCTAGAAGGAATGGACAAATTCTTAGAAAAGTATAATCTCCCAAGATAGAACTAGGAAGAAATAGAAGAATGCCATCTCTTGCCACTTTTATTCAACATAGTCTTGGAAGTCCTTACCACAGCAATAAGAGAAGAAAAAGAAATAAGAGGAATGCAGATTGGGAAAGAAGTAGTAAAACTGTCACTGTTTGCAGATGACAAGATACTATACATAGAATGTCATAAAATGCCACCAAAAAACTACTAGAGCTCATCAATGAATTTAGTGAAGCTGCAGGATACAAAACTAATACACAGAAAGCTGTTGCATTTCTATACACTAACAATGAAATATCAGAAAGAGAAATTAAGGAAACAATCCCATTTACCATTGCCATCAGAAAGAATAAAATACCAAGTATCTATTCAACATCTATTTTTTAATTAATTTTTATTCTATTTATTTATTTTCTGATTGATAGGAGACTGATCCTTGTGTGGGATCTGTAGGTAACTTTTCTGGGAGGTAGCTACTAACTTTAGAATTTGTTGCTGTAGACCTATAGACACAGGTGCAGCAGGTTATATGGTGATAGTTCTTGAAAAATCATTCTACACTTGAAAAATTTCTGGATTTATCTGGCTTTACCTACACATTCCCAGATGGCCAGTCCCTCATTGTTTGGTATTTATACATTTCAAATTTTTTGTCAAATTTATGTCAAATGGTGTCTGCCTCATTATTCACTACTCCAGCATCATCTCTTATCAAACTGTCCATCTTAGTTTTTTGGCACTCCTTTCTCTAGTGCCCAAATCTAACTTTTACTTCAGAGACTGAGGGGAACTTCAGAATAATTCTGGAATACAGATTATAGGCATAGAATACAAATTTATGGTTACCAAAGGAGAAAAGGGAGAAGGATAAGTTGGAAGTCTGAGATTAAAATATATAAAATAGATAACCAACAAGGACCGATTATTGTATAGCACAGGGAACTATATTAAGTATCTTGTAATAACCTATGATGTCAAAGAATCTGAAAAAGAATAAATTTACATATATGTATAACTGTACACCTGAAACACTGTAAATTAACTATACTTCAATTAAAAATGTAATTAAAAAATCTTAAGATGATTGAAAGGACCCACAGGTTGTTGGGTTAGGGTGGAGACAGGCAGAGGCAGGAGTGTATTTTGGGGCTTATAATGTTTTCCTTGAGAGCAACCAGAGCACAAGAGCTTGAAAGGAAGCCTCACTTTGTGGCCTAAAGTCCAGGTTTTATAGTCACAGAGACCTAGGTATTGAAAAGTTACTCAGCCCTTAGTTTCATTTGGGAAAAAAGGGGGATATTAATATATTGCTCAAAGAATTAATGGGAGGATAAAATTGAAATTTGTATAAAATGCCTTATGCATGGATACTTTAAAAAAGGAAATTAACCTCGTATGTTGTTGATGGGGATGTAAAATGGTATAGCCACTGTGAAAAGCAGTTTGTTTCCTTAATAAGTTAAACATAGAATTACCATATGATGCAATAATTCTACTCCTAGGTATATACCTAAAAGAATTGAAAACAGGGTTCAAGCAAAAACTTGTACACAAATGTTCATTGTATCTCTCTTCACAACACCCAAAAGGGGAACAACCTAAATGTTCATCAGCAGATGAATGAGTAAAGAAAATGTAGCATAGCCACACAGTGGAATTTTTTAGAGTCATAAAAATACATGCTGCAACATGAATGAACTTTGAAAACACTATGCTAAATGAAGGAAGCCAGATGTGAAATACCACATATTGTGTGATTTCATGTATATGAAATGTGCAGAATAGGCAAATCCAAAGAGACAAATGATGTGGAATTGTACAACTTAAATGATTAAAATAGTATATTTTATGTTATATGTATTTAATCACAATAAAAGCACAGGACTTTAATAAAATTTATATTTTTTCCTCTACCCTAAGAACTCATACTGCAAGGGTCATGTTGATACAGTCCCTTGAAGCCTTTGGCTTTCACATGAAGATGGATCTTTAGAACCTGTTTTGCTCCTGCCCAAGCTTGGTTCTCTCAGCCAGTGACATCCACTGGACTTTTTTTTTTAACTAGTCATTAACCACCCTGTCCTGTGCTGGAACTGGGCAGCTCTCAGAGGACACTATGCCAGGTAGAGAAATTACAAATGTTCATGCATACCAAAACTCAGCATTCTAAAAGGTATAAATATCTTTTTTTTAATGCCTCACCGAGCTTGTCTCTCTTGGGCCATTTCAAGTAGGATGTCAGTTTTCACTCAGAGCTTCCTGGCTCCAGTCTGCTTTTTGTTATAGCTCAGTTCATCTGCTTTAACAAAAACTTTGGCTCAGCTGTAGCTGAAGGAGAACCTTTTCATGTCTAGAAAACCTTGGCAAGACTATTATCTAGTAAATTTGAAAAGCAGCAGGAAGAACGTGGTTAGATTGAGCCTATATGGGAATGATATAAGTGTCCATTCATTCAGTGGACATTTTGAGTATCATCTTTTTGTAGGAATTGTGCTAGGCACAGTGGGAGATGAGAAGAGGAAAAGCCAACCATTCATTCACTCACCATTCACTCATGCACTCATCAATCTAATATTTATTGACTATCTACAGTTGCCTTGGCCCTAGAGATGTAGCAGTGATCAAGACAGGCACAATTTCTGTTTTTAAGAAGCCCAGAGGAGAAGAGGATTCCTCTTATCTGGAAGGTTAGGGGAAAATTTCCAAGAGGCAGTGCTATCTGAGTTAAACATTTGAAGTTGAATTGAATTACCACTGCTGTTGGAGAAGAGAGGAGGTATGTAGGACAGTCTAAGGATGGGAAACAGAGGAGACCAAGAATACTTAAAATCTCTGTCTTTACTTACAACTGCTAAAAAATGCTTTCTCTTGGTATTTTTGTTTGCTATCTCATTCAATTACCTTTAACAACATTGTGGATTTTTATTATCAGACAAAGGTTCAAACAGGTTTAGTAACATTTTATGGTCTACTAACTAGTGACAGAGCTAGGATTCACCTCCAGATCTCCCTGAGGCCAAAGTTCATGCTCTTTTTACTATCCTCCTCCACTTTCGTAGAAAGTAAGTACACATTTATAATACCATGTGGTAGTTACTATAAGGCATGCAGCTCTCAGTAAATATTCTCTATTAGAGAACAACCAACGTAAACTGAGAGTGACTGGAAAAAGTATAATGAGAAAGATGGTATTCGAAGTGTAAAAGATGAGTAGTAAATGTGTGTGTGTGCATATGCACACGTGTGTTGGGGTGGGTGCAGTGTGGGTGAGTTTCCAGCAGAAAGTGCAGCACATACAAAGACCTTAAAGCATGGAGGAATCAACTGCTCTCTGGCAGGCTCAGGGCTTTATATGACTTATGCTTTACCATGGTTTATGCACAATGTGTAAATTATTTCACAGGAGCTAGTATCTCTCCATTTTTATTAAATGAAAGGGACATTGCTTTACTCATCCACTCCTACCCCTCACCTCCTGTAAATAGAATGTGGGCAGATAGAAAGAAATCAAATTATTTTTCAACTGGTGCTCTCACCACACCACCACCTCATTCACTTAATAGAATGAATATTGGAGGGGACAGGGGAAATCTCTCAGAAAAAGAAGCTGTGACAATCTCTAAGTAAATGTAATCAGGAGGATTTTTCAAAGGAAATAAAAAGTGTTTATGATGGTTGTAACTCCTACACCCACTAAGATTCTTGTACTGGTGCAGTTTAGATTCTTCCATGGTAGATAAAATTATGACTTGATCTGTCAAAATGGAGGGACGATTTTTTTTTCCTCCTACATGCGGGCATCTTATTTTAAGCAGCCAATTCTGTTATTTCCTGCCCTCTCTCTGGGCTGGTGAAAACAGAGAAAACAAGGACAATCAGTGTTTAAAAAGTTGCATCAAGGAATTGAAATAGGAGGTAGTGGCACAAACCATTGAAAATCGTAATTATTACCCACAGGAATTTCTAGGAAAAGTAAACATGTATTTGTATTTGGTGAGTTATTACTTCTGTTTCACAGGAGGCCTGAGTTATAGTGAAAGTGAAAATGATTATTATAAATATAATAATAATAAATGGCTACTATTGCTTGAATATCTACCCTGTGCCAGATATTATAATAGGTTGTTTTTAGATGTTATCTCATTGACTTCTTCAAACAGCACTGCAGAGTTTATTACTGTTGTGCTATCATTATTACTGTGATTTCTGTGATATGCTTGAGGCCCAGAAGTTTAAACTGATGTGTTCAAATCCATATACTACTAAACGGCAGAGGCTGATTTCAAACTTAGTATCCTCTGACTTCAAACCATGCCATTTTTTAATGTCTTTGAGCTGTGGCCTGATAAAAATAATTCTTTATGTTGTTAGTAGCTTCATTTTATAAATGATTGAAGGCTACTCATTTGACCTTCATAGCAACCACAATCTGATAATAATTACAGCAGTAATTACCATTTATACTTATAATCTACAGGGTACTCAGTGGGTGCCAGACGTTGTGCTAACCACTCTACATGTATGAGTTTATGACTATCCAATACAATAGGGGCAGTATAGTGGTTAAGAATGTGTAAACTGGTGTCAGGGTACTGGGTTGGAATCCTGGCTCTACTATTTGTGACTTCTTTGAGCTTGGACAGTTATCTAATGTCTCTGCCTTAGCTCTTGGGTCAAGTAGTAGTACTTACATGGTGGTTTTGAAGATTAAAATTAGATAATCCTAAAGTGCCTAGCTCACAGTAAGTACTCTATAAATAATAATTATTTCTGTTTTATAGATGAGAAAATTACAGATTAAAGAGATTGTAAGGATTAGAGAAATTGCCCAAACTCTCAAAAGTAGTCAAAGGGTGGAACTGGAATTAGAATGCAGGTCAGCCTGGCCCACAGTTTCTCCTCTTAACCTATAGTCTACTGTCTAAAGCATTAAGTACATTCATTAAATGTGTTTTTAAATATCAGTCCTTTTTAATGTGAATGATCTTCCATTAGCCAATCTGTTATACATTATAAAAGCAACCAGTTTCCCTTCAGACTCACTGACTCACCACTCTCTGCCTTTACTCAACTCTTTTCCTTTGCCTGCAGTAGTTTCTCCCTACTTGTCTAACCTGTTTGTCATTCAGGATTCAATGTGACACATCATAGACTGGAGAAGGGATTCCAGGTAGATTAAGAAGTCTGTTTCTGTATATCCACAGCCCACTTCCCACCAAGTCTTAAGTAATATACTATAGTTAACTATAATTTTATATTTTTATACACAGTTATGAGCTCTTTGAGGGCAAGGACCTTTATGTCTTATTCATCTCTTTTTCTCTAATACATCACAGAGTGCCTATCACATAATGAGTGTTCAATAAATATATTTATTTATTTAATGAATGAATAAAAATAATTGTTCAGGAGTGTTCAAGCCAACAGCATAAAATATATGGTGAAATGTTCCCTCTTTTTTTCGACTATTGAGCAGGTAAGCATTTTAAAGGCCTAGTAGAAATTAAGACTAAAGGTAAAGAGAACCTCAAATATATTCACCTATATATACCCATAACTCCCCACCTCCCCCACCTTCAGTAGCAATTTTCTAAATATAGATTATAGTAATTTAGTTTCAACAACTCATTTTCAGCATCTGACATATTCATTAAGTTCAGGTAGGGAAATTATTGTGGTGCATTAATTTTTCACCAGAGAAGACATTTGTCATCTGTGCAAGTATCATTAGTGCTTGCTACAAGATGGAAATGACACACTGTCTCTGCCAATTGAAGAACACAGTGGAATTTTAAATTACGTCAACTGGGCTCTCTAAACCAGCCAACCCTGTGTACTTTTGAGGTCCTCATTAGACAAGGCTTATGCGCCACCATTGAGAACCTGCTTTATGAAGAAATCAGAGTAATATACAGCTCTTGGGAAATGAAGGTATGAGTGCCATATTTAGTTGTTATTTTCCTCTTATCTCTCTGATTGCCATTTCTCTGTCATCTTTGTTTGCCTTAACAAGTCCTTGAATTTTGGTGTTTCCCAGGGCTTGTCTTTAGTCCTCTACTCTTCTCACTTTGTACTCTTTCTCATTCTCATGGGTCACATACCATCTATATGTTAATGACTTTCATTTCCAGCTACAGTCAGGCTCTCTCCAGAGCTCCAGACCCTACATCCAGCTGCAAACTGTCTAGACAGATATACTGGAAACAGTCCCAGATACCTCAAATTCAGCATGTCTAAAATTTTGCTTATTATTTTCCTCTGTCTCCAGACTTGATTATCCTACAATGAATGTTGAAAGGACATTTGCTCTTGTGTCTAAATTTCACCTAGGATACAAAGATGACTACATGTGCAGTAGGTATACCCACATTCTGGAGAAGGGCTGCTGGATATATACCTTTAGAAACTGCAAATGGTACCTGAATTGGTTTTGCGACCTTCACTTCATCATCTACTTCCAAACTGTATATAGAGAAGATTATAAATTCAGAGTAGACTCATTAAAGTAATAAGTTGCTGGCCTGGAGAAGCATCTGAAGCAAGTTAGTGTGGGTTTGTCACCAGTTGTGGGTTCTGGCCGGCAGAAGTCCCACCGAGACGGAATGAATTGCTCGAGATTCTGTGGAAAAAGTCAAGAGAGCGAGAGGGAGTCAGGAGCCAACTCCACGAGCCTCTCAAATGCTCCCATATTTGTTGTGTACAGTCAAAGGAGGAATCACTATCAGTTGTGTGATGGAATGCAGGAATTTAGGGAAGGACAGGGTGGGATTACAATGAGTACAAAGGCTTTGTTTATTGTTGGTGTTTGGCTCAAGGTCAGAAGACCCTTTTTGGTAAATCATATTCATGTTGAGCCTTTCAGCTTATCAGGGCGGAACATATGAGAAACAGCTGCTTGACAACTTTTTTCTTGGACTCAGGTGGCTGTGCCTGTCTTAGGTTGCCCCCCTCAGGGGATCTTACCCCTCATTGGCTAACCAGCCTTCTCACCTCTGAGTCTGCAGCTTTTTATAGCTTGTTTACCATTCCAGCCCAAGGCTGTTTGGGGGATAGAAGACTATCTAACAGCAGGCACGCCCAGCGTTTATAGCCGAGGGCCTGGGTCATTGCTAAAACCTCAACTATGCAAGCAAGGCAGTTACTAAGCACATTTGCTCTTCTTTAAGGAGCTAAGCGGCTGGGGTCTGTTACAATTTCTTAACCCAATCATGGGCTCCCACAAGTAGGGTAGATCATAGAAGACCACTGTAAGAGAGTGTGGGAATGTCTGCACAAAGAGAATACTGTTACGGAAACGACAGGCCAGTCAAGAAACAAGCACCACTCGGAGGGTTGGAGTACTCAGATGTATTACGCCGGCGGGCTCAGAGGGGCTTCTGCTCTGAAGCTCTGAGCACCTTCAAGATGTGCACATGAGGTTTTATAGGGTAAAGTACAAGCTTAGGGTATTCGGCCAATAGGCATGGAACAGCTTTAGCAGCATTATCATCACAAAAGTGGAGGCGGGGAGGCCGCAAACCAACATTCCAAAGCCAGATATGTATCTTTGAAAATCCAGCTGGCTAGCAAAAACACATAAACAGCAAACCAACACTAATTAACCTAGATTTACAAGTTAGTCTAGCAGAACTCAGATCAGTATTCCAATACTTAGATTTGTGAGTTATCTTGTTAGACCAGCCCAGCTTTTCCTTCACAATACTGTTTTCTTATTCCCTGCCCTGAAGCTTGCTGGGCTGCAGAAACTTTGTAGCCCCTCTTAGGCTGGCAGAGTATGGTTAGAATTCTTTGGAGGGTTTTACCTTTATACCAGGGACAGGGAGCATATAGGAACATAGGTGTTAATGCTTACTTTTTGCTTCAGAATTAAGAGTCGGGAAGCTGGCTAGAGTAACTTGTGTAGATGGATAAAGAGGAAGACAGTAGGGCATCCTGACTTCCACTAGTTTTGGAGGGGCAAGAAATCATGAATTTCTCATGAGCCAGATTAGAAATGTGAGAGCCAGATTACAGCAGCATCATTTATGTGAGATAGTTAGGACTTGGGGTAGACTGAGTGTGAGAGATGTCAAGAGGGAAATGTTAAGGGTGACTGTGTTTTATCTCTTTTGAGCATCTGGGTAGAAGGTAGTACCACTTGCTAGCATGGGTAAATGGAGAAGGAATGAGAGAGGCCAAGGTTGGAGATAAACTTTAAAAGTTGTCAACATCATATTTAAAATTATGAGATTGGATGAAATCAACTAAGGAAATACAGAAAAGGAGCGCATGGTCATGTGTGTGTTTGTGTGTGTGTAGAGGGACTTATTTCTTTTCCCTTAAAATGGTGAATGAAATGAGTATATCTCTTTTAGAAGGTTATTTTAAGTTTAAGTGATTTGGCATATTTGAAAGTGTCTTATAATATAAACAGGATTTCTAAAAAACGTTTCTTAATTCTGAGTTTGGCTCTGTGATGGAGCAGTGATAGATTAGGATAGAGAGCTAGGTAGAGGTCAGTTAGGAATGATGACGACAAAGGAACTTTGAAAATTAAAACCTTTTTAAAAACCACTATGGTGAATGAACGTGTCTATTTTAGAATATTGAGAAAATCCACTGAGAAGAAGAAACCACCATCTAGGTACAACCACAATAACATGTTGATTCATTTGCTCCCAGTATTTTTTCTGTTTTCTTTTTCTTTTTAATAGCTGCGTTCATACCATGTAGAGATATGTTAATTGTTGACATGTAAGAGGTGGCCTTCACTCTAAATTGGAAGGTACATACTGAGCTGTCCTAAATATGTCCAGATATTGATTGGTAGTTGTTCTCTCATTCACTTGTGTGCACACAGACACCTACATGCTCCCTTTTAAAACCTGTTGTAATAAAACTGCAACACAGTCTGGTTCTCTCAGAAATATCATGCTTAGAGTTTTTAATTAAATTTACCAACTTTCTTCCTAATCATCTTTATCATCATCATTTTCATCATCAATAATTATAATGCACACAGAAAATTATGAACAACTTCAGGATAGAACCAATTAGTGTATACATAGAATTAATTTGAATTCTGTTATATTACTGTGTGTTTTATTTTGTGGGTCATTTAATTCTTTTGACAACTCTGAAGTTGTTTTACAGATAAGAAAACTGAGGCTTGAAGGAGTTGTTTTTTTCTAAAGTCATAAACTAATTAATAGTGGAAACCATATTCCAAAACAGGCCTCTCTGATTCCAGAGCCTGTGTGGTTTTCCACTTTGCTAGGATCTTTACAGAGTGACTTTAAAAGTGATGATTATTCCAGACCAAGTCACCAAAAAAAGCTGTGGTCTTAGGAGAAAAATCATACTGATATAGAAAAGAGATTCATAGCTCAGTCTAAGTGGCTTAATATAAGCCAGTTTTTAAGGTAACCTCTATTGCATCTGCCGCCCAAAGGCATAGCACATGTTGGCATTTATCAGGCTCTTTTGGGGAGCCATTAGCACACAGAGTGACCAGCCATCTCCACCTGCCTGGGACTGCCCCGACTTTAGCACTGGAAGTTCCATGTTTTGGGAAACCTGTCAGTGCTGGGCAGACTGGAACAGTTGGTCACCCTAAGCACACCAAAAATGCATGACAGTGAGTGGAGTGGGAGCCTGGGAGCCAAAGCCTATGAGACATGACCCTTTCCCAGGGTAAGGAAGGGAAGTAGCTGTCTTTCACTCTACGAGTTGGTCTAGATGATACCAGAACCCGATCAATGCTGTGATCACATGGAAAGACAATGTCCACCTTGCTTCTGACTTTTTGTCCCCAGTGTCTTCATTGTCTACAATAGAGGCAAACTGATCCCTGGAAGAGCAAGAGGCCAACTTCTGATTTGCTAGAAAGATGATTTACTCTCAGTGTTCCTAATATCAACCCCACTCCTGGCTAGACCTTCAGTTTCACTGTTTGGTTGGTTGTTTTATTTGCTTTGCTTTTTGAGTTACTGTCCTTTTGGAAACCATTTATTAAACAAGCATTACATGCTAGGCATTGTATGAATAACTTTTATATGCTTTATTATGTCTACACATTACCTTAGACCTGTGAGTTAAGCAGTATTATTTTTGTTTTATAAATAATGTGACTAAGGCTTGCCAGTTATCTCATAGCTAATAAGTGACAGAGCTGCTATTTATACATTGATCTTCTGACTCCAGTCCAGTTCCTTTGCCTTCTACTAAAATCCTAGCCAGTAGTCAAAATTACAGAAAACTATTTAATCTAATCCAACCCATTCCAGTCTAATTCAGTGTAACTTAACTTGTACTTACTTACCGAAGCTGTTTTGTGCCTAGAACTGCAGTAGACACTGATGAACCAAAGTATCAAATCATGTCTTTGAGCCTTCAGCCCTTTTGTGTACTCATGCAAGTACTCACTGGAGGCCTGTTGAGATGAATACAGAAGTAATAAAAAGCATTGTCCTTGGGAACATCTCCTCTTGTGACGAAGAGATGCAGAACTATATAATACGAGGAATAGTCTCAGGAATGGTAGAGCTGTATAAATTGTCCTAGGCTTCATAACCTGTTTTTTCACTTATCAATAGATCAATGACTGCCTTTCCATTTCAGTAAGTATGGATCTATATCATCATTTTTAAAAGCTCTTTTTCTTCCATTGTAAAGATGCTTTACAATTTATATAATAAACTTCTTATGGTCAGTTATTGAAGCTTCTAATTACAAGCTGTGAACACCCTTGGAACTAATCTTTGTGCCAGGTCTTATTTATATATATGTAATAATTTTTAAAAATATACAGTGCTACCTAAAGATCAGATGAATTGTTTCATGGATAAATGACTCCTTGTCAGTAAAAGTATACAAGCAGAGGATGGTCATCACTTTTGGAATAGCTAGAGTGCCGATTGATGTGGAGAAGATAATGAGGAGTGAGGAAGATTGTCGGGGGAGATGACTCTGAGAAAATGGACATGGGACCTGTAGGATGTATAAAATTTGGACAAGGAATGAAGTGGAGCAAGTACCTCAAGTTAGAAAGAAGGCAACTTAGTGTAGTTCTGTACAACTGAGGTGGAGGAAGTACCAACATACGCGTTTGCACAGGTAACCAGGACTTGTATCATGCCAAGCACCATATCTCATTATTCCTTATAATACTCTAAAAAGAAGTTACTGTCTCCTGTTACTGAGGAGGATATTGAGACTTGAAGTGATTCACCATCTGTTGGCTTTGTGACTATGGGACAAATCTCTTGCATTTTGTAAGCCTACATTTCTTCACTGGTAAATGAGAATTATAGTGTCTGCCTTAGAGGGTAACTGAGAGGACACATTCATAAAGCTTGGCATACAATAAACATTTAACAGAGATTGAGTGTTCTGAATCTAATACTTGTGTTTTTCTGATTCATATGCTACATCTCACAGAATATGTTTAGGACAGCAGAACCCATTGCAGGCCTCTCTCCAATCCCACTCTTAGGGTGGGGATCCTGATATTTATTGCTTGGTCTGGTTCTCCCAGGTACAGAGCCTGGTCTGGGATTGGGTTGCAGGTAACTCATCTTCAATATCTGCAAGTACTAAGGAAACAGGGCCATGACTACAATCAGTGGCTTACCGTCAAGAAGCATATCCATGTGAAGTTATTGACTATCAGCTGAGAGCAAGATGAGAGCAGCTGCTAGCATCTGTAGGAGAGCACAGAGAGGAAGGCGGGAAACACCCTGATAGTTAAGGAAGGGCACTCTCTCCTTTATAAATGATTTTTTTCCAGGGCCTAACCCTAACTCTTTTCCCCCAAGTCACTTTATGTGCCACCTTTGCCCATTAGGACAAAGGTGACATCCCCACATTTTGTAACTTGGTTCTTGTGTTCATCCTGACCTGGACAGGTGCCCTGGTCATCAGTCTCTACAACATTTATTGCTGAACTTGCCATTCATCATTTCATGCCAGAGCCACTGATTCCTTGATATAGGCTGAAAGTTTGCTGGGCATAGACTTTGAGGTCAGTCAGATGAAGTTCATTGTCAAGGTTTGAGTTTAAAGGACCTTGTTAGAAAGTAGTTATTCTCTTTAGGTAGCTGCCAGGTATCAACAAAGTTCTTATTGTTTAGATGGAAATTACTCTTCCTACGAAGGTATTTCCCACTTGGCCTGCATTCAGGATCATATCTCAACAAACCTTCAGGATCAGCATACTTCTTTTCTGCCTGTCAGATTGAAATACTAATAGTGGGGCCCATCAATCCTGATGCTGCCTCCTTATTTTTTACAACCAAGGTCACTTTGCTTGGAATTTACATTTGCCATGCAAATTAAAATAAAACCATAAAAGGAATTCTTGGAATTTGCTGCTATACTGATAGTGTCTTATTTTTCAAAATTTTGAGTTAGTATTTGAAAAATGTAAGGTAATAGAAGAGCCATTTGCTTGTCTGACTAAATAACACTCCTATGCTTTAGGAAACACGTCTACAAATCAGCCTAGCTAATCAGTTAGTTGTTTACTGATTGCCTAATTTATTGGATTAATGGTTGCTTGGAGCATTTGGAGGCATTTGGAGATGTCTGTCCATGGCTTATCAGAACATCTATTCAAAGCAGTAAACAGGAAGTAGGTTTTCTCCTCTTCAGGATGGGAAGCCATGATGAGTAGGGGAGAAATTTGAATGAAACAATAAAATGATCTTAGTTTTCTGAAATATAGTAATATAAGATGGGTCTCAACACCCTAATTTGGCAGGGAATACTTTGGAAGGATCCTTGTGGGTGACATGTCTATTCTCAGGTGCTCTTTTATAGAATCATAAAATGAGGCAATTGTTTTATACTTCCAAAGATTTAAGAAGTATACCTAGTAACTTAGTCATTTGAGGCTGCTGTAACAAAAATTTTGGCTGCTATAACCATTGACTAGTTGGCTTAACCCCCAAAAAAGCACATTTATTTTTTTACAGTCCTGGAAAGTGGGAAGTCTAATGTCAAGGTACTGGCAGATTTGGTGTCTGGTGAGAGCCCACTTCCTGGTTCATAGACTGCTGTCTTCTTGCTGTATCCTCACACGGTAGAAAGCGGAGGAGATAATTCTGAGGTCTCTTTCATAAAGGCACTAATACCATTCCTAAGGGCTCTATCCCTATGACTTCACCATCTTCCAGTGCCCCCCCAATACAATTTCATTGAGAGTTAAGATTTCAACATAGGAATTTGAGGGGACAGACACAAACATTCAGTCTGCAGTACCCAGAGAGACTTGTTCTTAAGTGACCCTATTTCTTCATTGTGTTGAGAATTTCCCCCCAGAAAAGACTATCTCTTTCAAGGGAAGAGTGCTCAGGAGAGAAGTCTCATGTTGAACTCTCTGGGAATGGTAGTTAGTCACCAGTTGATACTTGTTTCATTCTGAAAATGCTCATTGGTCTTTTGTTCTCTGAAGAGGTAAACCTTTCATAGAGAACTGAATTAAAATGAGGAGGACAACATACAAAGATCTGTGAAAAGTGTGTTCCACACAAAGAGAACACCAAATACAAAAGCCCTAAGACGGAAACAAACTTCATGTGCTTGAAAAATAGCAAGGCTGTTATACTGAAGTAGATTGAGTCAGAGAACAGAATATGAAATCAGAGAGATAGGTAAGGGCCAGGTCACATAAAGCCTTGTAGACCATAGTATGGAGTTTAAATTTTAGTACGTGTCTGGTGATAAGCCATTGAGCAAGGGAATGACAAGGTCTGATACACATTTCTAATTGACAGTAGGGAGGTACATATGGAATCAGAGAGAGCAGTTAGGCTCCTGCACGAGTCCAGATGGTGATTGTAGCCTGCGTTACATTAGGGGAGATGGAGAGATACTGGGCAAAGTCAGGAGAACTTGCTGATGAATTAAATGCAATAGGTGAGAGAACTAGAGCAAGCAAAAATGATACCTTGCTTTTGACCTTGGTAAGCATTTGGGCAAATGGTGGTTTCATTACTAATACTTATAATACTGAGGAAGAATAGACGTGGGAGGTGGGGATCATGAG